>NC_139353.1:57957849-58516188 GCF_055883805.1 Amblyomma maculatum
GGCGAAGCGAAGAGGCGTCCGTGTCTGTGGGATGTCAGCGCACGGTAAGATCCCCAGATAGCCGAAATTCATCCGAAGACCTCCATTACGACACCCATTTCACTCGATTTACTTTCACATTCATCCCCGCCTTGCTTCCCTTACGGCGTGCCCCGCCGGGGTGGTGCAATGGTAAGACGCCCGACTACTGTGCCGGAGTACCCGGGTTCAAACCCGACCTCGGCGGCTGCGTTTCGATGGAGGCGAAACGAAGAGGCGTCCGTGTGCTGTGCGATGTCAGCGCACGTTAAAGATCCCCAGGTGGTCGAAATTCCTCCGGAGCCCTCCACTACGGCTCCTCTTACTCTCTTTCCCCTTTCACTCCCATCTTCCTCCCTTCCCTTACGGCGCGGTTGCGGTGTCCACAGAAAAACAAGTGAGACAGTTACCGCGCCTTTTCCTTCCTATAAATAAATAAATCTCCTCTGTCGGCATGAGGCAGCGAACCCGACCTCGGCGGCTGCGTTTCGATGGAGGCGAAACGAAGAGGCGCCCGTGTGCTGTGCGATGTCAGCGCACGTTAAAGATCCCCAGGTGGTCGAAATTACTCCGTAGCCCTCCACTACGGCTACCCTTTCTCTCTTTCCACTTTCACTCCTTCTTCCCTTCCCTTACGGCGCGGTTCAGGTGTCCACAGAAAACAAGCGAGATAGTTACTGCGCCTTTCCCTTCCTATAAATCAATCCCTTACGGCTTGGTTTAGGTGTCCGCAGAAGCAAGTGTGACCGATGCTGCGCCTTTCCCGTCCTATGAAACAGTTATTATTACAAAACAAATATGAGATGCCCGACTACTGTGCCAGAGTTCCCGGGTTCGATCACAACCGCCGACTGCTTCATTTCGATGACGGCAAAACGAAAAGGCTTCCGTGTGCCGTGCGTTGTTAGGGCAAGGTAAAGATCCCCAGGGAATCAAAATTACTGTATCTCCCACTACTACGGCCCATATACCTCTCTTTTCTCTTTCACCTTCCTTCCTTACCTTACAGCGCGGTTTAGATGGCACAGAAAAGGTGTGGGATACTGCGTCTTTTCGTCCCTGTATTTATAAAACACGAAAAACGCGGTTTGAAAGGCTATTGGCGAGAATACTGCGGCTATTCACCGCTATCGCTCGTATAAATAGGTTCAAGCCATGCTTAAGCCCCAATCTTTTCTTCATTTTTTTCTTGCGCGCCGACGTGCGCTCAGTTGAAGGGTAGGGAGAGGAGGAGCATTATTTTTGATCGCCGACATGTCCGGTGATAATGAAGCTAGCCTAATTGCGTTGCGGGGAGGATTGATGGAATACCTACTGTGGCTGTGCGCTTTCTATTTTTAGCAAATAACGTTTCGTGGGCCCTTTCAGTAAAGTTATTTATGAATTCATTTGAGAAGACCTCCAGATGCTACGAAACTAAGTTCCCGTAATAGTTTACTAGTCTTCAATTTTTTCGTGGTTGAATATGCAGCATAATTTACTCAGAAGTGCAAATTCTGCACCCTCACTACTATCGTTATTATACTGCGCCGTTCCTCTAAGAGACAATCTAATCGCGTAGCTTCGTACGCTGAAGCTTGGAATTCCCCCACTCACCGCGGAGTAGTCCATGTTGAGGCTACTCTCCGACGTTTCGCGTTCGGACACTTCTTGCCACGTCGCTTTCATCCGGTACGTCCTTGCGTACATGGCGAACGACAGCATCGCGTATCTTCCATGGCCCGCAATGTCCATGAGCTGCTTCTTCACATCGTCCCTAATACTGGCCTGGAGAGCAGTAATTATAGTCAAATTGATGGGGAGCGCGGAACGCCGGGACTTTGGTGACATTAAACCAAAATAAAATAGTTCCGTCCGTCCGCTATGGAAAAGCAATCTGGCATTGGAATTATTCTGCTCTTTTATTTCAGATCACAATATTCCTCTAGGCTTCATCAGTCTACAACACAGCTCAAAAGCATTGGTTGGTGAGTGCTGCTCGGTTCGAAATAATGCAATGGATATCAGGCTGTTGCTGATTAGAAAATGACCATGAGAACATTACACATTGGCGAGCACGAGGTGGCATAAGTTGCATGAAAGCTGTAAGGCAGCTAGTTGACAGCTGTTGATCATCGTTATCGTCAGCCTGAGACTACTTCAGGACAAAGGTCTCTGCCATATCTCACCAAACAATTGCTTCCTGTACCAAATGCCTACACATTATCCCCGCAAACAACTTTTTCACCTCATTCGCCCACCTAACGTTCTGCCACCGCCTGCTACGCTTTCCTCCCCTTTGAGTGCACTGTGTTTAACATCAACAGCCATCCGTCACCTTCCTTTTGCATTAAATGTCCTGCCCATTGTTTTACTTTCTTGACTTGGACCGTAGTGCTATCAAATCATGCTTGTTTCGGGCCCTTCCTTGGTCTATGCATATCACTTGAAGTTACGCCTGTCATTTTCCTTTTCATTGATAGCACGTTGGCCTTATGTCAAATTGAAATAGTTTCCCCCTTGAGGATACTGACCAACGGTCATTTGTTCATTAGCTGGAAACGTCTGCTTAATGCACTTCATCCTATTCTATTTGTTTGCTGTTAATACTTCAGTCTCATAAATGTAGTAAGTGATAAATTAGACTCCTTAGCAGATGTATCCCTTTACAGCGTCCATCTATTTTTTACGTCCAACAAATTATTTTGCCCTGCCGATCAACATTACCTAGAATGATTTGCATTATTTAGATAGGTACTCAACAGTTTTTACATAATTAATCGGAACCATCGAAGAATATTGGTACATTTATTCTGAAAACTGCACACGTATCTGACTAGTTCACTTGCCTTGACACAATATATTTCACTGTAACAACATACCATGCACAGCGGTTACAGTTGGGTGATGATTGTACACGTTAAAGCGCAGTGCCCAGCACCTGTCGAAATTTTTAAACCAATTCATACAATAATAAATCAGGACGGTTGTGCAATCTGCCGTTGCAAGTGCTGATTTCAGCTGTAGACCAAAAGGAGCATGTGAAGTGTGCAGGTCGTAGAAGTACAGTCGGATGTAGTTCGGCCGCACGCTCATCGCAGTACTCTCAACAAGGTTGACTACTGGGCGAGTTGGTACAGATTCATATTAAAACTACCCAAGGACTAAACACGGGAGAAGAGAACCGTACAAGACAGGGCTGATCTCGTGCTCCTCTCTCTCTCTCTCACTTCGAATTAGTTCATCTTGAAGGGCTCCACAGACCCTGCTAGTCATTCACACTCTGCGCGCTGTTCGAGTGCCCACACCGCATGGCGGAACAGTTGCCCACGATATATGGCGATGATAGACGTGTGACTGCTCCCGATTTGCCTGGAATCCTTGGTTCGGACCCCCTTGCCTTGCTTAGTTCTTATCGTTGCATACCATGTTAGTGCAACGATATACGACGAGATGCAAGCCTGATATGCCGGGCTTGCCAGAACACAGTGACAGAGTACAAGCAATAAGCACATGAGCACATGGGCACGCGTTCTCTGCTTGAGGGCGCATTAGCACTCAACACATGCGCAAGTACTCACCAGAGTTAGCGCGTTGTGGTCGGTCAAATCCAGGCCATCCGGATTGGGCGCCACGGGCCAGTGGTCACCGCCTTTATGGGTGTTGTCAGTATGCAACTTAACGACAATCATCGTGAGGCCGGGAAAGTCTCTGGCGGGAAAATAAGAGATTGGCGCTCGAAAATGCTGCAAGCCACTTTATTCACGGACACTTTTTCATGATATCACATGGAGCTTCATCTGCAGAAAAGCCGTCGCCGCAATAGGTGGCCGCAGAGAAGCCTGATTCGTCAACGGGGTCATGGTATCGCAATCACATGACCTCGCGAGGGAATTTAAAGCACCCACATCTAAATAATAATAATACTAATAATCGCAGTGGTTACGGCGCTCAACTAGTGTTCCCAAGAATGCGGGATCGAATCCCAGCCTCGGTGGCCGCTTTTCGCAGGAGGCGGAAATCAAGGTGCCCGCGTGCAGTGCGATGTCAGTGCGCTTTAAAGAAGCCCAGGTGGTCGAAATTTCCGGAGTCCTCCACTACGGCGTCTCTCATAGCCTGAGTCGCTTTGGCACGTTAAAACCCCACAAACCAAACCAAACAAAATAATAATAGTAATAGCAAATGATTCACAGGAAGAGAAAGACAAAATATCTGTCACACTTTGTTCTGTGGACACCGTAGTTGAGGGCTACGCAGTATTTTCGATCACCTGAGGATCTTTAACGTGCTCTGACATCGCACAGCACACAGACACATCTCCGTTTTGCCTCCGTAGATATGCAGCTGCCGGGTACTCAAGCACAATAATCGAGAAGATGACGAATTGGGGAGGGTAAAATTAAGGTAAAATTGGCGGGAAGGATAAAACTAATGACTTATTTTAAAAATATTCATGATTCAATAAAATTAATTCTTCGCGTTATGTACATTAGATGTGTTAACAATATTTGTGGAATCCTCGAAGATGTGTCAATAAGAGGGTAATTACTCATTCACGTCTTTCCTAGCGCAGCCATACGGTCGCGAAGGAAATCTCTACAGCTTTGCAAATTTCAGTATTACGGTGGTCACTTATCCGCAGTCAGGGACAGCGGCTAGTCGGGAGAAGTCCTCAGCTATATAGCTATATACATTTACTGTGCAGCCAATATGGCTGCGATGGAGTGGTTACTATGGATTAATCGCTCCCTCATTTACATTTTTTCTCTTTTAATGCTCCAAGGTTCCCTTCTTAATACTACTTCAAGTATCTCCGTTAACCTCTAAACCTCTGCTGCATAAATATAAAGAAATATAATGAATGTGTTTTGTGCGCTTTCAGAAATCATGTGTAAAAATTGCTGGCTTCAAAATGGCTGCCAGAACCAATCGACTTCGTTCTTATGGCCACTCTAATATCTCCTGTGGCCCATGCCTCTGTAATGCATTGATGAGGATAAACGTGTTGCTTTCCTGCTTGCAGTCGCAACTCAATATAGATTACCTAGCTAAACAAAACAGCTGCAAACGGGATAAAAAAGGGGGAGGTGACTGACGAAGACTCTGTCTTCAAGTTGCGCAATGTCTGGACCCATGTTTTACTTTTTTTTTTCTATTAGGAGTGCTGGACTACATAGCACAAGCTACGTTTTTCTTGGTCAGGTCTGCAACAGTTGCTTCACGCTGCTGTGTCAATACCCGAGGGGTGAGCACTACCCCTTAGTTGGGTTCGGAACCCTAAGCTTGAATTAGCCTCTCACGTTACCACGTTATGACACGAGTATGATGGACAAATTGGAAGTCATATGCGTCTTTCAAGCTGACGTTGTGGCCTTATATCTATATACGGTACATCTCAAGCTCTGAATGCATTATGCAGGCTTTAGTCGAAATATCACAAAAACTAAGTGTTTTTTGTTTTCGAACCCTCTCTTCCAGCGTAAATAATCTCTTGCTTGGGCACTCGAAACGACCATACCATGCCATTGTGTACCATCTACGTAAAAACACGTAAAAACATGATTCACACGATGAGAAAGCATTCCTGGTCCCAGTCCAAACCAGTGCAGTCAGAGCAGAGATTTATAATTACCACATAAATCACACCGATCAGGCTTTAACGCAACGAAAGGCAGATGAGTAAGGTGCTGCAAAGTGGATTCTTTATTGTAAGCTTCAACTCCTGCACCAAAATTAGTCCATATATTGCGAATCTACCCACCTGGCGTTATCTACGAGTAGAGCTCCTGTCACTTTCGTTCACACCGAACTACCGGCCTGAAAGACTTTAGAAACCTTCATGCAGAAATGCATCCTTGGATTCCAACAGTGGCCTCAAAGGCAAGCGAAAGTTTAACAGAGAATAGGTCCCACGCACTCTTGATGGATATTCAGACCTAGGCACTGCAACAAGCTGCCAGGCTGCCAGTTCGCATGGTTAGATGCTAACGCACTAGGCCTTCATATTCAGAACTCCTAGCCATATACCCAAAGATCTCGAAATGTTTACACAGATGAACGTCCTACAGGCTGCAACTTGGGCAGCACATATTGATAATTCTGTGCAGACAGCGTCTGTTGATATGCATGAATAATGGGAAAGAGGCCGAGGGTGAATACAAACTGGTAACGGTAGATATATCGAGCGCATAATGGGGCCAAATATCTAAAGATACAGTGTAAAACCCCGGTAAAACAAACACGCAAAATAGTCACATAATATAGCTCTTTATAGTATGCAGGGAAATCAAGGATTTTGCTTTTGCACCAATTACACATAGTTATATAGGCAGTGCTTGGTTGCACGCCTCCAGGCATGGAACTACACTTGTGCCACCTTGTCACTTTCCCGCCATGAAATAACTTCCCGAACATCACCTTATTCAGAACAGTATAGCTTGGGGAAATAAATAAACTCTATGGAAGAGCTTTTAATCCTCTCAACAATTTGCTATGGTTTCGCATTGTGCATGTTTCCGTATCCAAGCCGCTCGGTTTGTCCACAAAAGTGGAGAGTTTAAGCTTACCGAGGGGCTCGCTTGGCGACTTCCAGAACCTTATTTCCTTTGGAAGCGTCCTGGACTGAGATACCCAGGGCAGTGTGGTAGCGCCGATGCAGAGTTTTTGTCTTCCGGAAATCGGCTGCAACCTGCATGGTCGCCGAGCATGACAGTACTTGTGTTAGGTACGTAAAAGTTTAGATTAGCGCCGCCAACTCGGTCCGCAGTGGTGGCTGAGTGGATACGACACTTTGCCACTCACCGAAATACCGAAAACCCAACCCTGACTTCGAACTAAATACAAAGGAAACTAACAGAACCAGTTCAAGTTATTGTCACATCTGCGTTTACTGTTGATCCCCAGGTGTGATACTTTGTATAGGGCAAAAGGACTAAAGGAGCGAGTGGCGCTAGGTCGATTTAACAGAGCAAAAGAGACTACGTGACTCTTTAGCTGGCGCAGGTACTCGACTGATTTGAGCGTTTGAAAAGATAAATATTGCCTGTTTTTCTATCGTTTTGCTTGTTTCAAGGGTCGGCATTGCACATTTTCATCTGGCACATCCTGCGTCGTTGCCTGTTGTGGTTGCTGCATTTTATTTAAGCTGTTGTCATGATTAGCTACAGGTCTGTACCCTAATGCCGGACGTACACGACGGAACACGGCGATAGCTCCCATTTATACCTGAAAAATAAGCTAATAGAAGCTTGGTTATTCAAGCTTCCCGACAACGAAAATTGCACTGATAAGAATCACAATTCTGTTTTAACGTACATTGGTATACATCACGGGTCCTCTGAGGCAGGCTCTACATGTGCTAGGCAACATATAGCCCTAACAGAACCAATCCTAATTTCCTCCTGGAACTCTATGAGACCAGAGGGCTCTGACCTTCAGGAACTGTAAGTCTGTGCTCTTCAGTGTTGCGTATTTCTCGATGTTTTCCACATTAAGCATGCCAAAGTGAACCAGCCGGGCTTTGAAGAGTTCCTCCATGGATGCTGTCAACTCATCCTTCTTGTCGTTGATGGTGTCAGCGATTGTTCTGCAAAGAGATGAGCTCATTAGCGGCGGGAAAACTTTATGACATCCCTTATTAACGTGATTCCGAATACTGCCGAGCAAGAGCAATACAGTGCGACATGAGAGCTCGGGAGGGCGAGTGAAGGGGGGGGGGGGCAAGTAACATGCACCCCACACACTCCGTCGATAAGAAGCATCAGTATTCTTAAAGGCTTTTGCTGCCGCTGAGTGCCAGATGGCATGCTCCAATAATAAGTGCCTGTTCGACCTTAAATGAAGCAACGCGACGGTAGATCACTATCCGCACCGAAAAAAGCTCCATAGCTGTCACACTTCATTAGAAGCTGCTCAGATGAAGGCAAGTCCACTTGTCGAAAGGTTGACTCGGCTTGCGAACTGAGTTCCCCCCCACCCCCCTATACCCCTATACGGTCGGGTGAGCGGGGGCATAAATCTGTTACTGGCCCTACTTCGTGTGTGATTCCTGCTCTCCACCCCGAAAAGAGCCCTATAACCGGGACATCACACTGTTATATGCTGTGTAGTCATCATCTTTCTCTCGTTCTACCATTAGAAGGCCTTCTGCAGTTCTAGGGCGCGAAGCTCTAAACGAAGCTCACTGTTACGCAGCGCGTGGGTACATTACATCACAAATTAAAGCGGCCCGGAGTGAAAGACATGACAACGCATATAGGTGGAGATAAGAAAAACGAAGGGGAGAGGTCGTATAGAAAGGGAGGGACGCTGTCTCGGATTAATGCGGAAGAACAAAAATAAAAAGGAAATGGGTGCATCAGCTTTCCTCGTCGTCTTACCCTCTCCCTATATATTTGTGGTAAATGTTCACTGTAGTTTGATCATGGCCAACACGGTGGTTACCCCCAAATTTGACTCGGGGGGGGGGGGGGGGAGCGCAGGAGCTATAGGAGATGCCATGCGAAAAAGTTGCCACTGGAAACGTTTTGTGAGAAAAGAAACAAAGCGCTGCACGCCTTAGCTCCAACGTCCAATCTGTTTGTACAACCGTGTTTTTTATTGCGCCTTCGGGAAATTTTCGTTTCGGCCGAGCAAACAACAACGTTAGTCGCAATGCGCTAGGCGATGCTCACCCTGTGGACATTGAGGTTCCGAAGGTGGTTTTGGTGTACTTCTTCGCTGCAGACTTTAGGACTTGGAAAGCCGGGCCTCCGTCCTTCGGAACGATGGCATCCTCCTTGCTGTCGTATTCGACGTCCGTGTAGAACATGACGTCGCACATTCCATCCGAGGGGATCATGCCGCTCTTCACGCCGAACTCACCGAAGGTGCACACGAGCAACCTTGGCTTGCCTGTCCCTACAGTAAGTAAATAACCTAGTGAAGCGAACATCTCAAAGCGCTTGAAAACGCTTCGCAGCAAAAAGGAGGTCTATTACAGCGAACTGGTTTGCATTGGCGCATTAGGGGCTGATAGGGGAAGGAGTGAGAAACTACCATGCGCCCTTCAAATATGTATATGCTGTGTTTAAAAAACAAGTTAGAGTTGAAGATGCTTCTTCCCTTTGAAACAAAAATAGAGGCGGCCACTTCGGTCCATATAACGTGGAAAAGAAAATAGCGTAAAGAAGTGAAATGCAATCTTCGCAGGTTCTCGAGTGCATTTATGTCTAATAAAACGTCATTCAATGTGGCTATGTCATTACATGCTTCTCATAGATCTTCAATTTGTCAGCAAAATGAGTAGAATTAAACTTTTCTACAACATACAACTGACAAGAACAGTGTGTATAAAAAGAAAACGAACGTACTGATGAGATAAAATTAGTAAGCGGAGTGCGTTTAAGATGATGCTATTCCATGCTCTGCTTTTTGATTGGGTGGTTTCTAATTTGATGCCTTTGCCATTTGACGCCTCGAAATATCTGAATGTGTGACAAATACGTTCCCTTCATTTTGATTTGAAATTATGATTCGCTAATGAGTTTAGATTTTAAACGTATCTGCTGCATTTGCAATTCTCGTTACGTTGGCTGATTTTGTAGCATGCTGAATAGTTTTCTGCTGAATAGAAAAAAAGGCACTCCTGGCTATTGAGGGTTATCATGGTAGACGGGAACACTTACAAACATCACCTCTATACCAAAAACAATCTACTTCATGCTAACCGAGTCTACACATACCACTTGTTAGAACATATCCATAGCAATAGGCTTTTCTCCGTCTCTCCTAACCGATTTCCTACTAAATACCCCCTCAGGCAACACAGAAACCTCGTAACAAAAACAGGGACCAATTACGGTAAACAGAAGCTTAATTACTAGATTCCGACTATTCTCAAAAACCCATTCCTATGTTCAATGTTCCATCTCTCTAAACGCAGATTTAAAAGAGACATAAAAAAGCTGTTGATGCTCTCCGAAGTGGAATAAGGTTTTACTCCAGTGTGTGTAATTACCACGTTTGCTGTAATGCTCTGTTATCATTTGTTTTCCGTGTTGCGCGCTGCTGTGAACTGTATGGGGAACTGTGACCCCGTCAGGCCTAACCGCCTTTTGTCGCAGTTTCTTCTTTCATTTTTTGAAAGAGAAATAAGGAAAGAAGAAAGAAGAAGAAGAAAGAAAGAAGATATTGCATTCGCTTAATTATACCCATTGCGGTTTAGTCAGGGCGGCGCAATTAATGAGGCGCTGGCGCGTGCTCGTTTTCCACGCTGCCTTCCATTTCTCCTCATTCACCATTCGCTTGGGGCCTCGGTGCGCTCGCGTCTACGCCGGTGCACGTATTCCCTCTCACTTTATCATAGGGGCGGTTTTCGTGCTGGGCTCGCTGTATGTGGATAAGGGGATACATTTGTTTAATTGCACTCATAAGCGTCACAAGCGAGTTAGCGTTGTTAGTACATTGCTGCACATGTAAAGTGCTATAGTGGCGTAAAGCTAGTGATTGGGAAGAAGCGTCTGCCTACACGGCCACTCCATGTGGTGTTAAAACGACATATGACTCGCCGACTGATCAGCGTCCGGCCTGCCGTGCTGCGCCCGGCCTGGCCGGCCTGATGGCTGAAGATAAAGTGCATACTGTGCATACAGCTTCGCACAGATCCTTGCCTGTCAACTCTGGTGTGGCATCCCACCAGCATTTTCATATTTATGCAAGATATCACACTCCTAGAACTGCATGAGTCAGGCATGGGGCATCCTTTATAACTCAGGTTAGTTACCGGAGTAGTAATCATTTTATGTTTCGGTATATTGCTCACATTGACGGTGAATTTCATTGCCGAGTGTCTTTTTCGTACCTCTGAATGGCCTGTCTATAGACCTTTTCCAAAAAATAACAGCGTGAACAACGGGGACGAAATGTAGAAAAGCACAGGGCAAGCGCTGGCTTTCAACTAAAGTTTAATCACAGGCAACACGCATTTATAAGGAAACAGCCAACACCTGAACAAAACCAGAAGGCATATGTGCAACTATGTTAGGTCAAGATAGGCAACCTCACAGTCACGAAAGAGCAGGCATTGTTTGCTGATGCACAATCTTGTTTGTTTTTTTTCGTTTAGTAATTTGGGTAACTGATTACTTTCCTTATCTCGAATAACTTGCAATTGGTAAATGCTCATAAAGAGGGTTGCTTTGTCGTATCACCTGAATAGTTTTCAAATAACGCGTTAGTAGCCATCCAGAAGAGCTTTCGGTCAGTCTCGTCGATTATACAGAAGGTAAAAGCGAGGACTCTACAATTGCATGAAAATTTGAATCTGGAATGACTTAAAGGCTGTGTAAATTAGGCAAAAAGCAGCTGTTTGAAGATATTCTTCTCTGCCAAGACACATAAAACGGGAATACCGTTCCCGGCCATTGTCACGGAAAAGAGTGCCTGGCAACATTCAGCTTCCAGCTATTTACAGAAGCCTTTGACAGCATTATCTATTAATGATCCTTTTAAGATAACTTCCAAACTCTGAGTGCATATAAACCCAGGTTTATGCACAGCTTTCAGTATAGATGTGGTAGATTTGTTCTACGGTCTTCCACACAAGGAAATGATGAGTGCTGTTTTTGGTTGTATTACTTCGGACAATTATGAAGAACAATTCCTAATTTTTTATGGTATTTCAGAAGCTGAGTTTTCTGAGCTGTTGTCTTATTATGCCAAGCCTATACCGTCGTGGGAAGGTGCATTCTATACCTAAAAGACGGGCATTTCTATAGGTTCTAGAGTTGCGCCTGCGCATGGCGATATTTTTCTGTCATTCGTGGATAAAGGTATCCAGAAAGATTGGGGTGGGATGACATCGCAGATTTTCAGATACGTTGATGAGTTTTTGATTCTCATTGAAAAAAATGGACTTTCCAGTCATATATCTGATGTGTTAGAAGTATTCAAAGCATGGGTTTGCAGTTCATCACTGAAGTACCAGTCGATAGCCAGATAGAATTCTTAGATTTGTGTTTGATGGTAGAGAAGGGCCACATGTTTTGGAAATACACACCACTAGTCGATAAACCGCTGCTGAACTATAGGTTGCATCATTCAAAGGTAGTAAAAAAGTGGAATTGTTTCATCCTTGGCATCCGAATGGTCATAATCCTTTCACCATGCTATGAAACAAAGCTTCGATGGTCGGGCTAAGAGGCTTAGGGATGCAGGTTATCCAGATAAGCTCATCACTTTGGGTTGCAGTAAAATAATTACATAGCTGAAAACCTCGGCTTTGGGGTTTTCATGGGGCCTAGTGTTATGAAGTTCATGTTTTTTGGCACCAAATAAGCTCAATGAAATTTGTAGAAAAACATGCTTGCAATCCCAACAAATATGTAGCGTCTTTTGGCATTAAGCATGGTAAGAAATGTTTATGGTGCTCTGAGGGAGCTGTTTATAAAATACCTCTGCCCTGTGCTCAAATATACATAGGTCAAATGGACGGTGTATTAACACACGACTCGAATATCTTAACATCTTAAACTCTACTCGCTTCACTAATTTAGTGCATCATTGCAGAGAGTGTCAACAATGTTTCCATTCCTTATACTATAGTGACATTTTTGACACTATAGTTGACAACCCCACCAGCTGACCAGGGAAATCATCGAGGCTTACCAAATAGAAAACAAAAACAAGATTGTGCGTCCGCAAACCATCCCTGTTCCTGCGTGACTGTGAATTTGCCTATCTTGACCTAACATAACAGCACCTGCCTTCTAGTTTCATTGTTCAGTTGTTGGCTGTTCTCTTATAAATGCGTGCTTCCTGTGATTAAACTTTAGTTAGATCCAGCGCTTGTTCTTTGTTTTTCTACCCTTCATCCCCGTTGTTCACGCTGCTGTTTGTTGGAAAATGTATCACCAACTCGCCACCTACTATCGTGTTGACTATCATAGACGTTGAACTAAACCTCAGAACATACCTAGCACAAATTCATAAGGCATTCAATCGGATTAATCTAAAAGGCTTCCTCGCAGCTGTAACTTACACAAATACACCATCCTGGCTGAACTCACCATTAGGTTCTGCTTTAAAGAACATTGAATGTATGTTTGGATGTTTGTCTTCCTGTGTTGGCGAAATAAAAAGGCTGGACAGACTGAACATCTGCTTTTTTTTTCTGTAGCTAGGAGAAACAAATGGAAATTATCTAGGCGGAAGTTGACTCTCAGTGACATGTGCGACAATACTGAAAAGTGCCTGCTCTAATCAAAAGATGACACTGAATTTTTCGCATCAATTGCATTTTTCGGCTTACATCTACATCGCATTTCTGTAAATCATGTGGCTGCTATACTGGCCTCTTCATTGAACTGGATCCATGTCTGTTAATATGTCTTATATTCTTGTTGACAACATTTCTTTGCCAAAAATTGAAGAGTTGAAACATTGTGGACAGAATCCTTATATCAATATTCCAATGGCCACTACTGTAGCTGTGGCCTCGTACAAACTTTTCACTATGTCTGCAAATCTGACCTGATCAAGCTGGTCTCCCACTGTTCCTAAGAATTTTGTTTGTCTAGGCTTTGGGGTTTGTCACCAGATTATCCCCAAGTGACGTTGTGTGTGTTGGGGGTCTCGCCGCACCAAGAGCAGAGCCATTGTACTGATCCAGGAAGGACCTATGCCGGTTAAGGAAAGTGTTTGTATGTGTGTGTATCAATCTCTGGCCTACCTCGCAGTTAGCTGGCATTATGGGGTCAAGGACCTTGTCGCTGTATTCGAATACACAATAAGCATTCACTATAGGTAGGAGGAAGGGGAGGGTGACATCATCATCAACCGTTGTTCAGTGCTATTTGATACCAAGCAGTAATTTGGTGTTTTGTCCTACATTTCATGTCTGCAAAACAATAATTATTTCAAGCTGAAATTATGTTAAAGCTGTAAGTGTGGTATCCATTTGGGAATATTTTCTTCTGCTTAGTTTAGTTCGCTGTCATCAGTTTTCAACTATGGCTTTAAACAACGAAATAAAGAGCTTGAAATTAAATGTCGTGTAAAGCAAGAAATTTCCCTATCACAGGTGCTTTTAATGAGATAGCCTTAACATAGCCCTTTTTATTCAACAAAATTGAAGCCAGCATAATTTAAATATACCACGCGACAGCATGTTCTGTGCATCCAAATGCACTGGGCTTACAGTGCTCTCATATATGACTTGGTGAAGAACTACCAGCTGCATGCCTTTGGCACCAACCATGACAGTGATTTATATTGTAGCTGGTTCTCAGATAACTACCAGTGGCAGCCGAACAGGTGCATTTACAGCGCCCAGCTCTACCCAAAGGGAGCATTGTTATAGCATAAATTCACTAAAGGCAATGCTGTTGATTTGCTTTTTCACATGTGCAGTACATATTTACTTAGCTGCTCTTTTATGCTCTTTATTCACAGGATATTAGCCAGGAACAAGAAAAGACTGCCACACTATGCGTTGTGAACTCTGTGAGCGGCACTGAAGAAGCTGAGGAGCTGTTTCCCTTCATGAAGCTGCAGCATCTGCGTCTAGTAATCGACACAACAGAGGTCATTGTTGACGTATTGGGATTTTATTCGCTATCCAACCTGCATATGCCAACAGAGTGGATATTTTCTCTTGCTTATTAGAGCAAAAATTATTGGGTGTTCCTGTGTTCAAGCCAAGGTGCACTGCTTGTGGGTTTATTTCATTGTAAAAGTCCAACCTTTCTGCTAGTGCTGAATAAAAGAATTAGCTTCATTCTGCGTGAAGCTGTAACTTTTTTGAGACATGCTCATTTGAACTTCAGAAAGTATTTGATACTGCTATGAGGAATTGGATATACCACAGTAATTGCATGTAGCTTCAGCCTGGTAGATTCATGTGCTGGTTTGGTGTGACAGATGGTTGCCAGGTATCACTTTTACAGTGATTACAAAAACACCTTATGAGATGTTTTCGCGTGTCTTTAAATAACACGCATACTCCCTCTAAAAAAGTGGCTTCAGAGTGCCAGTGCACCCACAAAGATGGTGATTCGGTTGTCATGGGGCCAATGCTCTGGGGTGTTTTCATCATCTTTACAACCTATTGCAGGGTGGGAGCAGTCGCATTGAAAAAAATCAGTGCAGATAACCTGCATATATTGCATTCTCTAATTAGGAATTACTTTTGCCACTACCTAATTGCAAATATGCACACAGAAAAAGCATTAGAGAATGCATAGTGGCAAATGTAATACATTATGAAGGAATTAATATATTGCTTCAAGCTATAGGAAGTATAACCCGCATATTGCGACAATATGGAAGGTATACGGGGAGTTTTTTTTTCGAAGGGTGTTAGGGTGCAATGCTGTGGCTTACGACCTGCAGTATGTTGTCCTGCTGATGTAAGCACCCCAGTACATTGGCCCCATAGAAGGGTGTTATGACAACCGAAGCACTCTCTTTTAGGGTATACTGGTACTCGAAAGCCACTTTTTTTCGAGGGTGTATGGTTGTTTGTTATAGACATGCTAAAACACCTAATAAGGTGTTTTTAATTTTACAGTAGTATACGAACCGATCCCTACGCTCTTACCTTTCCACAGAGCTAAAAGCTGAACCAGACCAATTTTCATTTCACATGTGCATCAAAACTCGTAACTAGGATTACTGTGTAGACACGTGTTGTACTTCGGAACTTGATTTGTTATTTTGTGTGCAGCTCGTTGCGTCATTATTGGCACATGCATAAGACAAAGAAGAGACAACAGACGCAGCGCTGTCTCCTCTCTTCCTCGACTTATCAACTATACCGCGAATGTCTAACCAACATCATCCAGCCCCTACCTTGTCGAAGCGTAAGTTAAATTATGTGTTGCCTATGTTCCACTTTCTTGCTTGCATCCTATAATAATTTGTTATGTTGTGATATGTGTACAAGTGGCATCAAAATTTCAGATTGACTATTGCATTTCTGTTCATGTGTTTGAACAGTCAGCCGGCAGAGAGCATGCGCGATTGCAAGAGTGCGGTTGGATCCGCGTGCCGTGACTGCAGTCACAGGTGGGCTCTGTCAGCTTAAGTCCAAACGCTTCGAAGCAACTAACTGTTGCTTCGCTGCCGGCTTCGCCTCTAGTTTCGCTGTCGATGAGGCGCGCGCAGGACTGAGTAAGCTGACTCTCCCGTGAGGGCCTCATGTCGCCTCCGATCATCCAGCACAGCTTTTCGCTATCCATGCCCAGTCGGAAACAACTACAGAACATTTTCTGATGTTACGACAGAATTTCTGTGCGGTTTTTAACGGGAAACCTGTTGCGACAACAGAACATTCTGTAGTAACATCAGAAATTTCTGTAGTTACAACAGAAAAGTGCTACAGAACTACAGACAACAGAAATATACTACAGAAAATCTACAGAACTACAGAAAAGTACTACAGAACTACAGAAAAATTTGATGGTTACGACAGAACTATAGGATATTTTGTCGTATTTTTGACACAGTTATGTAGTTTTTATCGACTGGGCAGTTTTTGAAGTTAAACCTCACCAAATTCCTTTCATGTTTGGAATTTTCGATTGTAGGCTCAAATGAGATCCTCGAGAATTTCGTTTAATGCGCATGGCTAAGGTCAATTTTTTTCGTACCAGATTCGGCTTTGAGGCTGCTGTTTCCCAGACGAACACGTCGCTGCACCGCCCGTCGACGCTTAGTGCCACCTCCTGTGTTGACCGGTACCTTCAGGGGACTAGGTAATGAAACTTCACCGAAATTCGCATCGGCAGTTAAGCAGTACACCGCAATTCTGTCGTATTTGTCCCAAGTCTCATCATCAGGCAATGTGTGCGTGAATGTCTGCTTGTCTATATCCTTGAGTTCTTCAGTGCTGCAAAATGTAAGTAAGAAGACAATCAACACTAAGAAACGAGTGCATGAGCCTCGCCCTCGAATGCACAGCGGAAATAACGTATTGAGAAGATATCATTAGGCCCTGTGTATGTACTAAAACTGTTCTCAGACTAATCATGCGCCTTCGTTGCCAAAATTAACCAAGCTAGATTATGATGTTTGCTCCTCGTCGTTTAGAGTGGTATTTATGGTACCCGCAAAGAGTTAAATCCTATCTATTAGAATGAGAGCACTCGTCCATATATTTGGACACCTCTGGTGACTTTAGACCTGCCGTACAGGGTTCATTACAAGTGAAAAGCAAATTATTAATTCTGGTTACGGGGATTTTAAATGACATGCTAGCTATTGGAGATTTTGAGGACTCCCTTCGCTGCGTTAGCGTAATTTTCAAAAACGGGTACCAGTGTTGCAGCAGCACTAGTCCTCTGAGAGCGCCACGATTGGGCTGGCATCCAAAAAACCGGTTTTTGGCACCACTAGTCCTCTGAGAGCGTCACAGTTGTACTCGCATCGAAAAAGCCGGTTTTGGGCACCAGCAATTAACGCTCATGTTCAGTACGGTCTCCTATTGAAGTCTAAATACACGCAGTTACGGACGTGCCTACTCTGTCACCCCACGTTAGGTCTACATTACCATCGGGCCCGCCTAGGTCTCCCTGCCGTACGCGGGACGTAGAGTGCCCACGAAGTGTGCGTAGCGTGCTCGTGGTCTTTCGTGCTGCGTGCGCTTCAGCTACGCAATCATCATCATCATCATCATCATGAGCCTAGTGCGTGCTCTAATCTCCGTCAGATTGGTGATGCCTAGCAGAACTTTATCCCGCAAGTTTGTTCCAACCAGCCTCGAGGTATATCCCTCGCCCTAACCAGGGCGAAATCGTGTGCTCCTGCCATTCAGTTGGACGATTTCATTCCTTTGCTTGTTTTGAAGCTGATTACTTGAATTTACCATAACATGTAAGTTTATGTCAACTCGTACTCTTACTTTCTTCCCTACAGCATGACGTATCATGACGACGCGTTGTTACAGAAAGGAGGGGGTCTTTGAACAGACAGGCACGAATAAATGAATTAAACTTATGTATCCCGCATTCCAATACCGCAAGGTCTAATGTAGCGAAGCAACTCAAGCTTTCAGGAAAGCGTTACTTTCTGTGAGCTCACTCAGGACTCCGTTTCTTTGAGGACCAGTGTAAAATAGATCACTCACATAAGAACGTGAAGGCAAGAGGAGCACTTACAATTGCGGGGCAATTAAAAAAGCAATGCATTATATATGAAAAAAACGCTGAAAACTCCTAAACCATGCACGGAAAACAAAAAGGAAACAAGAAACATCAGGGATTACAATAGAACGGAATACAAGTTTTTAAGAATTTTAGCTCGGTTTTCTTTAAAGCAAGAGGAGATTTTCCTCACATGTGGCCCGGTCTTAGCAATACTGTATGTCTCCAAAATGTCTATCTGATTGCTGCTGTTACCCTCAGTCGTGTCATTACGGCAGTGCAGCGGACAAGGGTGGTTCTCGTGATATTTGCACTCACGGCAGTGCAGCGCAAGGTAAGATGAAAGGGATTTTTTTTTTTCAAGGGATTCTTCACGCTCTTTACGTCTCACGACAATTCGCCTGCCCGTTTGTCCATAATCTTTCCACATGCAAGGAAGCCCTGTGCACAATCTCCTTTGTTGCGTTTTTGCCGTGAACGTGTCAGAAGGCAAGACTACTGTCGACTGTCCGCATTGAAAAAGAGCGAGCTTCGCTCGTGTTCGTTCCAGGGCACAATTCCCCGTTTTTGTGTTTGGCGGAGAACTTCCCCTGCACATTGTTTCGCCCGGCGTTTCTATTTCAGTCGATGTGAGGGACCACGCAGTTACAGCACGCAACCTTTTGTTTCCTCTCATCCTAAATATTTAGTTTAAGGGGATATCTCTGTTCGCTTTTGCCCTTAGTCTTTAGACCAACGATGCAATGTTTTGACCGGAAAGCCTGCTTCACGTATTTGACGTAACGTAGCGAAAAACAATGGACAGAACAAGCAGCTTCAATAACGATGGTTACGTGCGCAAGAGATTAGACATGCCACGCTTGTATCCTTAAATCAATGCAGTTTTTTCTTATGCATTCACCAAGTTTCTTTTCTTTTTCATTAAACTTCATTTTTCATTAACCGTCGTCTATTTTCCGCTAGTTCTTAAAATGAACGTTACTTAAATCGCCCAATACGCCCAATACAGCCTGCTGCTAAATTACACCCCGGTTGCATTCTCAGGAGTCTACATTGAGCTTGGACCGCGCTCGCCGGAGGTAGTCGGTGCGGTCTCGCTGCTGCCTCTTGCATTATGTACGCCAAAAATGCATGCCAAGAACACATGGGATGGGATGGATGTGAGAAAGAAAATTTGGAAACCGAAGTGGGCTACGTTTCCTTGCAGTATTTTAAGAAGGGTAACAACGGAAGAAGTTCGCAGGAGTGAAGTGGATGCTGCTCGCACAGGACCGGGTTAATTGGAGGAATATGGGAGAGGCCTTCGTCCTGCAGTGGGTATAGTCAGGCTGAGGATGATGATGATGCATAAAAGCATAAAATTTTAGGAGACAACAGCAGTCCCCCTCCCCCCCTCCCCTGTTGCAAATGCGCCGTTCTATACTTTTGTGCGTTCTATGCGTTCTATACTTACTGTAATTTTTTGCAGTTATCTTTACTGACATCTCCATGTGCGGCACAAAAGAAAGTACCTGTAACAAGGAACAGACAAAATGACAGTTGAACGAGAAATTGCAAGTTATATTTTGTTAGGTTGAAACATACTTCCAACACTGAAGCCGTCTAATTACGCTATACACATCACTGCGGCTAGAGGTAAAAAAATATTTATATCACTTCATAACAACACTATCGTTACGGCACTGCCTTGGGCAGAACAAAAAGCGTATTTTAATGACGTTGAGTAAATCACGTATACCGCCAGCCGCGGTCACACTGTATTAGAACACAATCAATTTTAAGTACCATCTGGAATGATTACCTACTAGTTTTGTTTTATGCTCTATCCTTTGAATGTACTTGAACAGCGTAGTATGGACACGTTCATTGCATGTGAGGTTCTCTGCTCTTAGCGACTTGGGCAGGCAAAGACATGTAAAAAAATTCAGGGGCACTTTGGCCCACTAAACTGCTTCAAGGCAGAAGCCTTCCCCACCGCGCTGCTTAGGCATTGACTGCGGGACCGTTTGTGATTGACTAGAATTGTGACAGATACTGCGCCTTTTCTTTGCTATCAACCACTTTTAAACGCCGCTGATACCTGCAGTACTGCGTCTGTGTCTATGCATGCTCTGTGGTGCGGCGTTCGAGGAAGCGCTAAATGAGGCGCCGCACTGAGGCCTGGATCAAACATTCGGCGGAGTCAGCTTCGTATATGGGTTAGTTAGTTGGTTGTACAACTTTTATTTCCATCGAAAATAGCTTCGTATATGGGTTAGTTAGTTGGTTGTACAACTTTTATTTCCATCGAAAATGGGCGGCTTCTTTCCCGTCTCCGGCACGCCTGTCGGGGAAGACGGACTCGTGCGCCTGCGGATTAGAGGCTGGCAGGTAATCTGGTAACGTCATCAACAGTCATGACGTCATGACCGAATGTGACGTCATTATCACTCCCGGTTATTAGACATGACGGGATATGGCGTCATTATCACTTCCGGTTATTAGACATGACCTGTACTGACATCATGACGTCAGATCCGGTCAAGTGACGGCTATGGACGTCTCGAAACGTCTAACCCTTACTATGGGTTAGTGATGTTAACCATGACTTGCACTTTCTTAGTACTAGATAATGTGTGGCTAGTGTTAGTTAAACGACCCTTAACCAATAAGTGATGGTCAGTGATAGTTACGATGACCTCCAAATGCATGGGTTCCTATGGCCGTCTGCTTAACCATTTTATTCTTAGTCGTAAATTATTATGAAATCATCTTGAATACGCCATAAATCATCTTCCGATATCATCCGATTACTATTATTATTATTATTATTATTATACGGGCATATGCCCGTATAAGGCATGCACCCGAAACTCGGACACGTTTGCTTTCGCCTTAAAATCATGTACGTCCCCGTTTAATTTTCTCGCCAGTGTACTCGTATATAAGACCCCATATATTGCGGAAAGGCCTACATCAGCCGAAGTGGAAGTTCTGTCCTTGGAAGGTTTTTTTGATCATTAAGAGGGGAAGTGGGGATCGAAGGTAAACATGCCTATTATCTCAGCTAAAGAAAGCACTGTGCACGAATTCTGACGAAAACTTGAAATCATGCGACGTTGTTTTGCCATACACCCTTTCATCTCGTACCATCGTCAATGTCGCCACTGCTACTTGCATTGTAGGCTTTCATAAGCAAGTTAACAATCCAAAGTTCGGATCTAACATCTTGTTTCAAAGCCGCACGAAACGGTTGGAAGCTGCGACGGATACGCGCAATTGAATGCACTAGTTCAAGGAAATATCATCCGCGCTATGTAGGCGTGAATGTAAGTTCGAATGTATAATGTACAGCACCATGTGCAAATCTTGATCCGTGATCTCGAGAGAAACTGTCCATTATTTCACTGCTTTCAGCTGTTGCTCAAATAATAACAGCGTATCAAGCAACAAAAAGTGACAGGTACGTAATGAACCAAAGTGGGGAGCCGCAATTCAGACGCAAGCCGAAACAATTGCGCAATGTATTTGGAGCGTATCTAGAGACCCTATTCACGTGACGTCATTGCGGCTCTACTGGTAACCATGCAACGCGACACGCTACATCTCAGAGACCGAGAGAGAGAGTGCCTAGGGCGTTTGTCTCCGCCGGCATTAGTGAAATTCGAGCCCTGATTGCATAGCTGGAAGGCGTTGCAAAGCGCCTCGAGTGTCGGAGAAACTAGTGTTACATGTAGTACTAGACGTTGGAAAGACTACACGAAGATTCGGTAAAGATTTGAACTGGTTTTATGTTTTTATGTACAAATCTACACGTTTACACAGTTCTTCGTTCAGTCGTACTCGCTTCTGCATGCGCACTCGTCAGCTCGTCTTGACAATATCTGATATCTTCGCCCTTAAAAGCCAGAAGCTGCGTCCGCGGCTGCCAGATAGAGCACGTCATCTCCACGCTCTGTCCGCCTATCCCTAGTCGCACTAGTCTTCCGGAGCGGGCGTGCTCAAAGACCACAAGCGCGCGCTCACACGCTACTCACTGATGTTCATCTGTTCTCAGATCACAAATTTCTCGAGGCCTGCAGGGTTACTGTGTGTACGTGTGGAACGTGGTCGTACTGTTTGGAGCTGCACACCTTGTGTCACTTCACCCGTGTCAGAAACCGTCCCATCACTGTCGGGAGACTCTTGGTTGCAGCTGGGATGGAGGTATTCAGTCGGCTCTGATCTTGGGTACGCACTTGGGTTGGGTACACATTTACATCCAATGAAAGAGTCTCAGAGTTAGGGTGCATATTTACGTCCAATGAAAGAGTCTCTGAGTTCAGGGAAGCTGGCTTTCTTCGACTACTCTTCGACTACTCTTCGACTACTCGAGCAAGAAAGCAGCGACCACGGTCAGTGAGCAGCTGGCGTGTTGCACCGTCGAGTAGGATGACGTCGTGAAGAAGAAACGCAGCCTCGTCATTTGCACAGCTGGTGGGTATCGCTCGTGTGACAACGTAGCGCGCAGTATAGTCCGTGGCCACCGCGATCCATTTATTCCCCGAAGTAGACAGTGGGAAAGGCCCGAGGAGATCAAGGCCAACTCGAGAAAACGGGTCTATTATGACGTAGATGGGCCGCAGGGATCCAGCAGGCACAACTGGGGCTTCTTCCGTCGCTGACACCGGTCACAAGAAGCCACATAAAACAAAGCGGTACAGGCCTGGTCAAAAGATGCGGCGGCGGACGCTGTCGTACATACGAGACACGCCAAGATGGCCCGCGGTGGGCGCGTCGTGCAGCTGCTGAAGAACGGTGGCACACAGGTGTTCGGGGACTACGAGCAGAAGCTCAGCGCCATCTGGTCGCATATTCGGCCGGTATATGTTGCCGTTGTGGAGCACAGACCATGCAAGGGTAGCGTCAGGTTGATTAGTGCTGAGGTGGTTGATAATGCTGCAAATCTTGGGATCTACGCGCTGTTCATGACAAATATTTAAAAGGTAAGAGATGGACAACACACATGTGTCATCGTCACACTTGTTTTCAGGCGGCGGATCTACCGGCTTGCGGGACAGGCAATCGGCATATCAGCGTGCAGCCGACCGGACCTGTGGACGACAGAAAAGGTGTATTCCTGAAGGCGCAGGGCCCAACGCCCCAGGCAACCAGTAGGATCCTTCAATGTAGAAAGCCAACATAAGCGTGGTGGTCGGTGATAACAGAGAATGGGCCGCCAAACAAGTAAGGGCGAAACTTTGTAATGACCCACACGAAGGCTAAACACTCACGTTCTGTGACCGAATAATTCCGCTCAGCCGCAGAAAGGGGGCCACTGGCATAAGCAATGACGCGAGTGCGACCCGTCTGCTGTTGGGCGAGAATAGCCCCAATACCGTGACCACTGACATCTCCCCCGTTCCGTGCCAATACCGTGACCCCGCACCTCCACCAAGATAAAACGTGGCAAGGAACACAACAGCTGATGACGCGTGTATGTTCCGTCGAGCACCAACCTTTTCTTAGCACCAACGATCGTTGGTACCGCTTTGTCTTCCTTCTGTATCTCTGTTGTTCATCATCGCCTTCTTCAACGTTCAGGACATATGTAATATTAAGACCGCAAGAGCCTTTCGTGCGTTACAATCACGCCTACTACTCCAAAGGTACTCGTTTAAAAGTTGAAGTGGCCCATGCACTCGCGGTCGGGGGAAACCGTCAAACGGGTGGACTATTTCAGTTTCGTGGCTTCACGCACTTGAGCTTAGTCGCTTGGAAAGCTTCCCTATAGAGATCCACATTGTAGGGCGCTCGCCTGGCTATTGGATGGTACCATGCCGAAACTCCGCCTCCGTTTGGTGCATTAAGTCATAAAATTCCCTGGTTATTTATCGCACCGTGACATTGCTGAAAACCTTTAGCGCGCGTTACATTTCTTATAATGTCTGCCGTAATAAAACTCAAAGCTGAGGGTCCATATCGATTGCAAGTATTCACAAGCAGACGCGGGGTAGATGTAATCCCGCCAGCAGAAGCTCAGAGCGCGCCTTTTAATAAAGCACACTTTGCCCCGCCGGGGTGGTGCAGTGGTAAGACGCCCGACTACTGTGCCGGAGTTCCCGGGATCGAATCCCGGCCTCGGCGGCTGCGTTTCGATGGAGGCGAAACAAAGTGGCGTCCGTGTGCTGTGCGATGTCAGCGCACGTTAAAGATCCCCAGGTGGTCGAAATTACTCCGTAGCCCTCCACTACGACCCCCCTTTCTCTCTATCCACTTTCACTCCCACCTTCATCTCTTCCCTTACGGCGCGGTTCAGGTGTCCACAGAGCAAGTGTGACAGATACTGCGCCTTTCCCTTCCTGTGAACCAACCAACCAACCATCACTGTGCCATGGGGCCCCGCAAGACGCAGATTGAATTAATTCCAGATGACACGTTGAATGTTTAACACCCCATAGACCGTTAATATGCGTAAAGAAAAGAGAATGCTCAATTCTCCACCACACCCATTGTATTTCGAGAACATTAAACCATAAAAACCGTAGCGCTCTCCCTGAAGGTCTTGCCAAGTCATATCTCTAACCAAAAAAAAAAAACATAGGAGTTATTTTTTACTAATATGGAAGCTGTGCGAGTTAATGGTCCATCCTTGTTAACACAGCTCAACATACGCGGACTACGAAAGCGATGCACACGCATGGCTGCTGTGTGCGTATTCTGATGCTGCATCTAAAATAATAGAATGCACATAGTCGTACACGAAAAATGTTAAACATTTAAACAGTCTAAGTGTACAGTGGTGAGCAGCCCTTTCTAGGGCACGCCGATGATGTCCTGCGAAGCATATCAGCGTTATCTAACGTTAGGTTCTTGGTTTGAGTTGAAAGCGCTTGTGATGCAAAACTAGAGCTATGCCTGCTCATGGATTCCTTGTCCAGTCCCCAGTTCGTTTTGTGCTGCTGAGGACGCGCCACCTGCATTTGTCCCTGTGTGACAGGCTGCTACCATGCTGCCGTGTTTTGCGGGTGTGAAGAGACGGCCAGGAAAGCTAGCGCGAGTGATAGCGGATCGATATGCACCACTCGCCGAGGCTTTTATGTCTTTCACGGCGTGTATCTGCGCTAGCAACGAGGAATGGCGCATCTGTTTCGCGCGATAATCTTCATTTACTGTTGAAACGAGCGACCATTCACTTGTTTACCTGCAGACGTCTCGTCATTCGTGGAGAAAGGCATTGGTTGTCCTTCTGCTGTTAAATATTATTCACTGCCTCCACGGCAATGTGAATCGCAAGCACTGAGAGGAAATGAGGCCGGGAACCAACCAGCAGGCAGCTCTTTATATTGGCCGCGCATGCAAGCGGAACACACTTCAAACTTCGATGCCAAACTGTCAGTGATCTTCACCCGTTGCCCAAGCATGCAGCGAAACAGTTTGTGCTCTTGCCCGTTGAGTGCATGTACCAAGTCTGATCAGCCAGGTGTGACACTGCATATGGACGCAGTGTACCGGGTCTTTATGAGGTACTCGCAAGAGTCCGAAGGGAAGTCTAGTTTCACCTAAGCCGTGAGCAGCGTCACCTTGGCGAGCAAGCGTTCATAGACATGTGGAGCACGCCGCCGGTTATCTGCACGGTCTATGGGAGTGCCATTACAGTGTCAATATGAAACACTGCAAGGGTACAGTTGTCGTTCAAAACATTCACAGCGTTGGCCTCGCGTAGCTGGAGCCGCCTAACATGTAACTGCGACTGGCGCGCGACAAGACGAAGGGAAGTATACAGACGGGCATGAGACAGCAAGCGCTAAGAAAATAACTTTCTATACGCATAAATTTTCAGCTGAGCTCTCACGTGAACGCGGTATATATAGCTGCTGTAAACAGTTTGCCTAGTCCCGGAAACATGCGTTTGCGAGCCTTCTAAACGACTCGTTACGGCTATATAAGTCAGAACTACCTGCGCGGCAACTAATGGAACTAATGAAGCACAATGGGACAAGCTTGCATCTTGCTGTGCGCGTACGCCTGGGGAGTGAAGAACATGATCGTGGCTGGGCTGCTGTCGTGTGACGCTCTAACTGTATTTAATTATTAGGTACCGCCAAATCAATCAACGAGAGACAACGAGAGACACGAGGGCAGACACCGAGAACTATATACCGGAGCTTTCTTCACCCAGCGGAAAACGCGTTTGTCGCGCTGAACCATTCCTGGCAACAACCGAATGTTGCCCGCGCGCCGCCCACTGATTGCGGTACTTTCACAGTTCCAATTACTTTACCACAGAGCACCGTCGGCGTGCTCTAAACAAGGCTGCTCACCACTGTATTGTTATTTTCCTGCCGTTAACGCCGAACAGGAAACGACCTACACAAAGTTGCCACATGGGCTACTCCCTCGCTTTGAGAAAATTCACTGAACACTTACTTGGCGCATCGCCCATGAATGTGAAATCCTTGAATGTAACCTGTTTTGAGTCAATAAGTATGTTTGCGGATGAAGCAACTTTGTAATCCGCATTGGGATTTTGTATTGGCCCAAGATCTTGTTCACCCGGAGGTTCGAAGTTATCAAGGCTCACGTGTCCGTAGCTTTTCTGCAAAGAGTCAACACGTTACGTTTTGTTATGTCCTTTCGCCAAACGTCATTCGGTTGTATTAATGCTGCTTTTACGCGAAAGCATTAACTTCCCCGTGTCGCAGAAAAGCAGATGTCAGCATTGCTGCGCTGTTGTAACCAGAAAACCAGCGCCATCATGCGACGCCCACAGAAAACCTGTGATCGCACTGCGCTACCGCAGAACAGATGGCTCGTAGGCAGTGTCCCGCCTAATGAACAGTAAAGAAAAGCTCGTGGTATGAACGGGCAGTATTACACGCGTTATCGCGTCTACTCTGAAGGCGTAGCTAGAGCGCCTCTAATTGTTTTCCTTCTACATTCAGCGTTGCGCGCGGCTAATTGATACTGCACGAAAGTCAGGGTCAATTATAATACCGTATTTCAAGTAACACAGAGAGTTATTACACGTAGTAGCAGTTTTTGCAAGTAGAATGCACTTGAAGACGGACAATCAATCCAGAAATGGGGGTTGTTGAAAGATAGGTAAACAACTGATATTACTAATTACCTCTTGAATCCTAGCTTTAAGGGCGCATGGTTATAGAGCGTGGCTGCAAGGGGTTAACGGTGGTAAATTAGCCTCTTGATTGAAAATACCAAAAGTTGTAAGGGAAAGGGGTTGTGAACACCTCGTTTCAACACTTTGCGCAGAATAATTACTGAACGTGGAAATAAATTATGGGGACCTGGCACATGGACGCTGCACATTAATCAGGATCAAATAAAATACCGTCTTTCAAACAACGCAGAGAGTTAAGGTTAGCATTTTTCAACGTGAAAGCAATTAAAAAGTTTTCAGTTTTGAGTTTTTTGCAGCACGCCCTCGATTGCTACTAATAACAACTAATAACAATTAGCCATTCATCCCAACGAGCGGAAAGGTTGACGCTGTTTACTCGTATTCTTTTAACACAAACATTACCTAAGCACCCGACCGCACATGCTCAAAACATACATATAACGATGGCTTCAAATGTCTGCATACTAGCAATACCTACTTAGGGCTTAGATGAAGATTCTCCTTTTGTTTCGGCGCTCCAATGGAGACTACGAAGGTACAGGGTCATCCACTTCTAGCTGTAACATGGTCACTGCCTTCAAAGCAACATATCGTCCTACATAGCCGCATATCAAAGCAAAGCGATACATGCGCATAACGATGGTTTCAAATGTTTGCATACTAGCAATACCTACTTAGGGCTTAGATGAAGATTCTCCCTCTGTTTCGGTGCACCAGTGGAGGCTAAGAAGGTACAAGGTGATCCACTTCTAGCTGTAACATGGTCACTGCCCTCAAAGCAACATAGCGTCCTACATAGCCACATATTGAAGCAAAGCGATACATGCGCGGAGGGACCTGGAGATGCTGCCTCGAATTGCATGCCATTAGCTTTATCGCATAGCCAGGACGCACGCAATGTTGCTTTAAAAGCAGTGGCAATGTTATAGCTATACAAGTGGACCGCCCTGTACAAGCGGACGAAGTAGAGAAAGCTTCGAAAACCACCACCCAGCCTCAGTGCCGCCAATGGTTTTCGCGCTGCTAAATACACCCTCTGCTTGAGGCATATATTTGGGACACATAAGCTCTTCCTTTAAGGCCATATAAGACGCGACAGTGTTAATTGCCCCCCTTTGCTGGCTGCCCTTGCAGATCCTCGTTGCTGTACTTGTCCTTTGCTAGTCGCCTAATTAAGAATTTCTTATAGCCAAAGAGGCGAGTTGGTGAAACATATTGAATGAAAAACATGGAAAACTCTGAAGCAGAGAACCACAGGACGAGCACTGACTCACAACTGACAGTGTATTCAATGAAGGAACACAATATATGAAAAAATGACCACCCCATCAACACGTGGACAAACCAAAAACACGTATTGCTACATAGAATAAAGGCATGCAATCTCACTTCCATGTAGAAAAATAGATGGCTCGCTAACGCACATCCTTGTTCGTTTCCTCGTGTGGTAGGCCTCCATTATCTCACGTGATAAACGGGCCGGGTGCTCGCACAGAATATCAGAATAGTGAGAGGAATGATAACAAGATTCGCAGTAATGGACGTGGTTAACGAGAGTAGTAGATTTTTTAGCGTCCAAGTTATTTGCATGTTCTTTCAAATGTGTATTAATGCACCGCCCGTCTGCCCGATGTACATTTGTCCACATGGCAGCGTGATTTTATAACAACTCGTTCGGCGCATGGCAAATACTTATTTTCATGTTTATCGCCACGTGTTGTATTCAGGTTCTTTTAGGTGCTGAGCCTTTCTTCGCAAATTAGCTCAAATACTTTTAAGTATTTAGGGTGCAGAGAAAACAGCCCATATGTCATATCGTTTTGCTACATTTAAGGATTGTGTGGCAGGCGGTGTACACAAGAAACAACGGCAAACTTTTTTATTTCATTCCCTTTTGCCATATATTGTGTTGCTTTATTGCATAAACGTTCAGTTATAAGTCAGCGCTCGCCCTGTGGTAACCTTACACATACATGTCTCTGTTACCTTACACATATTTCTTAGCACGCGATTCAACCGAGTTGCTCAGTGCTAAAGGCACGCGACTTATGCGCCCAAGAATGCTGGATCGAATTCCGACCTAGGCGGCCGCTTTGTGGTGGCGGCGAACAGCAAGGCGCCAGTGTGGCTAAAAACAGCGCTAACACGAGATGAAGGAGAGAGAGGAGGGACACGACGCTGACAAAGAACTTAGCAGGTTGTTAGTCAGGTCTTGTCCCCCCCCTCTCTCCTTCGTCTTCTGTTAGCGCTGTTTTTAGCCACAAGACCATGCACCAACCAGCCCTAATTTCCACGCTGCAAAAAGCAATGCAACCGTGTGCTGCGTGATGTCAGTTATAGTATAGAATAGATTTATTTTCATGTATTATGCGCACACATATGAGGAGATAGGAGGAGAAGCTGCAATCATGCTAGTTCCACCACCTATACCAAGAACGTTAAAGAACGTTCCCAGGTGATCTAAATTTTCGCAGCTCTCCACTAGGGCATCTCATAGCCTGAGTCGCTTTGGGACATTAAACCCCGTAAAACCAAACAATCTTTAGTATGCAGTCACACTACCAAATTATGGGAAAGACAGCGCGGAATAAATGTAAAGTCCCGCTTGAACACAGCCATTACAAACTGCCTGTGGGGTGTCTAAGGACCTGACTGGTGAATTCCATCTCAAAGGAGCTGCCGAGTCGACACTTCACACAAATCGGCCATGTCACGTGTCCTCGTGACGTCACTTGCTAGAGATATGCTCATTATTCGCTCACAAAACCGGTAACATCGACTTCGAGAGCGCCGAGGACGAATTTTTCGGAGAACCGGGCTTTCAATGCCTTCACGTAAAATGGTATACTATTTTGTAAAGGACTAACGTCGCAAAGTGACGCTTATTAGGGACGCCGTACCAATTGCTAAATCAGGTTTGAAGTCTCATTTTCCCGGCATGCTCTCCGCGGGTGTACATTAAAACTTCTTATTGGGTGAGTTGGTATTTCATCTTGATGTAAGGTTTTTAAGCTCGAACAATGCCAAGGACAAGAAAGGCAATACACGCACACATGCGCTATCAACTCACTTTATTGGCGGAAGGTCGAAGTGTGCGAGAGATGAAACCAATGTGAACAACAATGAAAAAGAAAAAGGAATCAATGGTTGAAAAACGACAGCAAGGCGCATGCGCGGGTGGGCGTGGGTAACACACGACAAACGTTTTCCAGATAATCAACAGGTAGTTGCGTTGAAAAAGTAAATCTCAGTAGTGAACAGAGATAAAGAGGGTTCGCTGATGCACTCGCTGCGAAGTTTCTTATAATGAGAGGCTTCTAGGCTAATCCGTGCCGTCCTGTCTACTTCAGCTAAGAGTCCACACGGTCATTGACGCAACGTGCAGTTTGGCCAATGTAATACATTTCCACAAGAGTTGGGAATGGAATATGTCATGCTCCGCTGGAACACTTTACGAACGGCTTATCATGCTTTTTGAGGCACTCACGTTCTTTTCGCATTACAAATCCGTGGGCAGAGCTTTCCCAACTTTTCGGGTACCGACTATAACATACGTACACCGTGCCTGCCAGCGAATTTTTTGAAGTTGTGCGAGGTTTTTTAAATGTAGGGCATAACGTTGGGCCTAGGGGCCTTTTGTCAAGCGCCAGCCGTTATTTTCCCATTCCACATTTCCACTTATGAAGCATGGCCTCGGCGACGGCTGTCAATCGATCAGGGAAACAAACCCTGCGGCCAGAAGCCGGTTTATCTGATAGTCAAAACTGAGACATCTGATGTGGGCACGACTTTTGGAGAGCAGATTCCGAGCCCATTAACGCTATATTCCTTTTTTGATGGTCGAATGCGCCGATTTATAAGGCAACAACTCCTTTTTTGTTCGTGGGGAATAGTTCCAGCAGACGTGTCCTTCGCTGAAAGGTAGTTTAAGGTCTTGCTAATTCAGGAACTTCGGGCAGTTCATGGGTAAAAGTCAAGCCAAGGCCATGTGTGGTAAATGTCTGTAAATCTTCACCTAATGTAATGAGGTAGGTCATAAAAGCCTTTAAAACTGTCCTCCCCACTCCCTCCGCTTTAACATTTTGCTCCAGATGCTTATCTATCTTAGCTAAAACATTGTCACAAAGAACAGAAGCCACACATGATCCTATGTAGATTCTATTTCACTCCAAAAAAGCCTGCTCATTAAAAGCAAAAGTTGCATTCAAGACAAACTGCAATAGAGCTAAAGCATTATCACAGGCAGACAAGCTCAGTTCTGGGATGGCATGTCGCCGTTTCCTTAATTCATTCTTTGACAGAGTAAAATCTTCGGGCACAGAATAAAAAGCGTCTTGAATATCCAGGACGATTGTCAGTGAGCAGAGATCTTGGCAGATAAACCAATAGCCGGTTATAGTTCAAGAAGCTAAAAACCCTTTTCTTAGATGATCACTAAAAAGTCAATCGATGTCGCACAGTTTATCGAGTCTAATGATGACACTGGCTTTAGTTTTTCAATAGATATTGAAGACCTTTTTTATGTCTTATTCTGTGCCCAAAGGTCACATTTTACTGTCTGTCAAGGAATGCATTGAAGGACACGGCGGCATGTCATTCCAGAACTCAGCAGGTCTGTCTGGGGATAATTTTGAGCTTTATTGCAGTTTTACTTGAATGCAGATTTTATTGTTTTTAACGACCGGCCTTTTTTTGCAGCGAAATGGATTCTGCATAGGATCTTGGTGGCTAAGGTAGATACGCGCCTGGAGCAGAAATTTAAGGCTCTTGGGGCAGTTTTAAAGCCTTTAAGGTACTTATGACTTTTTAGTCCTTTTACGAAAGCAGGATTTCCTCACCGACCGTTTTACAGTAGGTGAAGTTTTACATATATTTAACAAACGTGGTCTTGGTTTGATTTTTAACCATGAATTCCCAGTCGGAAAAACTACAGAAACTTTTCTGTTGTTACGACAAAATTTCTGTGCGGTGTTTGACGGGAAACTTGCTGTGACAACAGAACGTCTGTAGTTACAACAAAAAAGTACTACAGGACTACAGACAAGAGCAATATACTACAGGAAAACTACAGAACTACAGAAAAGTACTACAGAATTACAGAAAAATTTGACGTTTACGACAGAACTACAGAATTTTGTGTCGTATGTTTGACACGGTTCTGTAGTTTTTTTTTTACTGGAAACGGCCAGAAGTTTCGAATTTACAGTGTTTATACTTTAAATTAACTTTCGGGGAAGGACACGTCTGCTGGGGCTATTACCCACGAGCAAATAGGGATTGTTGCCTTGTACTGGGCGCACTCCCAAGGCCATCAAAGAGGTATAGCGTTAATATGCTTGCAGTCTGCTCTCCGAAAGTCCTGCCCACATCAGATATCTCAGAGTCTTGACTATCATATACGCCGGCTTCTGGCTGCAGGGTTCCACTGGTCGATGCTGAGAGCCGTCGCCAACGCCATGCTCTAAAGTAGAAACGTGGAACGGACAAAGCGGCTGGCGCTCAGTAAAAGTCGCCTAGGCCTGAAGTTATGCCCTACATTCAAAAAGTCTCGCAACCGTCAAAAACGTCGCACGCAGGCCCAGTGTACGTGTGTTATTCTCAGCATCCAAAGAGATGCGAAAGGTCTGCCCACGCAATTTTAATGCGAAGAAACATGAGTGCCTGAAGGAGCGTGATAAGCAATTCGTAAATTTTCCACTGGAGTAGTTTATTGCATTGTCATGCCTTCTCGAAAGTATTACATCGGCAAAGCGGAATGTTTGGTCAATGACCGTCAGGGGGAACACTCCAGAAATTAAAAAATAAAGATGACAATTACAAGCATCGAGTTGCTCACATAAGTAAAGGCGATGCATGTGTGGCTCGGTTTGAAGAGGCGAAATTTCTTGACAAAATTAAAGACAGGACGTCACGCATTAGCCTAGATGCCTATCATATTAAAAAAACTGGGCAGCGAATCCATCAGCAAACTCTACATCTGTTCGCAGCTCAGATGGCGTTTTCAATGCAACCACCGGTTGATTCTCTGGCAAAAGTATCTTTTCATATGTTACGCACGCCCACCTGCGCATGCGCTATGCTTTACTAGCTTGTCGCAGTCAATAAGTCATGTTTTCTTTTTTTCATTGCTATTTGTTTTGATTTCGTTCTATCCCACCCTTCGGCCTATATAAGGTGTTGAATTCCACCAATAAAGTCAGTTGATAGGTAGCGCCTGTGTGTTTATGTCGCCTGTTTTACCTTTTTCTTACATTAAAGGGAAGGTGCACCGGTTTTACATTTCGATGAGTTTCGAGCGGTTGAATGATTATAACGTGTACTTAAAGCACGCGAAATATCTTGGCGCTAGCATTTGAAACAATGGCGCAATTAGCGATTAAAATCGGCACGGCTATCAGGCTCACTGCACTGCCCAGCGACGCATGATGACGTCATTGACGGTGCTGGTACGTTTTCTGCAGAGGCACACTTTGTTTGAAGAAATTAAAAGAAGGCTGTCGAAAACAAAGCCCTAGAAATGCTGATTAGCATCGTCAGAAAATATGCAGCAGTACGTGGGCGAAGGCAACGAACATCAGAAATAGTACCGTCCGTGACGTCATCACTGAACGTCTCCGCAGAACTGTGAGGAGAAGCTTGAGGTGTAATCGTCGATTACGCCAACAGTTTGAATGCTAGCGCAAAAACACTTTGCATGCATTACCTACAGCCTATGTAGATTTGAACCCTTGAATATCGCGAAATTCTCGAAAAGTGATGCAGCTGCTCTTTAAGGATGAAGTACAGCTAGTGCATACAGATTTTAGTTTAGGTTATTATGATATTTGCACATCGTGGAGTGTGCACTGATTCCGAAGGCGCCCATGACTGCTTCCCTCCCCATCCCCCGCCCTCTTCGTCCTTAGCATTTGCCATCGCCAACAGCTACTTGCGGTTCCCGAACTCGGGCCCGTATTCCAAATTTGCGTTATTTTCAGAAGTGTCGTTCTCGCCTTTCATGCAATCATCTGATTTATGGAACATTCGGAAGCGGGACTGGTGGAATCCGAACTTACATCCGGTTCTAATGCTTCCATCAATCAAATGAATCGAGGGATGGCGAAAACGACACTTAAAGGTACGAAAGCTCGAATACAGGCCCGAACTGTTTAATACGGTTTCATTTTGTTCGTTCGACTGTACCGTTCGTCGGTCCGAAGCTTTGTTCGTCGGCTTAAACCCTTATACTGTTTCTGGCACACTTCACATGCTGGATTTTGCCGTTGACTCTATTGTCGGGCATAATTACGGTAGAGTGCAGTTTAGCCCCAGTCAAACATTTTCAAGTCACACACTTTGTTTTCATTTTTCAGACTTACCATAAGTAAGCTTTACAGTGCTATTCTATAGCAGCATAGAATCGTGCTTTGTGAAATAAAAAGAGGAAGCTGTAACTGAGCACAGTGAATTTAAGCTTAAAGTGTCGCCTTTCTTCTTATCACGCCCAGTAAAATGACAGTGCCCGAGGCCAAAATCCTATCTCGCATCCAACACAAGTTTTTAGCTAAGGCTTCCAATAAATTGGCATCTAGCTGTTTCTATGCGATGTACATCTGATAGTCTTAGTGAACCCACTCTCTTAGCAAACACTGCTTTTTGCGCGACTCACTAGAAGCTAACAGTTCAGCGTCAAAGCTATAGGTCTAGCCTGATGCTGAGTCTGTCAGTATAATGTGTCTTCACAGCTACAAAGTTTTCTATTTCCGCACCTGTTTTCTTTGCGCAGCGTTACCCTCGAACTAAAAAGTAATATCGCTATTTGCCACTAACTTTAACAGGAGCTTTGGATGTTATCACGTTCCAGACCGAACGCCGCTTACTTGAGTACTCCAAAGTTGTGTGTAATAATAAAATGAAGAAAGACAGTAAATGCGAAGTTTTGGAGGCCTAACCATCGCACTCATTGCAACTACAAGTTACGGGTATAATAGTATAGCATACGCTGGGGCACGTCAGCAAGGACTGTTGAGCCAAACATACAATGATGTTCAAAAGCTGGTATTAACGTACAGTGAAATCAATATATCACGTTTCAAGTTTGAAAAGTAACAAAGCGCAAAGGTGATACCTGCGACAACCGACACGGCAATAGCTTAGAAGAAAGCATAAATGTAAATGACTTAGCATTTAGGTAGGCTGAAAGTTTAGGTGTTGAAATGCTTAGATGGAGCGAGTCGTAGACAAAAACGTTACATGGGGCACATGAGAGTACTAACGTATTGTGAAGGTGAAAGCCTTCAGTACTCTTTATCCCACTAATCCACTTGAATTCACCTTTCATCGAAAATTTTTCAGCTCAATACAGCCTAATTATCTACAGTTCACCATAAGATACTGTTCTCCAACTTAATTAGCCCACCCCGGCGAAACGTTTTTAACGCAATTCGCTCTGAATTCTGCGTGATCCTTCATACTCTCTAGTTTGACCCTGAAATCCACTAGAATCTACACTTCGTTCACAATCAACAATAACTCATTTTATTTCATCCGCCGTGGTGGTACAGTGGTTGGAGCGCTCGACTACTGTGCTCATGAATGCGCGATCGAATCTCTGCCGCGGCGGCCGCTTTTCGATGGAGGCGAAAAAACAAGGCGCTCGTGTGCTGTGCGATGTCAGCGCAATTAAAGAGTCCCAGGTGGTCGAATTTCCGGAGCCCTCCACTACAGCATCTCTCAGACTGAGTTACTTTGGGACTCCATAAACCAAGCCTAACCCCCCCCCAAAAAAAAAAAATGCCCCTCATTCATTGCAACTGTATCCAAAACAATCGAATCTTAATCTCCACAATCCAGTAGAATCCACCACAATCTACCTTAATTAAACTTATTCCTATGTGCCGTCTTCACCTGGGCGCTGCCACATTGACGATCAGCCGCCGCATCAGCCAAAATGAGGATGGAACAGCACGCCCGTGAAAACGGCTCATGTAATCAGGTTTAATCCACAAAAGCATGCCATATACGAGCCTAACTCATTGTATTCGAGGAAAAACGTGCAATGGATTCCACCATTGTAGTTAACCATATTCAATGCCCATGACAAATTTGTTAACTCTTAAACATTGTAATTGCTGATTTCTAGTTTGGCGCCAGAGAGTGGTCTCTACGTTATGCTCTTCTTGCCCTGTTTGATATATGAAATTTTTGGCACCATGGTTTCTGCGACAACATTGGGCTTTGTTGCTGAAGGCGAGATACATAACGGTTCTTCCTTCTGGATTCACTCTCGAAACGGCATTTTCAATCTTGATAGGCTCAGGAGAATTATGTAGATCCAGTGGAGACAACTTTAATTGATTGCAGGACTTAGCTCTTAAAGAAGAGGTTATTTTGCACCTGTGCACTGTCGCATTTTGCATTGGTTGATAAAGCAAAATTCGAAATGTTAAGCCCAGGTGTTATGATACAGCTTGCCTTTTTGACATTAGCCCAGCACGGTGCCAGGAGGTACCAACTGTAAATCATTAACCCAAACGTAATTATTCACAAAAATCTAGCCTAGGTCATAATCGAGCACGCCTAGTGTATCGGGAACAAAATGCAGTGGAAGAAGCCGACACGAGGTGTGGCGGGCATCCAGCGGTGTAGTCGGATAATCCGTATAAGACCTGTTGATATGAATCGGTCTCAAAGAGAAAAACCGCGAAGAATAAGTGGCGGGTAGCCGTTGCAAGCATTTCACAAAACGGATTCCAATCGACGTTCTGGCATACGCCGCCATGTGGCACCACAACGATCTCTTTGGACGCTAAAGTTTCTGAAAGCTACCCAGTGAAAAAACTTGAGGCGGTGCACGTTGTTTATGGAGAGCATGCCAGCAAAATGAGCTTTCGGACTGGGCTTGACAATTGCTAGGATGAAACTCTGAACTCAGTTATAGCAATGCATTTTTCCTGAAGCAAATCTCAAATTAATCTTTTGCTAATTTCTCTACGACTGTAATGCCGTACATAGATTGTTGCGAATACTATGGGAATGAAACAATATATCGTAAGAGCTGTAGCTTGGGCTAGCAAACGAAATGTAGCTCTGGCATTAATCTAAGAAAAAATCCATGAGATTGTCCGAAGGCTATCAGAGTCCAATAAAGAACTTCATATTTCTGGATGATGCTCTTGTTAGGAAACCCTCTTAGATGGGGAGAGCCACTTTGTCATCTAGGTAGCTATACATACACATTATTGGACAGCCAATGAACGCCCAGGCCACTTTTTATACCGGCTGCTCAAGATGAAAGAGCGGGAACACATTCAGTCTCCAAACTCATCCACTGCATGCGCATAGCCACGATACTTTTCGCTTGTAATACTGGCGTCATTATCGGGCAGAAAGGAAATTGTCTGCAGCTCAGAGAAGACTGTACATACTGCATGGCGGTCGGCGTCAGTATCGATATCGGCCTTCATTGAGGCATTTTCTAACCAAAGCTTTCTGAGTAAGAGAAGCTAATTAAATCCTCGCTCATAACGAAAGTATTGGTTCGTTGGTTTGTAGGGTTTAACGTTCCAAAGCGACTCAGGCTATGAGCGATGCCGTAGTGAAGGACTCCGGAAATTTCGACCGCCTGGGGTTCTTTAACGTGCTCTGACATCGCACAGTACACGGGTGCCTAGCTTTTCGCCTCCGTCGAAAAGCGGCCGCCGAGGCCGGGATTCGATCCCGCATCCTTGGGAACAGTATTCAGACGCCGTAATCACTGCGCCCCCCCGGCAGGGTTCATAACGAAAGTATGGGATATTTAGCAACAAGAACCACTTATGCTCGTACGGTGACAAGTGCCAGAGACGTTTGATCAAAGCAATTCCAAAGCTGAGCTTAACAATCTAACCTCATTCAGAGGCCTCATAGCGCTCGTTAGCAGACGAAGGCGTCAAGGGACAGTTTAGAACAAAATATTCAGTAGTTCATTTGTAACGCCAGATCATTCTGTGGCTCGGTAGTACTATGCTGTAGTTCTGTTTTTCCTGCAGTACTGTTCTGTGCTCTGTACTTCGGTGATTTTTTCTACTAAATATACAAATTTCTGATGTTACTGCCATGATATATGTTGTCCAAACAGGTTCACAGCTAAAAAATGCAAAGAACTTCTGTAGAAGCAGAAAGCCTTTAGCAGTTTTTTCCTACTTGGCAAGATAAGCGGCACTGCTGCCTCCGAGTGTCCAGCCCACTGCATTGCGTAAGAATTGTTAGTTAACAGTGATGAGGGCCCGGTTCAAAAAAACTTAATATTTCTCCAATTAACCCGGTTCTGTGCTAGCTGAATCCACTTGACCCCTGCGAACTTCTTAATCTCATCCGCCCACCTAACTTTCTGCCGCCCCCTGCTACGCTTTCCTTCCCTTGGAATCCAGTTTGTTACCCTCAGCGACCATCAGTTATTCTCTCTTCGCACTACATGTCCTGCCCATGTCCATTTCTTCTTCTTAATTTCCACTAGAATGTCGGTAACTTGAGTTATTTCTCTGACCCACTCTGCACGATTTCTATCTCTTGAAGGTACTCCTACCATTTTTAGTTCTATAGCCCTCTGGGTTGTCCTCAACTTAAGTAGAACTCTCTTGGTTAGCCTCCACGTTTCAGCTCCATAGGTGAGTACAGGCAAGATGCAACTGTTGTATACTTTCCTCTTGAGCGATACCGGTAAGCTGCTAGTCATAATCGGCGAGTGCTTGCCAAATGCGCTCCATCCCAATCTTATCCTTCTTGGTATTTCCTTTTCATGGTCCGGATCTGCGGTTACTACCTGTCCTTATTCGCCTACTACTTCCAGTACTTCGCTACCTAATGTAAACTGCTGTTCCTTCCCGAGGCTGTTGAACATTACCTTAGTCTTCTGCATATTGATTTTCAAGCCTACCTTTCTACTTTTCCTATCTAGGTCATCAATCATTACTTGCAGTTCATCCACCGAGTTGCTTAGCAAGGCAATGTCATCCGCAAATCGCCCATCTCTGCCTACAGCAAACACCCCATATTTACTCGAAAAATCTGCATGCGGACTATTCACGAACATTGCCTGAGCATATACTTTACCGCAGAGCACACGGACAGACCACCATGTGGACAGGCACACACTCCTTCAAAAGTCAAGATACGCACTCACGAAAAATAAATTTCTCGAGTGCTTATTTTCTTGGCTAATTCGATAACGTAGGACGATTGGCTATGTGTTTGCACAGATTAAGTAGAGATGGGTCTTGTTCATAAACTGGTCGCAAACACTTACCGTAAGTACGATACGAATCGTATAATTGTTTTGTGAATTCATCCAGCAAGACGAATTGAAGCTCTCCTAAGGCTGTGTTTTTACAGAAACTGCGATACAAAGTTCCCTATAGTGACGTACAGTACAACACATATTGCTTTCGTAATGCTGTTGTAATGCAGGGAGGTTAACCTTTTCGGAATGATGGCGCATGTAGAAAATGAGATCGCTAATGACACTGGCACAAAATTAAATTTTTAACGCGCTATAATAATCAGTAATATATATTTGCATCTCTTCAGATTGTCTACATTCACAAAGCCAGTATATTTACATTTTGCACATAACTTCCACTTTTAAATCTGGAGGAAGCACTTTTACATGGATCGCACACCTTTTCTGCTTTCAATTTACAGAATGAATTTACGTTTCACGAAATAGTGTATGCAGCTCACTCTACCGAGAAGCCGCCGCCTCCCTAGACGGCGGTCGGAAAAAATATGGTGGGCACTGAAAACAGGGGGGACACTTAAGCTCCGCGTTTAAGTGGAATATAGGACAACGTGACTGCAGTACCTCTTTGTCGCCTCCTCATGCCCATTCTCGCTCGCGTACATGCACTTTCCTTTAAAATAGGATAAGCTCTCGGGGGGCCCTAAGAACGGTGGGCCCGGTTCATTTGAACCCTTTGAACCCTGGATAATCCGGCCCTGCACAGAAGCCATGTGCAATTCATGCTTACGTTTTAGTCCTTGTATAAAACACAAGTACATGAGTCCGTGGCTTACCTTTTCATCCTTGGAGAAAACAGAGAAGTATTTGTAGCTCTTGATCGGTTTTGGGAGGGCGACAACGACTTTGGCATTGTCATATTTCTTGATGCTATGTATGAAAATAGAAAGGTTTGAATGATACACTCAGCTTTTTTATGATGATAATGGTAATTATTTAATTGCCCAGAAAACATACTGGCAGGGTCCCATTGCTAAAAGCTGTTATAACAGTTTGACGGGGCCGAGGAACTCTATCACTTGACAAATGGCGCTACAATGATAGCTACTGCTACCACCCCGTTTCAAAGGGGACGCTCCTATATTCCATCCATCCATCCATCCACGCGCCAGAGCGTCGTCTGCTCGAGTGCTCCTACGGGATATGGTTTGCTAATACGCGGCCGAGTTAGCTCACCGGATCAGTCGCGTCATGTCCTCTGCGTACATCGTCACTCTCGCTTGGCAGCTGGACGCGGGACTGAATAGCCAGCTTAGCTCTTTCCCGATAATCCCTTCTAGGGTATGCTTCGGGTATTTTAAGGCAGAACTCAAGCCATGATGTACGGGCATGTTCACGGTTTTCGTGCCAAGTACAAGTGCCTCCTGAGGCTGAAGACCACGTTCCACAGCTTTCCGATGTCATTTTACTGATTGTATGCAGCGACGCGTTTAGACAAACAAGCCATTCTTCCACGTCCACGGCTGTGGAGAGTTTCGCATTGCGTGGCTTGTCTAGGATCAGGCGCAGAGGTAAACTTCAATGGCTGGTACTCAGCAGGCAGGCCAAGGTTTCCGCGACTCACTTTGTGAAGTGGAGTGGCGACAGGCACAGGCGGAAGATGCTTAGCACGGGGAGGACTGTAGGAGATATGCCATCTAGGCTACTCAACACTTCTGCCAATAATATATCATGGTAAAGAGGCGAATCAACGTTCAGCATCGTTGCATTTCCTATTGTGCGCGTGTCCTCCTAAAACGTCATCGTCTTCAGAAGCTACCTAATGACACCTGGTGGTAATATGACATAGGGGAGCCATTTCGAGACTGGAAAGGGTGGAAGAGAGAGTAGCGTCCTGTGGGGTACCACGAGGGAATGAAAAATGATCGAAGACAGAATCGCCGAGACCGAACTGCCCCGTTTGACAGCACAGCCGGTAGAGGAAAGGATCAAAAGAAGATCGCGAGCAACGTTGCGAAAGGCCTTAGGTATGTAACAGTCGTGAGCAAAAGTGGTATACAACACTCAGCCAGTGACAGAACTAGGGCAAACTGCATCGAAATGCCATCTAGAAACAGCGTAAGGAAGAGCGACATCGACACATGCATGTGGATAAAATGGGGCATCGCCGCTATTGTCTTCATCTTAGATAGCTATTGCTAGATAAAGTTGGGAGGCAGTTTTCTCGAGCTCCGCCACCGGCTGAGTGTTGTATACCACTTTTGCTCACGACTGTACATGAACATCAACTTTTTGACCGGTCATGTGGTTCCCAACGTTTGAGGTTAGTTATCATAAGTTGGTTTAGAATGGCCGTGATAGAAAAAAATGGCAGATGTTTAACTAAAACCTGGTTATAACGAACAAAGGCAGCGGCCGAAGGGGCTAAGATGCTCGGCGCGGTTTTTACAACAGTTTACTCGTATTCAAACTCGACCACTTCGAGTCCGCTCCGTTAATGTAAAAGCTCTGCAGGTCGATGGAGCTAAATCGCCACCAAAGAGATTAAGTCTTAGCTCTACCTTGCGAGGCATTTAAGGTTATCTTATCCTCACTCAGAGGCTTAATTAAGGAGACGACCAGTTGGATCGTCGAAGATCTCAGGGGCTTTCGCCGACGCCCGGCGAAATAAATGATTACCTAATCCTCATACGGCACGAGTCAGGAGTACTCTCCAGCTTGCTGAGTGCAATATTATTCTTACACGAGTAAGCTTACAACACGTAATATTTAGCAGCCCGGTCAGAAAATGGAAACATTGAAGGGTGCAGTAGCGTATTTTCAGGCAATACAGATCACCTTTATACCCCTGTCGGAAAGGAACCAAAGCTGCCACTCTCCTTTCTGTTTGTAAATGTTCATGACCTTATAGAACCGCTACATAACAAAACACGCGTCTGAGGGCACTAAGAACGTTTGCATCCGCAGCTTCACCATTGGTTCATTGCAGATTTATCGATCGTGGCATTGTTGCCATGTTTCATATTCCGACGGCCTCTGGGCCTCGATTCCCTTTGTTTTCAGTCGGAAGACTTGATTTTTGCAGAATTAAATTGTTGCTTACAGATTCCGTTCTCGTGGAAAGGAACGCTCCATGTTTAGTAAGCAGAAACTTATACCGAATTCTCGCAATCAGGAAACGTTCGTCCTATCTGAAGGCGACTAGACTGGTAGCCTCGAGCTTTCCTAGTTTATTTTACACAGCCAGCATTTAAAAATAGCACTTATTTCCTTTTCCTAACCTACAATCCAACACCATGCTGTAAACTTACTTTTTCTCGAACTGAAAGCATTCTCCACTGAAAGAATTTGTGTTATCCCGACCACCTGTTCCATTATTGCCCCTACGTAAAACGCTTGAGCCAGCAAGATAACTGGTTCCCTGTTTATCACCAAAATAAACGTCAGAGAAAGGTCGGCGAGTTTTCAAAAAATAAAAACTCCTAGAAGCAGCCGAAGCAGAAGTGGCAATGTTCTGATATAAGCAATTTTAGAAGCATTGCAATTGGCGGATACCAGTTTAACATTACGTATAATTGTGTGATGACTATTCTGGACGCTCTCGAATACGAAATAGGGGTACGTTTACGTGTCACTCATATTCAGATGGTCAAGCTTGGTCCTCCTACACAAGAAATTGGCAATAGTCCCCATATGCAATCGGAGAACTGCCGCAATAGCAGAAATCGCACTCGGCGGTGTCGAAGGTCCGCATTGCCTGCCGTTCCCTAGCAGGCAATTTAAAAGGAGGACGTTACCTTTGATGTATGAAACATGTAACGTCATATGGATTTTAAATAATTATCAAAAACAGACGTCTTGCTACATTTTCTGAAACAGCGAATATGACAGTGCCGCATGTCACCAATGATATCTAATGTATAAATAGCAAAGGAACAGAGCTGTGTCACCGTAACACCATTTAAATTGAAAATATCCCTCTAGCATTTTTTTTTTATCACAGAAAGCAACCTCCTGTAAACGTATTACTGCGAGTTGAAGTTCAGCTCTTGTCACGTTCGACGGGCAGCTGAAAACATGCGTGTAAAACTACGCATGGTGCTCACTGAAGCACCGACAGCGGCATCTTGGTATGCGATGACGTGTTTCCGTTTTGCTGACACTTGGGACTTAAGAGGAGAAAATTCTGAGTGCTTACCCTCCTGCTCCTGGTGCTGCTCCGCCGCTACTCCTCGCAGCACCTGTTCGGCGGCTCCCACTGCAAACAAAAAAAATGCAGGTATTTAAGGTTTCTTGAGAGCTTACCCTACTGAAAAAATTTTATGACGCAATAACCTTACATTGTATGCATGTATGCATGTATGCATGTATGCATGTATGCATGTATGCATGTATGCATGTATGCATGCATGCATGCATGCATGCATGCATGCATGCATGTATGTATGTATGTATGTATGTATGTATGTATGTATGTATGTATGTATGTATGTATGTATGTACGTATGTACGTATGTACGTATGTACGTACGTACGTACGTATGTATGTATGTATGTATGTATGTATGTATGTATGTATGTATGTATGTATGTATGTATGTATGTATGTATGTATGTATGTATGTATGTATGTATGTATGTATGTATGTATGTATGTATGTATGTATGTATGTATGTATGTATGTATGTATGTATGTATGTATGTATGTATGTATGTATGTATGTATGTATGTATGTATGTATGTATGTATGTATGTATGTATGTATGTATGTATGTATGTATGTATGTATGTATGTATGTATGTATGTATGTATGTATGTATGTATGTATGTATGTATGTATGTATGTATGTATGTATGTATGCATGCATGCATGCATGCATGTATGTATGTATGTATGTATGTATGTATGTATGTATGTACGTACGATATTTTATGATAATGATGTGAACCGTATGAGCGTCTATGTGATTAGATGAGATTTTATGAAGTTTGTGCCCCGTAGAACGTTTGGCTTTTCAGTAGAGTAGTTAACGCGCTTATAACTCCTTATAACTCTGAAAATTCTTAAAGTTGGTTTACGTTTTCCTTAATTGCCTGCTGATTGGTGTCTTACTAAGGATTTCACGAATTTCTTTAATGGTTTCAGGGTGTCGAATACGATACGTTTGCATGGTTATGGTAATATTTCTGACTCGTGTCCTTTTACAAGGACCTTGTGGTTAGTATAACACTGCTTCTCAGAATGCATACTTGAATACACGCTTGCAACGAGTCAACTGTTTTGTCCGTTGGACACTGCAGGAACACTAGCAATGTAGTTTCGTAGTTTGAAAAATCGCAATCATCCCGAGAAAAATTCGGCGGGCCACAGTAAGCATCAAGCAGAGCGTGTGATAGTGGATGTGCTTGCATTCACCATAGTTGTCATAGTCTTCGCAACTAGAAATAAGGTGACAAGATGCGGGATCCGGTAACAGCAAGTACGAGGTCAAAACGCAATAACAAAGCAGAAGTTCCATTGGAAAACTTGTGCGACGCATCCGAGGCATTGAATATAAACGAACCGAGCATACCACCTCACGGGGCAAAGTCAACAGCCGTAGTACTCACTCACGAGGGAATTTCGCCGTGCATTTTTTTTTCTACTTGCATTGTCGCTGGATCGGCGAAACAAGATGTTGAACACACATCCAGAATCTTCGGATACTTTCCGGGAAAGAGTTCCTGGACGTAATTTTCTTACAAGCTAATAGCTTAGCAATAATCAATATGTCTACAGATCCATTTATATTTGCTGTTCAGAGCAAGTACCTTGCGTTATTGCATTGTTGCCTAAGAATTGTTCACAAAAATACAACTGGTTTATTTTATGATTTATGTGCATGAAATTATCTTCAAATCTCACAGGTGCCTCATAATTAGGAGATATGCCAGAATCCCAAACTTCCAATATTTGGTGACCGGTTGGAAAAGCTAGCATGAAACCAGTTGAATCACACATTCTGCAAGAAAGGGACACCAGTAGTCCAGATAAACCCCATTGATTCGTAGAATTTCACGTGAGCAGAATTAATGTGCCGACTAAGCGTTTCGGTCTATCTTTTCTGCCTTTGTGTCTGCATCTGCATCAGTCTCTGCCTCAGACACTTTTTCGGGGAACCATCTAACGACCAGTATATGAGCCGAATAGATTGTGTTGTGCTCCCAATAACGCGCATGAGTCCGTGAATCAAAGTGCGAGCATGGCACAAAACTCATTGTTAACTTCCACATAACTGCAGCGCGAAAAAAGACGACCACAAAGAAGGAAAAACACACACTACACGGACAATCGCTGCCCTTCGTTACCCCCTCAATGTTAAGGTATCAACAGCTTCTAACGCAATTAATTGCCACTGTGCGATATAATGGGATGTCCCTCTATACGTTTTTGAGTTTTCATTAATGTCAAGGGCTCATCAACATTGAGCTTTAAGACATAACACAACTGAATGGGTGCTCGCTTCGTTAACAAGTAAGATGCTTTTCAACCCAACATTGCGGCTTACATACCAACTGAACCCTAACCAGACTCTAACCAGGCTCTAACCAGGGCCGGGACGTCAGCATTTCGAAGGCAGCGAAATGCAAAACAGCCACTTACCGAGAGATGTCAGTGCAGGGTAGATACCAACATGCAGTCAAAATTATTCCGGGCTCCCCAAAGAACACGTCACACATAGCAACACCACCTCGACTACAAGGCTTGTGAAAGCTTATGTGACGTCATCGTAGTGAGATCATACTGAAAGTCGGCTTCACCCTATGCGGTTGTGGCTTTTTTTATTCAACGCTGCTCTGGAGCTACCTCTTGAAATTTTAGTGCTAGCGATGAAGAGGGTTATACTTATACTTGCGTTACCCGTTTTATGTAATTTTGCCAGTCTTTTGAAGTACATGAGAAGTTTGACACTATCCACCTGGCATTTATTTCAATGGCAGAAATGAAGTTGCGAGGAAAGTTCCACCTTCATTCACAGTTACTTGAATAAACATTAAGGCAGGCACAAAAATTATCTGAGAGCACATTTATTGTTAGATGGATAAATAGTACTAAGAATGGTCAGCAGAGATATTACATAAAACGGTGACCTTGACGACACTTGGTGTAGCTTGGATTGAATACGAGGTCGCTTTCACGGAAGTGCTGGTCACAAAACTGCAACGTAAATATAAAAAAGCTGCTTAAGCTGGGAGCAGCGATTGCCATGAGTACATAAACGCAGCGAGCAGCTAATTCGGCTAATTAAACCAGTCATTTACTACGGCAACTACGATCACATGGCCACTAGCGAAATAAAATTGTTTCCATAAGAAAATAATTAAGGGGTCAAAACAATTTTGTTCCGCACTCAAAACAGGGCAAATGCTACTCGATTATTAGTAGCTGTGCTGTCCGAATTGTGTGCTCGATATGGGCACGCCTACGCTTTAATACACTGACACTGTGCTAAACCAAATAGTGGTGAATAGCAGCACGAATATTAGGAAGCAAACAAGAAGGCTTTCTTACCACAGTGCAATTCATCGGTAATAAGTTTTTCCACGGCACAGCCTTTGTCCACGCTGCATTTTGAGCTGAGTCCGACGGAAATCGTAGACTTGCGCTTTGGATCCATTGGCATAGTTAGAGCGACAGTTTAGCGCACAACACTCAGACATTGTAGATACCTTGCTCGTAAGCGCCTATGCAGCACAGATTGGGAACACAGCAAACAGGTTGAAAACACGTACACTCAGGCCGAGTCGTTCCAGATCGCGTTGCTTGCGTACGCTTGCGCTCGGCGCCGCCGATCTAACCCCAGATCTCACTGCCGTGACGTAGGACTAGTGGAAAGGAGACTTGCGCTCGCCTTCTCTTAGTCTAGGTGGTGTTGCTCAAAGCCTATTCTGGGCATGCAAAGTTAAGCCCGATATATCACCGCCACTGTTACTAAAGGAAGTTAAGTGTGATTTATTCCAAGGTACCCAGTCTGCTAAGCATTTAGAAAGCTGCGAATATTTCCGCAAAGACCCGGCACGCATTATCAAGCCCATCCTGTGCTGCTAGTACTTCGACTTCACTATGCACATATGCAACACACACATCCTGTCGGAATACTTAAATACGCTTAGTGCCGCGGAAGTAAGGCGCACGGACAAACGTTACAGCTTTGACCAACTGCAAACTACTCTGTACGATCAAGGTACAGTACGCACTGTACTTGAAGTCGTGGAAGAAGTGCATAGGCGAGAAGTGGGCTAGAATGCTTTGGGGTCAGCTGTCGAGTGGCCGCTGAGCCATTCCTTTTTTCAGCCACATTACTCACCCTTTTGTTATGTCGTGGCCCACGTCGCCATTCTCGTCGGGATGGTCCGTTGTTCCAGCCATGAAGAAGGCAGCTGAAAAAGGAAAATTAGTTGTGGTTTAGCTCTGGTTAAGCCGGAGGCCTAGCGAAAGCTAGGGAGCTATGGTTAGGCTTGGGAATTGTCGGGGGCTTAGCTAATCTAGGCCAGGCTATACGTAGCGGAAGCATGTGTGCCTTGCGCTGGGTTGACTACTCCTCTCGAATCCAATCTAATCCCATATAATGCAGTATAATCCAATTAAATCCAGTCTAATATAATCCAGTCCAAACCAATCCAGTGTAATCCTATCCTGTCTAATCAACTGCAGTTCACTGCAGTCAAGTAGAATTCAACACAATCCTGTCCAATTCAACCCAATCTTGTCCAATTCAATCCAATCGTGTCCAATTCAATCCAAACATTTCAACTCAAACCAGTCAATCTAAATCAATACAATCTAGTACAATCCAATCCAATCGAATGTAGTTAAATCCAATCGTATCCAATGCCGAGTACACGCTCGTCCGAAATGCGCCGCTAACTAGCCTATCATAACTACTACTGTAATCCTCACGCTGGAGAAGAATTACGATGTGCTATTCACGATCCGGGGCATGGCCCAGTTGGTTAAAGCGCTTGGCTGGGGACCCGAAGGATGGAGCTTCGACTCCCGGTGGAGACAACCTTTTTTATGTGGAGACCATAGCTCCTCTTCCCGGCGTAGCTGCGGCCGCCCGAGGTCTCGCTTTAGCTGTCGGAGTGTTGCTTTCACAACAAAACGTGAAAACAACTAGCGACTCCGCATAACCTGGCTTTTCCCTCTTTCCCTCTTTCGATTTTGCCGCGGAACCTTTTCTTCGTACCAAAAATAAACCACCCATGCGGTAGTGCGCCCATCATCGGTGTGAGCTTCTTTCTGTATTTTATCTTGTGTATTTGGTTTGGTTTGTGGGGTTTAACGTCCCAAAGCAACTCAGGCTATGAGAGACGCCGTAGTGGAGAACTCAGGAAATTTCGACCACCTGGGGTTCTTTAACGTGCACTGACACCGCACAGCACACGGGCGCCTTGATTTTCGCCTCCATCGAAAAGCTGCCGCTGAGGCCGGGATTCGATCCCACGTCCTTGGGAACAGTAGTCGAGCGCCGTAGCCACTGCGCCACCCCGGCGGGGTATGTCTTGTGTATTTAATAGCGCCATCCGAACAGCCGAACGCCAGAAAAATGCGCGTCAGGAGAGCTGGGCGGATGGATGGACATACAGACAGACGGACAGAAAACGTTTTTTTTTTTTCAGTGCATTGAAACTCCTATGCCAAACGGGCAGCCTTGGCATGAAGGCCTCTGCCCGCCTCGTCCACACGTTGGACAACGTAGTTAATCTTCCTTAGTGGTTCTTGTACATTTTCTACCGTTGTCAAGGGTCCTGTTCTCAACTTGTCTATCTGGGACTGCCATTATGCGAGCCAAATAAATTTACCGTAAACACCGGTCTATCCCAGTCGGAAAAAACTACAGAAAAGTTTCTGACGTTACGACAGAATGTCTGTGCGGTTTTTGACGGGAAACCTGTTGTGACAACAGAATTCTTTAGTAACATCAAAATTTTCTTGAGTTACAACAGAAAAGCGCGACAGAACTACAGACAACAGAAATATACTACAGAAAAACTACAGAACTACAGAAAAGTACTACAGAACTTCAGAAAAATCTGATGGTTACGACAGAACTACAGGATATTTTATCGTATTTTTGACACGGTTCTGTAGTTTTTTTCAACTGGGATGGCTCACACTCATGACGAGGCTTGAGGCTTAAACGTCCGTGCAGGTTCTAAAAGGATATAGCACACGCTTATACACATGGAAACAAATTTCGTCAGGCAATAGATGGAAAATGAAAACTCTGTAAAGTCTGGAAAACTGTCGGCATTGCTCTGCGATAGATATGTCTTGATTATAGAATAAGGAAGCTTTAATCCACGCTTCGTTTCAATCGCTGAAGTGGCGTTTTATTGAGCTGTGTAGGTTTCAGTTTGAAGTTTGTGTGCAATGGTTCTTTGCTACCCTCTAGTGCTCCTATATTGCTGTATAGTTATAAGCCAATAGAAAATGTTTTTGCGTTCCTAGCGTGGTGTAGCCGTTTAATCTGCTTTTTTCTCTCGCTAAAAATCCTCCATGGACTGCATGTGCTGCACCTTTGTCACTTTGTTCCCGCCCTGTAGTTTTCTGCTTTCTAGCCCTAATACTTTGCTGCCAAAGCTATTGCAAGAAACTTCAATGCCCCCCCCCCCCTCAACATGAATATTCAATGTCCATCCACTCGACGGTCTTGTGGCACCGTAGGCAAGAGACGGCCTTTAGATAGCAGTGTAAGTCTTAAGCGTTACCAAAAGATAGACAACGACGCACACAGCAATTGGACTTTAGCGCGTAACTTAACAAAACGCAAATTTCAAAGCGATAGCATTGAAGGTCCCGTTACTTAAAAATTCGACATCGGGGTCAGTGTGAGCGTTGTGAGCAAAACTTCATTGCGTCGCCAGCTGACATGGACTGGTACCGATTCTGTAGTGGTTTGTGCAACTTAGCGAAACCACATAATGTGAGAAGGTTTGGAGGAGCTGTTACCTCGGGTCGCTCACATTAGAAGGGAAGGTGCAATAATAATCAACCTTCCAGTGCTCATGAATTGCGAATCAGGCACGTACACTATACGCAGGCAAATTCACGCGGCTAGGTTAAAGAATGGCTTAATATGCGGGTGGTCGACTGCGCTAACACGTCATACCATTAGAGAGTTTTAGTTTACCGTGATCAGCGATCCTCTACCATGATCCGCCACCGCTCATTCCCAGATCTCCTTGACGCCGATAGATGGCGCCACATACCGGATGGCGGCGCATAGACCTGCCGCGTCAGGACCAATCAGCTTGTGCGCCCTGCCCACGCGCAGTAGAGGGTCACGGTGGCGGATCACGGATCACGGTAAACAATCTCTCTATTAACGTTGGAGCTTAAGTGTGCTCATAATTTTATTTTATTTGTTCTTGTTATGCTTCATTTTCCGAGCTCAAGTTCACTGGATACCACCAATTTATAACCCGACAGAGCTAAAGACACTGTTCCGCAGAGAGTCCGACATTTTTGGCGCTGGATTTGTGGGCTAGATATCACAGGCTCGGTTCTGGCAGTGGCTAGTGTAGATGTGTCATTGCCGGATACTTGCAGATCTACGGGTTCTGCGATGTCAAAGGACCAGTTGGCATGGGCGGCGCAGCCAACGCTTCTAAACAGCCCGCAAATCTTACGTTGAAACGAATCTACGCTCAGCGATACGCCTACCATGGCTCCTTTCACACTATTAACAGCGGTCAAATCCACTACGCGAACGCATCTTGATAAACAGCCGATTTAGAGTCGACAAGAACAGTGTGTAGTACCAGCAATTGTTTGGATCGCTTGATTAAATCTGGCACGATGATGCTTACAAACAACATTCCTATAATGTGTGCTCAACTATTACGGTAGTTAATTTTGTTTTTGCTGTGTTTTTAAGCGATTATGCCTGAAGCACTGAGCTGACACTTGGTGTTGTATTTTATGCTAGCCTCTTAGACAGCGCCATTTTGTCGACGCAGATCTTTTTTTAAAACCACGCCTCCCATTTTCACTTCTCGCCCATGCACTGGGCGCCTTGATATTACGTAACGCGTTTCAAGTACATTCGCAGACACTATCAGAGCGCAGCGGAAAATAAAATCGGCCATTGTTTCAAACGCACAGTGAAATCAAGACATGTAGATCTCCATTTGCACACGTATTTATTGGTCCCTAGGCCTGAGGCTTTACTTCCAAATAGTATAGTCGGGCACTTGCTCTCGTGATTGATAACGAGTGCCCCCTTCGCTCTTTTATGCTTGTTTATGCTGTTTCGAGGCGTGTTGTAAATGACCCCACTATATGATAAGCAAACCCTGAGACCTTTTCAGAAATCTTGCTCATCTGTATTTTTCTGGTAAAATAAATTTATAGTTAATGACGTACCGGGTCCTTCCCCGTCGAAGGAGAAACCGTCGATAGCGATGAGCTTATCACTGGCACCGTGAACCTTTCCTTGCAGTCCATGTTCTCCCGAAATATCTCCTATGTGCACTCCAAAGTAGGTCCATTCTGCAAGCGTGCAAAGTGAAAGTTAGCTCAAAAACTGCAAGCGCCACTCTCGGCGTCCTTTTAACAGTCAATGAGAACAACTGAGTTATTTAGGCACAAAGCGAAAATCGACATTTTTAGAAGGACACACGCGCAAATATATTGCTTCGACCTCCGTTTTATCGTGAAAATAGCTGTTCACAGCGATATGCATGTTTATAAATATCAAAATATGTTTTAAATGGAAGAAATATCACGTTTAGTTTCCTTTTGTGTTATTCATGCTATATAGAGAAATATTGCACAACATTAGCACTCTCAGTTTCCCACCTGAGGCATATAGTTCATACGGTAATAACACGTGTGTGCTCATGTTTATTCTGGCATAACGGAGAGTGTGTTTTGGTTTTGTTTCGTTTGATTCCTATAGGCCTCCATAGATCATCTGCTTATGAACAATGCTGTCTTAGAGGGCTCTGGGAATTTAGATCCCCCGTGGTTCGCTAACGTGCACGCGAACTAAGGGCTATTTCTACTGTAGTGTTTATTTGACAGGTGTTTTCCTTGAATACACTTAATAGTTCAACGCGTTTTACCCAAATGTCGAGTGATATCTCTGTTGATGTAAGACACAATGCTAGTTTTAACGTTTATTTAGAGATTTCGTTCATATGTAACGTATATAGGACCCTCAGAAACGGCTCGGTGTCTCCGCGGAACCGCCCATTTAGTCGACCTGGCACCAGAATTAGAATCAATGACTATAGATGAAATGAAGAGAATGCGCCACCTTATAATTACGCGCATCAAATGACTTTGATCGAATACTGCGTGCCCATCCCCGATGTCCCGCGATTAAGCGCAACCGGTGCACCGGCACGCGCATGCGCGAGGTTGCTATTGCCTTTTTTTTTTTTTCACATCTCCGCGCAGCGGGCTAACCTTAGATGTCTCCTTTCCTCCTCTCCTTAACGTGGCTACGGCGGCGGAGCACGCATTTGCGGAAGCTTTCCGGGGCTGCGCACACCTTACACTGCCATGGTGACCGATTCTCAAGAGCCAGGCATGGCGTAGCGTCAGCGCTATCGAAGGTACAGTTCCTAAATTTTTAAGTGATAGTGCGATTTTTTTTATCACATTTCCTGTGCACAGCGCGAACGAGGTACGAAAGGATTTCGCTTAAAGAATTCCCTGTTATCAAGTTGGCGTCGGTGGCTGCTGCTTCCTTATAGTATCCAAGCAAGCATAGTCATCCTTGTCATCCCTTTAAGTCGATTAACTTTCGTCGTACTTTTTTATAAAACCATGTACTTATGCAGAGGTGGTCCGAGTAGTAATTGTCTTTCGTTAAGTAGCGGTAAATGCGATATTACTAGTCCGATAGTCACTTGCTTTAGGAAATCGCTACGGCACAAAGTCAGGAGCTGAGTGTCCAGGTGTAATAATAGAATCTACTTTCTAGCGCTATAGAGAAAGATGCATCGAACGGCTAAAGGTAGACGAAGACGAAGAAAGTGGCTGCCCGGCAAACCACAATGTGTCAAACCAGTAAACGACTGCTACCTTCCTGACGGCTGCCAGTGTTCGAAGTCCCGCCTTATGTAACAAACGCTAAACTATAGTACTACTAAAATGTAAATGTTCCGTAAGATGAGTCCCACAATTCCATATGTTTTTCATATACATTGTATGGACAGCATATGCAACGTATGGAGTGCAGATTGGCGATATGGGTTCCGTAAGAGTAAATATGCGGACTCCGTATGATCATACAGAAATTTAAAGGAATTGGATTAGCCCTTTCAAATGCAGATCAGTTAGGATATTACCGGGAGGAAGTGCCACCAATATAAAAGTATACCACCTGGTTTCAAACTAAGGATGCAACGCATGTCGCCGCAGAGTTTCCCAAGTAGCGATCACTAGGTCGATGCTTTCGTTTAGTACCCACAACCAAGATAACCATCAGCCTCGGACACTATCTGAAGCACAGATACCCTACTGGAAGATATTGTGCCCTTGTAAAAACGCTGATAGCGATGGTGATGACACCGACGCCATATTCTTGACAAGCCCACTAATCCTTAGTGTTGTGGCGCTAGGTAGTCATCGAGTTCTACGCTACTGGACAGCGCGTCATCTACCACGCTAACGCAATGTTGATATGTGCCCTAAGCATGCTCAGAAACTGTCGTAGACAGCAATTTGATTTGTTTATTTTTGTATAATTATTATCAACACTCAAAGAAACAGTTCAGGCAGGCGATGAATACACGTAAGATCTGATCCCTTAGGAATGCTCACATACAGGTGAACGTGTAATGTAAGACAACAACAGTTTACAATAACAAGGTCAAATTTTTATTACCAGTCGTGCATTTTAGCAGTCAGGTCAGAACTCGATAAGGCTGACGAATGGCGTCCTTGACGTTCCCGCATTGCGGCGGCACAAGTTCCTCACACATTTGCTCCCATGGACAATGTGTACACACTATACGTCTACGCACAAATACATATTTGGCTCCAAGCTCGAAACAAAGTAGATGCTGCTTTTCAACTAATTGCTGCTGTCATTACCACTGTGCCATTGATGCTGCGTGGGCCCGAATATCACGTTTAATATATTTTTGTGTAGCCCATTTTCTTGCAGGAATTCGAAGATCTGCTTTGGACGCACGGTGCCATCCTGCCGACAGCGCTGGAATTCAGCCATATTTATTCATTAGCGAATGTGAAGCGCGCATTGCTTTAATAGCGATAGGCAGAATATCCCTAATTTAGCACTAAAGATGAAAGTAGCGTCAGTTCGAGAATAGAATAACTGTTCGCCATAAATTCCTAACGTCACTTGTCTATGTGTTTGCCGTAATCTATTGCGGTGACAATATTTAGTCTACCGGGGCTACACCATATTGCGCTGGACAGCACTTCAGATGATGCTTTAGTAACTCATACTCTGTATAAATGTAGATACTGTACTATATATTTATTTAGTGTGAAAATCAACGCATGAGTGGCATGGGGGCACTTACTTGAAGGATCTACTGCATGACCTGGACCTGTGTGAGAAAGAACACAATATGCAGTAATAAATAGCTTGCCAAGAGGCACAAAAAATTTCACTATCACATCACGAACATGAAGAGACTAATGGTGACGGCTTTACGGCGGAATGTGAAGACGTGTTCAGATCTGCGAGTTAATCAACCAATCACGTGAGGGACGAGAGCACGGTGCTCCGTCTTCCGCAAAATTCGGGCGGCAGCCTACCCACATAAAATAGAAAATGAACTTGACAGAGAGCGCCAAGTGACTGCTCTGAAGCCTGATCCATAGATAAATTAAAGGCAAGTTCGGTCCATGCGACAGTTCATATTTACTTGTGACGGCATTGATTCATTAATAAACTTTATCAGGGAAAATTGGAGGTTAGGGGTAGTGAGTTAGGAAAAAGCAGTGGTGGGCAGTCCTTTGTCCAGGAGTCCGTTGGCTCAGCGGCGGCTCTGACCCGCTACACCATATTGCTGCGCGTCCGATTCGGCCAGAAGCTTTTCCCACTGCTAAAAATTCAGGCATTATGGGCTAGCCCTACATCTCCATGTTGTATGGTATAGTGTAGCAGTGTCTCCGCACCAGACACATTCGCTTTTGTATTGTGTAAGTCATATCTTGTGGTACAGCGCTTTGTTTTGATATGTGTTTGTTAGTAGGCACCTCAGTGTAGTGGCTTGCTCTCGTCTTGCTGTGTCATGTGGAAGTATGTACTTTCTACGCCTCTCTTTACACGCTTGTAATATTTCCCCGTATATTTGTGGTGTTGTGAAAAGCTGTACCTGTGGCTCCACCTATCATGACAATGTTAAACAGTATTGGAGATATAACTTATCCTTATGGTGTGCCCTTGTTGGGGTTTTTTCTCGTTTCTGACCGTGTGTTATTAACCCCAATGGTGGCTGTTTTCTCCGTTAGTAACGCCTTGACATACTCGAAGGTCTTTCTTTCGCAATTTTCGCTGAGAGTTCCCTCAGTATCACTTCGTGGCTAATATTGTCAAATACGCCCTTCAAATTTATGGCCAGTATGATGCTTTCATTTCTTGCCGTTATACTGTTTATGATAGTCCCATTGTGCTGCAGTAAGACGCCCTGTAGAGAGCCTGGGCCTGAAGCCAGACATCGTGTCCAGAAAAAAGTCACTGTCTCCCGGATAGTTATTTAGTATTGTCTTGATAACTTTTTCAAAATCGATCGAAGATAATTCAATTATGTTCCATATCGCAGGGACAGATACAAGTGCTAAACCTCCACTAAGATTTTATTTGACGCTCATAAAATGTATACATAAAGATAAAACAGTACGTGTGAGATTAAACAGGCGCGGTAACTGTCTCACTTGTTTTCTGTGGACGCCTCAACCGCGCCGTAAGGGCAGGGAGGAAGATGGGAGTGAAAGTGGAAAGAGAGAAAGAGGAGCCGTAGTGGAGGGCTACGGAGTAATTTCGACCACCTGGGGATCTTTAACGTGCGCTGACATCGCACAGCACACGGACGCCTCTTCGTTTCACCTCCATCGAAACGCAGCCACCGAGGTCAGGTTCGAACCCGGGTACTCCGGCACAGTGGTCGGGCGTCTTACCCCTGCACCACCCCGGCGGGGCAATCTCCGTGGACACATGTACTACGCCGTAAAGGAAGGGAGGAAGGAGGGAGTGAAAGACGAGGGAGATAGAGGTGCCGTAGTGGAGGGCTATGATCCACCGTGCTATAATGGCTTTCGCCTCATCGCACTTATGTGGCCCAAAAATTGTTTTTCTTTTTCCTTCCTTTTCGGCGGCCGCTTTTCGATGGAGGCGAAAAGCTAGGCGCCTGTGTGCTGTGCAATATTAGCGCACATTAAAGAACCTCAGGTGGTCGAAATTTCCGGACTCCTCCACTACGGCGTCTTCATAGCCTGAGTCGCTTTGGGCCGTCAAACCCTAAAACCAAACCAAACCAAACCTTCCTTTTTTATACAAATTATCTTGTTTTTATCTTGTTTAATCTCACTCGTACTGTTTTATCTTCATGTAATTTTGTTAAATGTCAAAAAAAAAAACTTAGTGGAAGTTTAGCGCTTGTGCCTGTCCCTTGTGTTCTAGCTGTGCTATGGAACATAACGCGTACCCACTAGCCCGAACCCTCACCCTGATAAAAATATCCAGGTTAGGTGGTTTACCTGGTTTGGGAATCATAATCTCCGCGTGTCCCTATTCCTCAGGAACTGTACTTTGGTCCCAATGTTTATAAAATCCGTCAGTATTTGTATTTGCTTGTCATTTAGGTTTCTAATTACCGCGTTGGTAAACTGATCCTTCGCTAAGGCTGTATTCTTGACAAATGATCCGGCCGCTGCCTGTGCCCCGTGGTTTGTTACATGCGCGTCTAGCCTTTGGTTGTCCTCTCTTTTGTGTATTTTATCAGGCATGGTGGTGTGTTTGTGTTTACCACGTATCTTGACCAAAAGTGATCGAGGACTTGCTTATCTGTTCCTCGCAACTGATGCGTTATCCTTTCGAGTGTATTGTGTTATGTTGTGTTGAGATTTATGGTACATAGGCGACTCAGGCCATCATGTGCCGAGATCAAGGTTCGAAATTAAACAGTTAGAGATTTTACAGTTGGTTTAAAAGCTTTGCTTCTTTAAGGAATAAAAAACATGGGAAATATCAATCAGTGACTTGCACATTTCGTTGCAATTATTGCGTGTTTAGTGTGAGGACATTTTCGCTGATTTCTTTATTGATTTGTACATTTCTCTTTTTGAGTTGCTGTTATAGTTGTGCTTTCTCAATGGTTTGGTCACAAGCGTCACAGACAAACTTTTTCGTGCCCGCAGAAAGAAATGAGGAAAACGACTTCGAAAAGCTTGCAGAAAGAAGGCTCCTTCAACTGCCCCTTAGAAAAAGTTAGTCTTCTTGCCTCTGTCTCCCTTCATGATACTAGTTTACGAAAGTCAAACGTTAGCTATTGCAGCTGTAATTCTTTTGTAAGTTTGTCGTCAATTGCAACGCAAATGTAAAGCCCTCTGTTACATTATAATTCATGTCGCCAATAAAAGAAAAGTGCGCCACGGGAAATCGCGTTGAGATAAATAAGAAAATGATTGGTTCACGCAGGAAATGGCACCGTATCTGTCACACTTCTTTCTGTGGCCACCTGACAACGTCGTCAGGGAAGAGAAGAAGTTGGGAATGGGTTTGTTTTGTGGGTTTTAACGTCCCAAAGCGACTAAGGCGATGAGAGACGCCGTAGTGGAGGACTCCGGAAATTTCGACCACCTAGGGTTCTTTAACGTGCACTGACATCGTACAGCACACGGACGCCACTCCGTTTCGCCTCCATCGAAACGCAGCCGCCGAGGCCGGGTTCGAACCCGGGTACTCCGGCACAGTAGTCGGGCGTCTTACCACTGCACCACCCCGGCGGGGCAGAAGGTGGGAATGAAGGCAGAAAGAGAGAAATAGAGGCCGTAGTGGAGGGCTAAAGAATAACTTCGACCACGTGGGGATACTTAACTTGCACTGATATCACACGGTAATAACACTAGGGAATCATGTTTGTGGGGATCGCGTCAAACCCGCTGCTGGGCACAAAGTGCCAGGCCACCATGAAACCAACAAACAGAGATACGAAGGCGTGTTCCCAAGTGCACCCTCGTCAGCATATAGGGGCTATATCGATCCTTACAATACATCTAAGCAGCGCAGGCCAGCCATCGTTTGAATACCGTCATTTTTAACGCCATCTTTTGTACCTACTCCGCAAAGAGCAGTATAGGTTCCAATCAGGTGGACAGTTACTGACCAGCATCTAACAAGATGCAGTTATTCTTGTCGTGGAAAGGCAGCTAACTTTCGTTTTAAGCTGTATAGCTTGCAAATACTAATGAGTGCCTTTACGTTTGGTTGCTACCCTTGTCGTTTGCCGCCGCTTTGACGTCAGCATTCCCGTGCATGAGAGGGAAAATACCGAAGCAACATTTCTGCCCGCGAAATCATTATTTAAATTACCTTATATATCTCCAAGCTAGCTTTAGCCAAGGGTTAAAACATGAAAAATTGAGGCAGGCAATAGAACCCACTTCTATACACATTTGCCAGCAATTTGGCGCACCACAAGGAATTTATTATTTTGCAAGTAACTAATTATGAATTATTATAATTTTTATTTTACTAATTACTGTCTTTAAACAATAAATGGATTTGCAAAGTTGGAGAGCACCTTCTAAACGCCCCCTTCCATTTACTTCAATGATGAAGTCCTGACGTACATCTTTTGTTATCAATCTCCAAAGCTGTCTCCGTGGGATGTAAATAGGTCCGTGTACCACTTGCAACAGGAAATGCCAGAAGCTGTGGCTGGAACTATCACATAGCGTTAATTCCTTGCACACCAAGCCAGCATCTGAAAATCCCCTTGTTTAGAAACAATAAACAGTAATTGGTACCTTTGCATATTCACTTTTTCGCAAGGTAGGTGGAAACGTGCTATGCGCCACTGCCTTTTTCTTAACTATCCATTTGAAAATTGCGCATTATTCAAGCTTATTTTGAACGCCTCTGCCCTGGAATTCCTCACATAACGTGACAGTAAATGCACAAATATGTGCGCTTTCGCACTTCTGCATTAAATAGTTTGCACTAGTTCTGCATTAAATTTCGAATGTATATATATATATATATATATATATATATATATATATATATATATGAGATACGAGGAGATTAAACGTTAGCATAAACAATGGCTTAGTTTTCTTAAAATGCTTAAAAATTTCTAGGTCAGTCAGGATAAGAGCAGTACATGCCAGATAGAAGCCATACATTTCTCCCCTTATCTCTTAATTCGCCGTTAGGAGATAAATGACAAACTGCATATCGCGGTTTACCGTATTCCATTAGCAGGCCATTTTTCTACTGCCACGTTACCGTTTTTACACTGCGCAAAAAAAAATGAATTGACTGCAGCTACTTGGTACAACTGCGCCTTTTCCGATTCGTTCCGAACTACTATAGGTGTGCTTAAACTGCACCGAATAAAGGCAAAGTAGGAAAATTTCCATCTGTACCTGTTTCGCTGCCCTTGTCATCGCCACCTGGCCCTTGCCCTGGCCCTCCCCCTGCTGTAGCAGTAGAAGATTCGTCGTCTCCTGAAAACAAAAAGGGCATACAGGGTCACACGACGCTGACGGATCCAAGGTGTGGAAATATGCAATGCAAAATATCAAATGCAAAACAAAATAATCGATTTTTTCCGCCACTCAAAGCGGCAACGTGGTTTAGAGGGACGCTGAATCACGTTTTCGGAAATGTGACAAGATAAGGAACATTGCAACTTGCGAAACTTGTAAGTCACGCATATCGATGATTTTGCGTTCATATTTTGAGATGACAGAATCGCCTAATACAGTCTCACAATCTTCACGCTGTGCCTCCTAGCACCTAAGCTATGAGGAAAAACTAGATACTGACGTCATTGTTCGTGGCATTTCAAATTCAGCAACTTTCGGACAAGCCCCTTTGTTAATCGCACTTCGCTGCCGAACAACACTTCGCCGGATTTGCCTTCGGTGCTAAAGCTTTGGCATTGCAAATGATTATCTTTATAGATTAGATTACGTCATTATTAAGGTCTCTAAACTTATCAGAGCAATCAAAAGACATCTTATTTCAAATATCTTTCTTTTTCTATTAAGCAATCATATTTCGCCGCCCAATTCAAGTACGTGACGACCACCTAGGATGGCCCTGTAATCCGCACCACTGGTGGTAACCTCATTACTCCGTCCAGGCGAGGAACCGCAAGAGTGACAATAAATGACCACTGCTTCGTAGTCTTAGAGAACTGCTTGCAGGACGTGATTTTAGGCATCGATTTTCTCTGTGAACATAAGGCTACCATCGACCTTCGATCACATTTCATAACCCTTTTGATGGACAACGTCACGACCACAACGACGACTTCGACGCAACATGTGCCCTAAACTTATTCGATGGAGAATCGACCACCGAATGCGTCGTCGAAGAAAACACCCAGTTGCTCTTGAAACGAGGTCTCGGCGTCGCAACAGGCATCGACATTCCGGAGAGGACCAGCTCAGATGCTGGTAACAAACTTTACTGAAGTAAACCAGCATCTCAACAAGAACCCAACGATTGTCTCTCTCGACGAGTTATCAGACATCCGAGATGTATTAGCCTTCCACGATCAATCCCTGGAAGATTCACCCGATAAAATTCGCCAGATTACGTTCCACATAGACCCGGCATTGCATCGAAGCAGAAAAGTCTAAAATCGCAGTCTTCGCAGATACACCGAGTGCTTCTCATCAGATTGAAGCGGCAACAAACGCCACTTGCCAAACACTGCATTATAACGGACGAGCACGCCCAACATCTGCACTAAACCCCCAACCATGTGTCGCCGCGAAAACGCGAACCTAACCAGGAGCAAGTCAAATGCTTCGTGACGATGTTATCCAGCCATCGAAGAGCCACTTGCGCTGAGCGGAATCATTTGGGCTTGAAAGGTTCCTAGAAATTGAGATCGACGAGAGATATCGCTAAAACCCCGCGCTCCCTAGCTTAGGTGGTTCTGGCTCATCCCACACCAGACGGCCTCTTCGAGTTCAAAGTAATGCCATTCGGCCTCTGCTCCGCACCTGCGACATTGCAGCGAGTAATGGATACAGTACTGGCTGGGTTGAAGTGGCATATTTGTCTGGTGTACAGCGACGCGTTGTACTCTCTTCTAACACTAAAGGCCACCTGAAAAGGCTTCGCACAGTGCTTGACGCAATCAAGTCGTCAGGGCTAACACATTGCTGTGCTACTTATAATTATAATTGGTTTGCAGGATAGGAAAGGCACATTATCGGTCACACTTTCTCCGGCAAATGTATTTGGATTGTACACGTAGCACCACTCCTGCAGCTTGGCGTTCCTTGGCACACATTAAACAGCGGGATTGGAGATGGCTGGAACGCTAAACAAGAACGCATTTTTCGGAAACTCGCACACAGCTACAGCGCCTCCTAAGCAGGCGTTTACAGATCTCGCGCACAACTCTCGCGCGAGATCTGTAAATTAAATAGCAGTGCGCCGATTCCTTGGACCGTGTGCATAGTACTGGCAATTTGTGAGGAACGATTCGCGCATCGCCTATCCCTTGACGCAGCTTACAAAGGCTGACGTGCCAGTTTTATGGGAAGCGCGGCAAGCAGAAGCTTTCCACGAAATTAAACGCCGCCTAAAATTCCCTCCTTTCCTAGGCCACTTTGATGGAAATGCCGAAGCTGAAATTTCCAGCGTCGCGAGAAGTGTGGGCCTAGTCGCCGTTCTCATTCGGAATAGTGCAGGGAGGGAAGGTTTTCGCGTACGCTACATCCCTCTCAAAAGCTACAGCCAAGCACTCGACGACCGCAGTACTACCTCGTGATCATCTGGGTCACATCAAATTTCCGTTCATACCTACAGAATCAACCATTCAATGTAGTAAGCGATCGCCGAGATCTCCGCTGGCTAGTCGATTTGAAAAACCCCTTCCACCGACTTGCTTTATGAAGCTTCTGTCTCTAAGGATTTGACATCACAGTGGTCTACAATTCTGATTGTGAGCGTTCCGACGGAAACTGCTTGCAATGCGGCCCTGTTGACGCCCCTCCAAAAAACGACGACGATTATGCCTTCTTGGTACCGATAAGTGCCAGCAGTTTCGCACAACAGCAGCGCTCAGACGCTGAGTTGAAAGACCTAGCGGATTATTTAGATTCAAGGTCATACGGCGGGCATTTCCTGATGACACGTCCGACTTTCCCGTCCAGCCAACGCACCATGAGTCTAGAAAGGTTTCCGCAGTAAACTTTCGCACCCAACTGAACAACTACTTGTCGCGCCTAAAGATCAGAACAAAAAAATCTTTTTTCGGGCCTTCAATGACAAGCTTACAGCAAGACACCTCGGGTTGGCGCCCATTCCATCGGATCCAAGAGAGATAATAATGACTGCGGTTACATACTGAAGTTGACCATTACGTGGAAACGTGCCATCAGTGGCAGCGGCGCAAGGCGCCCCCTGTCAGACCAGCTGGACTACTGAACCCAATACCGCCTCAGATTCAGCCCTTCTAACAAATCAAGATGGATCTCTTCGGCTCTTTCCCGAATTCATAAAGAAGCAACAGGAGGATCGTCGTGGTACCGATCACATGATACGCTACGCTGAAGGAAAAGTCCCGCCTAATGGTACCGCAGCAGAAGTCTGCATGTTCTTCGTCGAACGTACTCTCCCTCGGCACGGTCCCACCGAAGTGCTCATCACAGACAGGGGAAAACCATTTACGGCGGAGCTCACGCAAGCAATTCTGACCAACCTTGATACCATCCCCACACCCAATGCACTTACTGAGTGCCTCAACAAAACGATTGCGGACGTGATTTCTATGTTCGTCTGCGTGATTTCCATGTATGCCGAATACATGACCTGAAACACCATCCTGCTGTACGTGATCTTCGCGCATAACACAGGCGTCCTGGAAACAACCAACCGACCCTGTTCTAGCTTGAGTACGGAAGGGAGCATCATCAACACTCGACGCAATGCCGCCTTATGAACAGCCGAAGACAAACTAGACGTCACCGCCTACCTGCAGCGTGCGGAGGAAGCCCGACGGCACGCTCGGCTGCGCGTTAAAGGCCAGCAAACTATCGACGCCTGACGATACAACTTGCGAGGACACAACGCAGAATGCGAACCAGGAGAACAAGTGTGGGTTTGGACGCTGATTCGCCGCCGTGAACTCAGCGAAAAGCTTTTACGCCGATACCTTGGCCTGTACAAGATCCTTCGCCGTGTCCGACAATTGGACTATAAATAGTTCTTGACGGTGTGACAGCATCCGAGCGGCGCCGTGCCCACCCAGAAATTGCGCATGTTGGAAGTTTTAACCTTTCTCACTTTATTTTATAAGTATCAAGGTGATTCTTATTTAAGGGGGGTAGTCTCTTCATGCTCTTATCGCGAAACACCTTTATCACTTTCGTTGTAGCAAAAGTTGCGCTGGCAAGCCCAACTGTTTCGCTATTTTTCCCAAGGTTTCCCCTATCCTTCGACGGGTTTATTCAGATGCTTCCGCGCCGATTTCGAATTGAGCAATGCCGGACAAATGGGCATCCGTAGATCGACGACCGCCAAGCACGCTTGTTTCTATCACTCCCGCCGATCACTTAGTTGCTTTTTGGCGCTAGTTAGCCCGTTAAAAAGTCGCCTTATTTGTCGTCAACGGCACTGTCACCCCTACGTCACAATATGGTTCATCTGCAGCATGATAATACAATGCCTGCTTGACGGCTGACGTATCGATCGAGTCAAATTCTACCTCGTAATCAATAAGGTATCTGTAGGCGTTACTTATATTCCGCGCATTTTTGTTACCTGGTGAAGAGCGCGGATGAGACATGTTGTCGACTGCCCTTTATGAAAGGATCCATGCTCTTTCGGGTAATTGAAGTCTATTATTGCTCTGATTCTATATCAGCGATTGAATTTGTGAATTTCTTGTAGGCAACGGACAGTAAACTAAGTGGTGTGTATTCGTTCAAGTCATTGCCATCCCGTTTATTCCTGATCGTAATAACGTTAGCGTTCTTGCAAATCTATATTATATAAACGCTCCTCTAATGACCGACGATATGTCAATAATAGGTCTGGCCAGCAACTCAGATTTCATTTTACAGGATTATCGCTTATGGCTAATTCGGTTCCAGCAATCTTTCAAGCATGTTCTCGCGACACTCTTTTGAACTTTACTTTTCTATGTTTACTACAGCGATGTTTTCGCGGAGCGTAGGCTTTTCGTAGCAATCGCTGTAGCGAGGAGTATTGTTCGCACACCTCTCGCGTTGCTTTGTAACAGTGGTTGATACAACAGTATGCCAGTTAAGACAACAAAACATAGGTAGTCGCTGCTCCGAAGCGAAGTGGACTTCACTTATTATCCTTACTGTCACGTCAATCGCAAGTAATAGCACAATCAGGTACTTAATTGGATGTTGTCATTCTAAGTCGCCTGACCCGTCGGTCTCATGGCCGAAGGGCTCATAGAGGGGTTTTCTTCGGTCACATGATGATCGAAGAATTGTCATGACCATGAGTTCTGGAGCCAATTAGCCACGTTAGTACGTTGTGGAACTCATTTCGATGTAACCAGTCAATTAGTGTATATTCTGACGCCTCAAACCTCTTTCACGTGACAAGGGCATCGTTACTAGCGGCCAAACTTTGCGTAGTGCAGCTGGTTTTCAATTACAAGGACTTTACATGTACGCTTGTACTTAAGTGGAACTCCTTGCATAAGTTAAATGATGCACTCTTTCGATTTGGAACGAAAGCTTATAAGCTTCTTATCGAGGCTTACAGAGTGATGTCTGTGTGTTTAGGCTAAAACCTGTGCTGCAAATAGGACTTACCTGCTTTCTTGTCCCCTGACAACGCGATGAAGGCACCAACGCCGCCCAAGATCAACAGCACCACGACGCCACCGATTATCAGCGGCATGCTGCTTCCGGCATCGCCTCCACCCCTGTAACCGGAAACGTTGGCACGCAACCTTTCAGATCAAGGGACTTTATTCAGCTCAAGATTGCAGCGCTTACGGTAGCCCTCAAGATAAAAAGGTACCAAGAAACAAGGACGAAGGGGTCCCTCACCCACGCAGAATTTAACGGAACTCACAAAGTTTCATAAGGGGCGCTATAACATTCAATCATGAGTCCACACGCGTCCCCCTCCCTTATCATAATGTCTCGTTACATCTCTACATCGCCTTCTATAATTTGTTCGTCTAACACATATTTACACTCAAGGTTACAACACAATGATAATCCGCTTATAACTGAGTGTTTTGGCGTATGGTAGAGGCAGTTCTTTATACTCCATAAACGTTCTTATACCTCGTATAGCTGGTTCTTCAGTGTTAAATCTGCAGCAGGAGAGCGCATGTGTACCGTTTAAACAGGTAGAACTACAGATTGATGCTATAGAAACTCATGTGTGCTTTATTACCACATGTCCTCCTTGAGAGAGCAGACGACTTGATATTGTCAGGACAAGCTCTTAAATGCTGCCGCACGAAAAAGATGTTAAAAAAACGCACAGCTTGAAGACTTTAGCCATCGTTGTATAATTCATGAAACTATGCAAGTAAAAAATTAGAAACGAGCCGGTGGCTCGCGCATGCTGAAAACACGCTAAAACCACAAAGAGCACATGCGATTGATGACGCATGTTAAAGCAGGGTGATTTCGTGAAGGATCCTTTCCTCGAGCAAACAAAAGCCGAGTTGTCGGCATGAAATAAAACATTTGAGCCAACTAAAAGCACCACTTGCTAAGGCATAAATAAAGTGTTTCAGATATGTGGGACAATTAAAACGCGATTTAATAAATATCAACCGACGATCACTTTGAGAGCGCCAGATGGCGCCCGCCACCTGCGCGCGCACCAGCCGGGACAGGACCAGTGAGCGCGTGCGTACTAGCTTTCACTGCTACAATAACGGTACCTAGTATTAACACATTACAACCAATGCGCCTATTAGCATGCATTTAGCGCTGACTACCCAAGTAAAGTTAGGATGACTTGCATTTGTGCTTGACTACTTTCTCTCCAGATGCATAAGCAATTTAATTTCATTTTTCGGACGATGCAAAAATTAACATTATCGCCATTTCAGCGGAAATCAACGAGTTCTCTTTTGTATTGCTAATAGCTGCACATGGACAGTAAAGCAGCGCACGGAGTAGCCATTTGGAGTAGACTGTAGCGAAGAGAGCGACCTTCGTTCGATTTTGTGTTAGAACGAATATGCTGGTATCGTTATTCAAATCGTTTTACTGCAGCCGGGCAAAACTTGGGAGTGAAGTGGCAGATGCTCCTCAAGTGAGAACATCGAGCCAATAGCGTGAGTATGCTATTATGACGTCATGAATGGGCTTAGACCTCCTAGAGTGAACTTTTAGGGTGGGGCAGCAGAGACGGGGCTCAGAGCAGTTAAGCTAACCAACCACGCCGTGACAAAAAATTGGTCATTTGCTGATGGGCGTCCTTACAGGGTCGTCCTCTCTTAAAGCGAACAAGCATGCTTTCTAAAGAGTGCCATTACCTCTGATCCGACCATGCATTGAAGCAAGGTCGCCGACTATGCGACGCCCCGCCTTTGAGGCGCTTTGAGGCTGTGCTGCTGTGTTTCGATGTGCGGTCTCCTCAGACCCAATGGCGTTTTGAAGGAAGCATGCTTGTGCACTAAGAGCTGATGACCGTGTGCATCTGCCCCTTAGCTTGTGCTGCATCGGCCTATACCCTTCTACAGCACCTTTGGGATGTAGGACCTAAACCAGTTGACACTATGCTAAACTGTGCCTGCACTATGCGACAATATGCACAGTCTACACCAGTGTTTCTCAGATGGAGGTACGCGGACACCTTGGAGTCCGCGAAACTGTTTTCGTGGGTTCGCGAAACCCACGCCCACCAAAAGAACGGTCGCACGACGCCTCTGGCCGCTAGACGCAGGTTCAAAGCAGACTTTTCTGCTTTCAGACGTTTCTGAAATTGGCAGAAACGTGATAGATGTGCGGTCACGGAGAGCACCAGAGATACAAAGAAGAGAGAGAGCAGCGTTTTTTGATGCCGGCAGCTGTGAGATGGGGGATCTAATACAGAGTCTCGGGTGTCCGAGAGCGAGCAGCGGGGTGTTGGGTATAGTAGAATTCCTTCTAGCGTCATGCATACCGCTTGTAGTGGCTAGCATGATGCTTCTAGTGCACGAGATTGCCGGACAAGGTAGTCCTCTCTCTCTGATTTCGATTGGTCTCCACTTTCACTGGTCCTGAAGGGATTAGGACACATCACGTGGCTGCGAATCACTGGTTTACAGTACGGTTCCCAAACAGGCTCACATAAATACTTCCGATGGGAAACGTACAACATGAAACTGTCTTAATTTGATTTCCTAGTCTAACCCGCTCCTGCACAACAAACTTTTTGTCACGCCCAATTGAGATAAGCCAAAACAAACATTCGCAAACATTGGCGGCGGCAATGTTGTACTTACTCGGCAGCAGCTGAAAATAGAATCAAGATGCCATGTTTTGATTACTCCTACATTGGCTGCACTGATATGATGTAAAATACAAAACGATGAACACTAAATATTGAGTGAAAACAACAAGCTAAGAAGTAATTAAACTCTCCCAAGTAATTATAAAGCATTAGCGATAACTTCCCGAGAGTATTGCCCCGCTGTAATGCTTATGCAGTCAACATCGTTTATGTCTGCTATCCCATACCTGATATGCGAAAATTAAGGACTGCATTTCGTGACGATTTTGTTGCCAATATGTTTCCCTCAGCTTCGTCTTTTATGCTAACGACCTGCTGACGTTAGTACTAACCTCGATATTTGGTTTGCGTTCCATTCGAAAGCACTTCGAAAAGGGAAAGTTCGTCGACCGGGACCGAGCATGATCAGCTTTATTGGACACGAGCAGACTCATTCCTTCAGAATTGTTCGTGTAACCAGTCATTCACCGCGGGTGAAAAAATATTTTCTGCCAGTGAGTCCTTCGCATTCGATACTAAATGCAAACTTTCGTGCGTGGTTGATTCACTTCATCACTTACTTTAAACCTTAGTGGACAGAGTGAATTGATGCGTGCTTTCATGTACCTTTTCCTGTATAACTTTATCGCTTACTTCCACAGCGTCGTGAACTGGGTGAGGTGACGCATGCTTTCAAGTGTACCTTTCCCTGCACCAAACCATGCTACGTAGTAAGTGCTTTTGACTTTCAAAACTCTTTCCCACTTTTTCAGGCTTAATTTCCTGTGTCGTTTTTCTACCAACCGGTAGACACTCGAGTAGCCATACCAGCCTAAGCAAGCTCTGACATCTCGCAAGTATGTGTGGCAAACAAAACACGCGGCCATGAATTTTTGCAACAAGCAAAAATAAATCGGTACTGCATTACCACAGACAAACCTTCCCCTACCCCTCCTCCCATTTACTGATCTCGTATTGCAAAAAGGCAGTGATTTAATATGTCCAATATGGCTATCAGCGTCAAGGTTACCGTCTACTGCACCCAGTTCTCCTTAAAGTGATTTTCGCTAGCTATAACGGTGCCTATGCGGGGAATTTAGCATAAATTTCGAGTGAAGCTGCTGTGTGGCTGATGTTCGATAAAGTCGTTGTGTGGCCAAATGCGTGGGCGTGAAGGCGCAGTTAAAACTGAAAGAACCTATGAGCACTACACATTCTTAAACTACAATCTTAAGAAGTATGTGGAACCAGATTAAGAGTACTCATGCTGGTGTGACAATGAGAAATCTGAATTTCAGAATACGTGGACTCACAGCTGCTGGGCGCTGCTGTGGACGGCTCTGCAATAAAACAACGCATTGTTAGTCTGTCTTCCTTGTAGGACTCAACTGGCAAATATTTTCTTCTCAAATGTATAAACCCAAAGGCGTTCGCTCCTAACCGATATCGTGCGACGACAAACACAAGCGAGACAAACCATACTGTTGAACCACAAATCCCGCTCTCAACTTCCTGAAGATAAATTCAGTATATAGTGGCAGGCTATGAACCTTAGTGAGAATATCCAACGATAACGCGGACATCGTTGTCCGCATAGAGGTATCCTTACTCAGCGTCTTTTAAACACTGCTTCGGTCTGGTATATGGTAGATCGACTCCTTTCCATCTATGGGCGTTGCGAACTAGGGCGGCGCTCTAAAGCTAAAGGTCCTGGCCGACAACTATCCTACAGCTGAGGCAATTTTTATATTCAGCGTCGCCTCTCCACGGAACCTAAGTTTGATCGCTGAATTTGTAGCGACCGTGCAGCAGCAGCTGCCATGGCGCATTTGAAGTGCTGCTCCACTATATCCAGCACACGCCATCTAGTGCCTGGTTGAAGGTGGGTGCACCAACTCAGTACTCGAGAGCCCTGTACCATGAGCCACCATGGCGCTTACGCACTCCTGTACCTCCTGAAAAAACAGCGGACTCAAACTGACAAGGAGGCAGAAGCATGATTTGCCGGCAGGCAGGACGCCATAGCGACTGACCATTGCTGCACGCATATTCGACAGCCTGCTGAAGTTTCCAGCGGAGCCGAAACGCAAAGCGCCCGCGTACTATGCGACATCCGCACGCATAAGGAACCCCACGGTGGTTGAGATTTTTAAGTCCCTTAATACGGCGTTCATTATATAGCGTGATTCTCTTCGGAACGTTAAGCCCTGTCGCCTAAACAGTTCTCTTCGATGGATCTCTCCTTAATCGCAGCCGCAGAACGGCATAAAGGTGTTGTCTGAGATGGGCACTGGCTCGTTCTTCGAAGGGCGTTTCAGGGCTCTCCAGTATGACCAGCAATACATACATACATACATACATACATACATACATACATACATACATACATACATACATACATACATACATACATACATACATACATACATACATACATACATACATACATACATACATACATACATACATACATACATACATACATACATACATACATACATACATACATACATACATACATACATACATACATACATACATACATACATACATACATACATACATACATACATACATACATACGGTCATTTGCACAATCTGTCAGACACTCTTCTGAGTGCACCCTCGCCACTGGTATTGCTCTGACGCTCATTGTTAGCGAGGCCTTACTGATACCAGTACATTCTCTACTGCTGTACAGATACCACTGCTGCTGCTGACAACTACTAACGCAATTACTCTGATGCTACAAACGGCGGTGCCATTTTGTCCTTCAACTTTGGTTCGTCTGAAGCACAGCATATTCGTTGTGAAACGCTACGGGAGCGTGAGAAAATATAGACAAGCATACAAAGAGCGTGAAAAGGACCGGCTAAATGCAGTCCATTGGTAACATATCGACACGGGCGCATGTAGCTACATCACCGAACTTTCTGCTGCAAGCTACTCTAACGCAGCTCCTTGGCAAATCTATCGCAGTAAAAGCACTCACGGTCCCCTGTTGGCGCTGCCTGTGACTCTTCACCTGCAAGAAAGAAGAAAGGATTAAGAAAATAACCTTCAGTTATCATTTGCAACTTGCTGGAGACAGAACAGTACTGATGAAGAAGCAAAATGAATGCTAAAAATTTCAGTGTAAAGAATAACTTCCTTTCTTGTAGTCGAGACGAAATGCAAGCATGAAATGGTTACGGGTATGGGACCATAGCGCCATCCTTGGGGGCGGCGCAGAAGCCGTTGTACGCGCCGCTCCCTTCTTACCCAGGAGCAGCCTTCGCTCAAACACCTCTGACTGACAACGGATAATGAGGTCTATAGCACCGTATACCAACCCCTGCGCGCAAATACTAGAAGTTACATAATAAAATGCAGCCTCTTTTAAATGCCCTGATTGACTAAGAGCTAAACGAAAATTGAGAAGTCGGAAACGATTTTTTTTTCTTCCATTCGTTTGTGCAGCACCTAGCGTTTCATGGCGTAAGTAAGTACGAACGGTGGCTTCGCGTTTAGGGGAAGAGGTGGTGAATGGTGGCTGATCCTGGCCCTGATGGGGCTAGGACAGTTGGGTCACCGCCTCTTGCCACGGGGGCCAGCCTGCCAACGAATTTTATCTGTTGTAGGCCGTCATTGCACCTGCCGCTGCTTCGGTGGTGGGCGACGGCTGTTGTTGCGGCGCACGTCTTTCTTTCCCTCTTCTTTTTCTTTCTTCTCTATCCTACACCCGAACCAGCATGGATTTAGAAAAGGCCTGTCTACGACAACACAGCTAATAGAAACCATACATGACCTAGCCCTCACAATTGATAAACGTGGACAGATTGATCTGATATTTTTAGACTTATCAAAAGCTTTTGATAGCGTATCCCATAAAAAGTTACTTTACAAAATCGACAGCTATCTCGGCGTCTGCAATGTAACCAAATGGTTGGAAGCGTATCCTTCAGGTCGTCGTCAGTTTGTATTTTTTGAAAACCAGTCTTTAGATCAAGTTGATGTACTTTCTGGCATACCGCAAGGCACAGTCCTTGCACCGATCCTTTTTCTCCTGTATATCAATGACATAGCACGCAGCCTTAATGTGGAAATTCGAATGTTTGCTGACGATTGTATTATATACAAAGAAATTATTACCTAGGAATATCAGCTTGCATTACAAGCTGCACTTACACCAATATACGACTGGTGTCAGAACTGGCAAATGAAAATTAACAATGAAAAGTCTGTCTTCATGGCTGTAACCAGAAAGCAAAATCCAGTTTCTTTTCCTTACAGTATACAGCACACACCGATAAAACAAGTGAGTGAATATAAGTACCTAGGAGTGATACTCTCATCAGACTTTAAATGGGAGAAACATGTTACATTTAGAACAGGCAAGGCTATTTCTGCTCTCCATTCATTAAAGCGAGCAATCAGCTCTGCAGTACCAGATACGAAACTTCTGGCTTACACCACACTAATTCGTCCTATACTCGAATATAGTATAATCGCCTGGTTCCCATATACAAAACAATGCATACAAAAATTAGAGAATATCCAACGCAAATAAATAGGATTTGTATACAATAGATGTATACGTGATGATTCACCAACCGAACTTTTGAATCAAGCTGGCATTCCAAATATAAGTGCTCGTGCCAAGTTCATCCGCCTTCAGTTTATATTTCTCCTTTTAAGTGGTTACCTCAAAATGGACGCCAGTCGTTTCTTGTACCCTTCGACTTCACGCAATACACGTAATAAACATTGTAAACATTTAAATTTAATGTAGGTTCAGCAACGATACGTTTAGGTATTCATTCTTTCCCCAAGCGGTTAGAGACTGGAATTCTCTTCCTGATGATACTGTCCAGTCTACTACGCTTTCTTCATTCATCTCTAAGTTGTGCAGTGTTGTTTATGATTCATAAGGATGATTAATGTTATTCTCGTCATTGATGTGAGAGTTGTTCAATATCTTCATTATGTGTGCGTTTTATTTTAACATTCCGGTAATTGACTAGCTTTATGGCACTAGTTCGAATTTTTCGATTTTTTTTTTTTTTTTGTTTCTTGGTTTTGTTCCTGAAGGGCACCTACAATTTCTGCTCCATCTTTTTGCTTGTTCCTTTTGTATGATACAATGTCCCAAACCTGCGACAGCTTCAACCGAGGCTAGCAGTACGTTGTAAATAAATAAAATTTTCTCTCCGCACGAGGCAGCGAAGGTGGCTCAGCTACAGAGCCAGTAGCAGGCCCATGCATTTTCTTTTCCTTCCTCCTACAGCCACAACAACAACTTCGCCTCTATTTATACACCCCTGTCACATCTATGGCCCAGTGACCAACTAAGCTCATGGCCCCGGAACCAGCAGCGTGCATAACATAAAACTCCGGAGCGCCATACCAAGCTCAAATGCAAAGTTAAAGGTCAAGGTCGTTGGAATAACTTGTCAACGCGATGTTAGGCGGAATACTTTAATCCAAGGTTCCTGGTTTCAAGGTGAAATTTTCCCATCTGATGACATTTGCTAACCAACGCGTAATGGAGCTCTAATAATGTTAATTTCATTAAGAAATCGCAGATCAATCAACGGTCTCATGACACAAGGGGCTCTGAGCCACTTAATGCAGTGCCAATCACCCACATTTTAAGCGTGTCAGATCAAACAATCTGCCCACCATGCTAGGAAGAAGCTTGCACTGACTGTGCCAACAACAGATACCCACTAGTACTGGGGATCCGCTGCCGAACTCCAGCATACGAGATGGAGAACCAGACAAAAGGGACACAGACGAGATGAGAGATCACCACAACGACTGGTTAAGGGTCCAGTCCACGTAGTATACGTCTCTCATCTCGTCCTTGACCTCTTTGACTGGTTCTAGTATTGTACCGACTGGCCATGATTTCCACTCTTCTAAGAGGGGATACTGGAACTTATCGGCCCCTGCCGCAGAATATGGCCAAAAAGCTGAAAATGTGAAATTTCCTTACAGGTCTTATTATGTCATTGTCGCCATAAGGCTGACTAACACAATTCCTGGAGGGTTATTTTGGTTAAACTAATTATATCAAACAATTTATGGTTGTTACCTACGGTTAAACCTAGTGTGTACGCTATAATTTCTTTCACATGGTTACGCATGGTAAAGCTCTTTATTGTGCTGAAAGGATTTCCTTGACTATGGTTATGAAGAGGCCGCGGTGATGCATGTAGAAGATTGTCTGCAGCATTGCGCCCCTGCAGTCAGGCCTGCATGAGCTTTGTCCGGAAGATAACGTCTATGCATGATCCCCATAACGTGGTAAACTTATGCTGGCAGTTTGCTAAATCCAAGTTGAATCTCTGGTTGTTGAGTTACATTCAGTGAGGAATGCGCGACCTGTCTCTGAACATCAAGTCTTTGCACGATCCTCCCAGCGTATGAAACCTTGGGTAGCATTTTGTTAAGTCTAGGTTGAAACTCTGGCTCTTAAGCCAGGCTTTGGAGGAAGCAAAGCGCCTCATACGTTTGCGGAGACAACACATAACCAGGTCAAAGCCATGTTTTCATTATTTTTCTTGTAAATTTTGAATTAGTCTATGAGAACAGAACGTTGCTCTATTTGTCATACTTGTCGCCACTCACGGATATCTGATCGCACCATGAGGGAAAGGTGGGAGTAAAAGCGGAAAGAGTGAAAGAGGCCACGTAGTGAAGAGCTGCGCAGTATTTTCGGCCACCTAAGGGCCTTTAACGTGCGATGGCATCGAACCAACACAGGGCTGCCTCTCTGTTTAATTTAGGTTTCGAGGAAAGGAAGGCGGGTATATTATTGGTGTCACCACGTAATCGTGGACACTCACAATTAGGCCCCACCGCAGTGTTGCAGTGGTTAAGACGCCCAACTACTGTGCCGGAGCACCCAGGTTCGAAACCGACCATCGGCGGTATAGGGAGGGAGTATAGGGTGCTTGCGACTGAAAAAAGAAGGAAACGAAAATGCACGGGCCTGCTACTTGCTCTGTAGCTGAGCCACATCCGCTGCCTCGGGCTGGCAGAACAGAAGGACGTTAAAGACCACCAGGTGGTCGAAATCATACCGCAGCCTTCCATTAGGGCTTCTGTTTCTTTTCAGTCTCACTCCACCTTCATCCCTTCACTGACTGCGCGGTTCAGGTGTACAATAAAAATAAATGTAAGAGATATTGTGCCTTTAAGGCGAAAGCCTTTAATGGCTCATGCTGTCGTGTACAAAGTGTGTCCCGCTTTTGCGGCGTTCTGATTAGCCGAGGCGGGATGCATCCCTGCCATCTGCAATGCCACACTTGGACGCGCGCCAAGCAATGCCACCCGACAGGAGCGACGGTGTACTGTCCTAACTTACACTTGTCAGAGAAAGTGTGATAGATACTGCGCCTGTCCTTTGCTGTAAACCAATTATATTATATGTAGCACAGCAACAAATGCCGATAAGAGGCTTACAATGGCAGGCAAATTATAGGATAGGAAGGGTATGCTTTGAGAGACCCTCTAATTTTAAAGCGAGAGCCTTTAATGGCTCCCCCGCCGCCGTGGCGCAGTGGTTACGGCGCTCGACTACTGTTCCCACGGTTGCGGGATCGTATCCCGGCCTCGGCGGCAGCTTTTCAATGGAGGTGAAAAGCTAGACGCCCGTGTGCTGTACGATGTCAGTGCATGTTAAAGAACCCCACGAACTACGGCGTCTCTCATAGTCTGAGTTGCTTTGGGAAGTTAAACCCCACAAACAAACAAACAATAATAGTTCATACTGTTATGGACTAAGTGTTTGATTTGGTTTGGTTTGGTTTCTGGGGTTTAACGTCCCAAAGCGACTAAGGTTATGAGAGACGCCGTAGTGGAGGACTCCGGAAATTTCGACCACCTGGAGTTGTTTAACGTGCAATAACATAACACAGCACATGGACGCCAATCCGTTTCGCCTCCATCGAAACGCAACCGCCGAGGTCGGGTTATAATGTGGACAAAGTGTGTCCCGCTTTTGCGGCGGCTGTCGCGTGGCGTTCCTTGACGCGTGTTCAAGTGTGGGATTGCAGATGGCATGAACGCTAGACAAGATGAGACTTCTCAGGTGTTCGCCTTTCACTACTTTAGTCGCTAAAGTCCTTCGTAATTTTTATTTCCTGTATACCAGTTTACTTAATATTATTTAAACCTGGCGGCGCACGTCAGTCAATGTACCATATGAAGCAACCGCCATTAGTGACCATTACCAGGGTTCAACGCTGCTGAGCCATATATTGAGCGAAAGCATTAGGTGCGGGTGACCGAGCGTTCTATTTCTTATCTTTTTCTTCTTCCTCAGCCCACATATAAAGCCCCGCTTTAACCAAGCCGTGAGAACGCGCCTTAGTGGCCTATAGGGGTAACATGAATACCAAAGTCCAAGCAGGCTGATTCTTACATAACCGTCACATGTAAAACGAGACCCAAGTTGGCAGCTCCTGCCCACCCACGTGGGGTGTGACGTCACAGCGTCACGTGGGTAAGACGTGGCTACCGACCGCGCTATGCTGAAGGCTCGAAACCTAGAGTAGTATTGCTTTCGCAATAAAAGAAGAGTGAGAGAAAGACGCGCATCGCAACAGCCGTCGTCCACCACTGAAGCGGCGGCGAGCGCAATGCCGGCCTACAACAGACAAACATTCGGTGGCAGGCTAGCCCCCGCCGCAAGCGGCGGTGACCTACCTGTCCTAGCCCCGTAGGGCCAGGAGCAGCCACCCCTGTAGCCCCTAATCTTGAATACCGCAAGAACTACGCCAAAAAAGGGGAGAGTAACGATACCCCGAGTACATTCATGGCACATACTAATTACTGAGATGCTAATTACTAAACGTCACGTCACTAACGATACTAAACGTCATAGCGTTAAGTCGACTGTTCTAGCTAGCGGCTTTCAAAAAAACCCCAAAAGAATACCCTTCAAATAATGACATTGATCTGTTGTGATGAGGCTGCGCTCAACTAAATACCATTCCCCTACCGCGGCTGCTTACAATGAGAAGAGGTGGTGAGTTCAAAAACAATTTTTTGGCGTCAGTGACTAGTTCTAGATATGAACGCTGCAACGTGCTTCTATCAACGCACTCACAATGAAATAACAAGAAGCAGCCGCTTTGAAGCACGCCGGAAACTGCCGCGTGATCCTAGTCAAACCGACGTTGCCGTTGCGTCGCCTTTTGTTTATTTATTCCTGACCAATATTGACATTTTGCAAGACCACTCACTCGTAATTAGTAGATTTTTGCGTTAAAAGAATGGCAATGTGAACCATGTCAAACGTAACATACTATAAAGCATCGATGTTAGCGTCATCATGCTTATGGCGATAGATACGACCATTCGTTCCAAAGGATCCATTTTCAAAACCCCATATTCTCCAAAATCATATTTCCGCCTTTACTGCATTCTAAGCCGCCTAGTATATTATCCTAGCATATAATTTACTCTAGGTACCGACTAAAAAGGGTGTATCCACTCCAGAGGCGCTGGCAAACCTTATAAAATAAAAGGGCGCATCTTATTAGACAAATACTTGTCATTGCACTCAACAGAGTCGCTGGTTTATTGTACTCTTGGACTAGAACTGTAATGCATAGGTGGCACATGTTCGAATGCGCACATTTCCTGCCGCATATGACTCATACGTATTCTATCACATAGAGGTAATGTGTTTTCAGCTAGAGTCGAGCTGAAATGGGTTTGAGGCTGTATTTTGTCTCACAAGAAACAAAATTGACTGAAAAAACTGCTACCAGAAAAACCCGAACATCATCGCCCCTGGCCCGCAGGCCTGGAAGACGGAGGCCGCCACGTTAGAGGCTGGCAGCAGGCCTTGGCTTATAGCAGTCCCTTCCGCCAGGTGGATAATGTTACACGAGGCGGCCCATCAGCTAGCTCGAGGACTTTACATCCAGGCAGCCATGGGACCCCCCGACAGCTGGGGTGATGAGAAGCGATTCCTAAATTACGAGGATGAGGAAATTGCCAACTACTTTCGATCGGCACGCAGGCTGCTACCCCCGCCAGACTCAAAACTAAATAAAAATGAAGCTGCTGCATGGAGGCGCTTGCCACCTAATACGTATCTGAATTCAGACTGGCGTGCCTTATGTACCCCGAGACGAGACATCATGATAGGTGTAGTCATTTTGGAGCGAGAGGAACCCTTGGCCCCATAATATGGAGATTGCCATACTTTTCTAGGGTGGGACAAAATATTGTTAAAACTCGACGTATTTACAGTGTATTTACAACAGCCTCAAGTGGCATAGCAGCAAGCAGCAACACGGAACTAGTCCCACTTCTTCGTCATCACCTTGTCCCTTCCGCGAGGCAAGAAAAGGAAACACTCCGTCTTCCTCATCGCGTAACAATATAGCTGGTAGAGAGAACTGGGAGACCCTGCTACGAAGCCTGGACCCTCAGCTCAAACGAGAAACCGGAACACTACGCTGACGTCAACTGCAAAACCGGCTTGCTCTTACGGGAAGCCTTCGTGCCCCTACTGATGTAAAAAGGGACGCAAATGTGCACCTAAGCCTGAAACGAAGCCTCAGCCACCGGCGTCAAGTGCTCCAAGTGCTAAACAAGCTTGTACGAAAGGCCTTCTTTAGGCTTATACGCTTCCACTAATGTCCGGAACAAAGCCTACATTGGCCACCGCCTGCCAATCAAGCGTACGCCTCAGGTGCGCCGCCCGCGAACGCAATGTGACTCGGGAGGCAGGAGACTGGTCGCGCAAAACGAACAAGGCTCACCCATGGCGGCGGTGGTGGCTGCTGCAGCTGGGGGCCGGGCCTGACGCTCCTTGTCAAACCGGGGACTAGCAGGGCCACGAGCGTCACGAGACACGAGGCCAGGGGACGGCGCCGGTACAGCTCTTCTTCCTCGTCCATATGCAAAGTTGGCAAAGCTATCTCCCCTACAGTGAACTGAAGGTAGGTAGCGAACAAACTAGGGGACACTTATGCCCGTATTTATGTGTATGACGTAACCGAGTTAATGGCTTCCGTCTGCCGCTCCCATTTCCAATCCCACATACATACACTTTGCCACTCTCGTGTTTCTACACTTATTACCTCACATAAACTTAAAAGAGCATCGTCGTAAGCTAGACCATTGAATTAATGGTCTCTCCATAGACTTAAATCCCCGCTTTAAATAAACCCTACCAATGTACCTGCGTTGGAATAGGACTAGTCTCTATTACTCGGAATAAAAAGGTCTCAAGTTAGAATCGTACCTCGTGCAGGCATGTCATCTTGACCATGTCATGTGGTTTCTGGGTGGTAAGCAATCCATCGACAAATCAGTGTCTGGTCATGTGACCAGCTGCCGCTTTCTAGAGACATGTTTGTGACTTCGCTGATAATGCCGACATCGGGGTTTCAGTTTCATGGCAGCATTGAGACTGTCTCCTTAAAAAGAAGCAGCATCTCCCTCTTTAAATGCATGAGTATATACAGTTTATGACCCTCGTTTGCCGACTTCTCTTGAGAGCACTCGTTCACGCTCATTCGGTTTGGTACTGCTTAACTATTAGGACGACAATCCTATATGGCTAAAAAGACGCGAAATCTGAGGCTGGGAGCTCTCCACAAAGGCTCTACGCAAAATCCGTTCAAAAAAAATGGTCCTAGTTACGGGATTGCAAGTTGTAAGGGATGTGATTTTGGAAAAACATGAAGGTACTATTTGCTTAAAGTGTCGTTAATAGGAAGTGATGATGTACTAATTCCCAAGGACGCGGGATCGAATCCCGGCCTCGGCGGCAGCTTTTCGATGGAGGCGAAAAGCAAGGCGTCCGTGTGCTGTGCGATGTCAGTGCACGTTAAAGAACCCCAGGTGGTCGAAATTTCCGGAGTCCTCCACTACGGCGTCTCTCATAGCCTGAGTTGCTTTGGGACGTTAAACCCCACAAACCAACCAACCAACCAATTCATATTAGACAGCCTCATCACAACAATGAATTGCAAAAATGACGACGTCATATCGCACGAGAATGTCCGCGACAAGAATGTATTCTAAAAGCAATGGAGCATTATGTGCTAACTACTAACTGATCGCGCCTCCGAATAATTATGACAGACTGATGATTTCTGTAACTTCCATTAAATGAAAACGTCATTGGTGTCATGACTTAATCTTATGACGAGGATGAGTTCTAAATCGTAGTGGAGTGTATGTTCTAATTATTAATAAAGGAGTCACTAATTCTTATGACAGCCTCATGATAAAGATAACTCCCAAAGTGATGACATCAAAACTGCATGGCAAATTCATAGCACGCATGAGTTCTGAAAACAGCCGAGAGTGCTATGTTCTAGAAAAAGAGGAGGTCATCTTGTCAAAGGCCGTCTTGGCATGCAAAAGGGCGATAATGCCATCAAGTCGCATGACAATCACATAACCAGGATGATGTTTAAAACACGTGACAATGTCATGAAGTCATTAGCAGTTACATAACAATTATGGCATGCTAACATGTGATAACGCCCATAAATCTCGTGACAACGACATTTCCAGGATGACTGGCTAAAAGGATCAAGTCGCCATGTCACATGACAATCATATGACCAGGCAAAAAAATTGGGACATCAAGTGGCATGGTCAGGATGACTTGCAAAATGTGATGAGCACATTATGTTACGTGATGCAGTAGTACGACGAAAATGACTTGCAATAAGGGTGCTGTCGTCATAATTCACCTGACAGTCACATGGCCAGGATTACTTGTAAAAACAATGATAACGCCAAGTAATGTGACAAAGTCGCATGACTACGATGACTCAAAATATGGTGAAGATATCAAGTCACGTGAGGGTTTTATAACCAGGATGACTTGCAAAATTCGATGACATCATAAACTCACGTTACAAGATGTTCGGCACGCTGTCCTCGAAAACCTCCACATAGCTTAGTCCGATGAGAAAGCACTTTTGCTGACACATTACTATGTCTTTGTCTGTGGTTTTGGTTCTTTAACGTGCACTGACATCGCACAGAACACGGGCGCCTTGCTTTTCGCCTCCATCGAAAAGCGGCCGCCGAGGCCGGGATTCGATCCCGCGTCCTTGGAAACAGTAGTCGAGCACCGTAGCCACTGCGCCACCTCGGCAGGGTTTCTTTGTGGTTTTCTTCATACACGTAAAACTTCCGTTCCCAAGACATATTTTCATCTTTTTCATTATTAGCCAGCAACCACAGAGTATAAAGCTGCATACCAGGTCCTTCATCAAAGGCGTAAAAACAAAATTCAGGGTCATGGGACACCAGTTCTCCGACTTTAAGTGTATGACGTGACAGCTGTAATGCCTCTCGTCAGCTGCTCTTTTTGTGCATTGTTGTTCCCGTATATACTCTTTACAACACGCCATATCACTAATATCTCAATTAATACATGTACTATCTCTAATATGACTCATAATGTAGAGTCATAAGATAATTTATATTCTGCACAACCCGACATAACCAAAAATCGGAACATGCCTTCATGGCCTAAGAGTAGACTTTCCAAGTCAGCATCAGCATTGAAGGGTCACGTAAGGTTCGACTGTCCTTCCCAAACAAGATTCGACTGTCCTTCTCATCCCCCATCTCAAACAAGAAGCATGACTTCAAAACTCTTGCCAAATCGGCCATGTCACGTGATCTCCTGCCGTCGCCCAACCCTGCGACCAATCTATGCCCTTTGATGTGACCCGTCATGCCAGTCATTTCTCACTCGTAACGCCAACAACGACGATGCCAATATTTCTAGATAACACAGCCTTTCAGACTATGGCATCAAATAGCGCTCAGAAAGAAGCTGGACAACACGAACTAAGCAAGACTATTAACTCGTAAGTGTTTATTCGAAGGCCTTATCGAGCAGCCCGAGCGCCACGTAAGCAGTTCTACACTAGCAACTATGGTGTTAGGCTCTTTGGCGATGTAGAAAGCAGTCGTTTAGGTCGCATGCGTAAAAGTTTTATGTGAATCCGGCTTTGCGTTTGTCACTTGTTAAAGCGGCAGCATTTAGACTGCCATCAAACGTAAAACAATATCATGTGCGAAAGGGCCTAGTTAGCGAGCGATCACGATTATGCATCTGACAGATGGTAGTTAGCAGATGACACATGCAACGCTGAATGCTCGCTGGAAAATGTGACGTCGTGACAAAATGGCTTGGCTTAGTTGGCTGCCAACTCGGGTATCTTCTGATAGAGGGGAGTCAGACCTAAGGCCCTTGGATTCTTGGTTAGGCACACTAAACCTATGCCACTTAGGCACATTTGTATAACTTAGATAAAGCGGGGTATCAATCTGCGTGCGATGGTCTTGTCAATAATGTGCTACCCTACGACTGTATGCTAGTTAGTATATGAGAGATAATAAAATCACAAATCAAGGCATTAATTGTTACTCGGGTAGCAAGGTGCATTTATCCGAACAAGGACCCTCAAAAAGAAGAAAAGAAGAGGAGCAGTAATGCTGCCTCGCCATATCATTAAAGGCGCAGATTATGCTTCCCTTAAACTATTTTTTTAGGCCACGTTTTTTTGACGCAAGATGAAATTACCATCTAGCGCTTATTCACATCAATCGGCATCGTGATATCCCTTAGGCTGATTTGTGGCTCGTGCGAGCCATAGGTAAACCAGATTTTGGGAACAAAAACGAAGCGGAAAAAAGGAATAAAGCAAAGGCAAGATGAGATGACAAACTCATCATCATCGCGGATGTTACCCTCCTCAAAACGCGCCACTGCAGTCTTCATCCCACGCATTTAGGGGCATGCAAAGGCTTATACTAATACTGTGTACCTTTGCGTTGTTTGCAGTTTTCAACCTGTAAAGTTTCTTTACTCCAAAGCGTCCACATCTCTTATCCAAAACAAATCAAATATCCTTTCTTCATTTTCGGTAAGTAATCACTAACCTGAGTTTTTTTTTTTAATGAGATGGAAATATTCTCCGACTGTCATCCTTCTTTCCACAGAACACGGCGTGTTCTCAAGTTTTAATTGCAAACAACATTGTAAGCGATCACTTCCCGCTCTGCGGAAGAGACAGATTGGAGACAACCGGTTCGTACTGGCAGCAGGACTGTTTATTGATTACAATTAGTGCAACGTTTTCTCCAATCAACGATAATTGATCAATAATAGAGTCGAACGTTGAGCTAGTTGGTCACACATCTCTTGGAAGAAGGCGGCAGAGCAGGTAACAACACAAAACATAAGAAGCGTTGTCCTTGTGTTTGTGTGTGCTTCTTATGTTTTGTGTTGCTACCTGCTCTGCTGCCCCCTTCTTCCAAGAAAAATAACTGATCAGCCCATTTTCATCAATAAACAATTATTTCGTAGTAGTAGTAAAGTTGTCGTATGGTATTCACTAAAGAGGACTCCTGGCTCGTTTCGTACATCTTTTTTGTCGCGTAACTGCACTCGTTTACACAAAAAACCAGCGCATGCAAAAACAAACGCACATGTAGAAACTATAAAATCACTGTGACAAGGGAGGCGGGTGATTCTAGTCCGTACAAAGTGATATGCGTTAGCAGTGGCCCTTTAACATACGCCACCGCAGCTAAATTGCGGATGTACTACACAATATTCAACATTGAGGTGCAATATTAAGAGCTTCCCGGTTATAACCGATATTCGTTATACTTAGATTGTTCTTTATATTCCAGCCTTTTGCGATATACGAATCGTTTCATATATGCCTGCATATTGAAGGACAAGTGTCTCAGGACCACAATGCTGCCACGTGGTTGCCAAGGGCCCTTTCTGATTGGCCACCATCTGAAGCTTGTAGCAGTTTCGTCTTATTCGTTAAAAGCGGGGGAATCTTTTCTCTGTACACATCGGCCTGCTGGTGATATAGGGCTTTTCCCCTCCCTGATTCCTCTCCCCTCAAATACACACAAATGCGTAGCAGCAGAAAAATAATCGCATACACTCGCTTTCACTAGTGGCTCTCTGAATACAGAAAGGTGGTAGAACACGTGGAGAAGTGAGACAAGTTTATGGTTACGTTTTAACAAGCGAACGACATGCACTGCAACAATGCATTCTATTTCCTTTACGCTGATTCACCGATACGCGTAGTTTTTGTGCGAACCAATTGCGGACACACTTGATAGAACACAGTTTGTTTTTAATTTTCAGCGAACAAGAAGAACGTATTATAATCGCTACAATAGAAAATATTAACCACTTTTGCATTGACACACTTCATGTGAGACCTTGGACCAATCTAAATTTTTTTCTATTGGACGGGGGGGACAGGCCCCAGCGGTAAAATGCTGGAGTTTACACGCCGCTAGCCAAGCATTGGTCTTCGCTCAGCTCGGCCTTCAGGATACGAAGAACAAAAGCGCGAAGAAGCCGACGAGCAGCGCAGTCACGCACAGGTAACCCACGGCCACAACGGCAGCAGTCTTTCTCGCACTTTCTTCTACGGGTCGCCAGGATTGCGGAGTAGGGGCCATTGTAGCCGTAGTTGACGAACCGGTCATGTCAATGATGGTTGTAGACAGCAGAGTCATCTCGCTTGAGGTGATCATGGCGGCGTTATTAGTGCAGCAGGCTGTGGTTTGCGACATCGTATCGGCTTTTCTTGCGTTCGCTTTTTCAACACTGAGTGCGTCTTGTGCATTGATGTTCCGCGCGTACCATTGCATTGTGATTGCTAAAAAAAAAAACCTTAGCCAAAAAGTCGCTCGCTGAGTTGTCGGAGGAAATGATCGCCGATCGGCTTCTATACTTCTTATGGAAGGACCTCTCTGTGGGAAGAAACGTTCCAAAAGTTATAACCACAGAGCTTATGTCAGAACAGTTATCGCATGCATCGAATAAGTATGTTCACATCTATACGATCCTCCGCCATCATATTCTTAAGGACGCTAGTGCACGTCCGAAACTTGGTATGTTAGACAACAAAGCTCGCCTGCCCACTTATGTAGTATCATGATCAGCCGGACTATACTCTCTGCAGGAGGAAGGCCTCTGCCATATTCCTTCAATTAACGCATCCCATTCTAGGTGCACAGTTACCCTTACCGTTAGCTACCATTGAATATCCTCTGTTCGCAATGCATGTCTTGCCGAAATCTATTTCTTCGTCTTGATTTTGACTTGAGTATCAATAATTAGCTCTGTATACAGGAACGCAAACCCTTTCAGTAAAATATTGAAGACATCATGAGTTCCACGCAACTCAACTCTATAGCGAATAAATGCGTTTGCAGCTCCTCAGAAGCCCCTGCGACATGGACCTATAAAGAGTAGAAGATACTGCACTCCGCGGCGCATTTGTGCATAGCTTTGTGCTGAACGCCACAAATTTCTAAAGTGTCGTGAACTGCTCAAAATAGTTGCTGGAGTTAGTTGTAACTACTAGGGCGCATTTGTGTCGGGTCTGTCAGGCATCAGGCTTAGCTGAGGAACACTGCTGTGATTATAGGTCGCTGTACGCAAACCTCAATACATAAACACTTAACACCGCGCTACAAACATACGTTCGTCTCTGTGTGCACTTTCATGGGCATAAATAGTAACAGCCCCTGCCGTTGGAAATTTTACTTTCTCACATCGCGAGTCTTCCCTCTTCCGACGGCTAACAACTATCTAGGGTCAGGTGTTTGCTAGTCAGAACACTTCCGCTTCTTTTCTACTTAGAGTCGTCGTTATACAAACGCAAGGGGGTTATTAAAGTACCATTTCTACAGAAAACCTGGTGTTTCGTCGATGCTGTAGCGTTTTGGGCGTAGTGAGAGGTTGAGGATGAGGTTGCTGCTGACTAAAGGCAGAATTAGCCTCGCGGGTTCAGCCGGCAATTGCTCCACCATAGCGCCACTTAAATAATAAATAGTCTTCACAAGTCGGTCGAGCATAATCACACGAATTAAATAATAGTCACTACTTCTGTCACCATCCCTATTCCAGATCCGAGTACTGTAGGAAAGTTAAAAGAAGGCGTGATGCCTCCTTTCTACAATGTCCTGAAAAGAATTATGGGGGACTCCTGGTTTCTTGAAGGAAGCCAACAACACACTACTTTACGTGGTATACCCTGGAAAGCACACAATGTAGTGTTCTGTAACCCCGTACGGATGACATGTGTAACACAGCGGAGACATTGCGAGAACCGTCTTATACATCCACGAAGAGTACGAGCAGATACCGTGCGATTACGATATAGCAAAGTGGCTTGGGATCTTTTCAGTCCTTTGGCCACGCATGGCTTTTAGGACGAACTCTACAACGAATTTAAATGCCTGTGGACTATTTCTCTTAACAGCATTTTGGTGTCTTGAAGAACTCTTTTTGATAGCTGTTCAAGAGCGCTTTATGGGCTAGGCCGTCCGCCCCCTCGCTGCCTATGACACGTTGTGAGGAGACCCGTTGGAGACGTGTTGAAACGTCTCTGCCATCCAGCGTATGAACCAAGCGCAGGCAGCGAAGCATAGTGAGCGATAAATCACAGCCAGGTGGCAATGGCAAAATTTTATAGACGGGCACTGATTGGTCTGCCAGCTTTGTGACGTCAAAAGACCACAAGGCATGGCCAAGTTGGCATGCCCAGCCAACTCGGGCTTCTCATCTCGGAAGGGATTTAAACCCGTGGAAATTCCTGAATCTTGAGTCCGACACGCTGCTCCTAGGGGCTACTCAGGCACATTCGAACAGCTTTGTTAAAGCGAGGCTTTATATCTAGTCAGGTGGTCTTTCCTATATTGTGGTAGCTTACGAGAGAACAGTAATGAGTAGTTGACATATAATTTAATTTGAGAATATTTGATTAAGCTAGAAGTAATGTGCACGTGCATGAACTCGAATCGGCAAGAATAGACCCTGACGGTGTCACGTCATACGCTAAAACGCGGAGCTCAAGAGTTACCCGAATATTTCTGGTAGACAAAATACCACCGTCAAAGCAGATAGCGATACATGGAGAGCGTGAAATTGTCAGCATTGTTTTGTCTTGTTGAAAATGAGCATTATATTACCTCCTGGCAGCCGTGGGCCCGAGACTCCTGTCAGGCGCTTCTTTTTCCTTTCATTCGTGCTCCAAAGATCTCGATCTTCTTTCTCATTTCAGTAATGAGTTGTGCAATAGAAGAGACTTTTCAAAAGTGGCAAGACGATCCAAAGTTTACGGCAGGTTTTCTAGCGATGAAAGGTTCTCTCGGCAATGGATAGGAGATTTACTACTTAGAGTATTCCAATCTAATAAAAAAGGCATAGAATTTGTCCATGATTTGGTAAAGACGCGGGTTCTAGGAAACGATGCACGAACCCACACCTCCTCTAACTTTGCTGACCTCATTTTACTCGCATTGTTTTTTACTCAGGCACGCTCAAATGCCCGGTATTTTTGTTGCGCCACACTAAACTGATGATAGTTTTGTTTTATTTTGTTCACCTTTCCAAAGGCGAGTGCAAGTCTGATAGCTATACTTTCGGGCAGTCAACGACGCACACAGCCTGGTACACATTCTCCTGGTACGCGGTCTCATTTACAAGCACATCGCGCTATTCTGCCGTCCCAGTTTAAACCCGCATCTAGACCATCATCTCCACTATGGAGCCTGCATCAACCACACGTACTTCTTTCAATACCCGGTATCGGGAAGAAGGTCGAGCTATCGCCGACAAAGCTAAAACAAGTCACTCTTGAATACTTCCATGAGCACCATACAAATCGTTTGCACGTCTACACCGACGGTTCAGTGAATACCGTGAGTTCTTCAGGCTCCATGGTCATACCCGTAATTACTACAGAAATAAAATTTAGGACAATTCACCGGACTTCAACAGCCGCAGAGCTAACGGCTCCTCGTGTTGCAGTTAGTCATATTAGTCAACAGAGCCCTCAGCGGTGGTCTATTTTCCCAGATTCAAAAGCAGCCCTAAAAGCCTTAAAAGCGGCTCTTCGCCATGGAGCCCATGAGCAACTCGTCGCGGAAATACGACAACTTCATCACTATACCATAAATGGAGGACATGACATCATCTACCAATGGCTTCCAGGACACAGCGGCATAGTGGGCTATCTCCTGGCGAAGGAGGTCGCACGAACAGCCCACCAAGACAGCGATTGAGTGTTGATCCCCTTTTCCTGGGCAGACGCAGCGGGCAGGCTTCGCGCATTTCCGCGGGAGCACACGCTCTCTCCTTGCGAAATTCTGGCCAGTTTGCGAACTGCCGCTTAAAATCCCTGGACCCTGACCTGAAGCTCCGTCTTCCACCTGGCCTACTCCGACGTGACGAAACTTTTCTGTGCCGCCTGTGGGTTGGTGTAGCATTCACAAACTGATAGGTATGGCAAATAGCCCTGCATGTACAAACTGCGGGTGCGACGAGACTATAGGCCCCATTATTTGTGAGTGCCCCATATACAGTGAGGAAAGACAGTGTCTGTGCCATACGCTGAAGAGTCTAAATGGCGCCCACTGACTGAAATTAGGATTCCAGGTCTCTTGCCACGGCGATCGTTTACGGTAAAGGCCTCCCAGGCACTGCTCCGCTTTATGAGAAGCACAGGCCTCATCGAAAGGCAATGATTTTGCTGTTATGTTACGTGATATGACAGTGACGTGATGCGATGCTACACGCGTGTGATGTGACTGTACCGACTTCGCCCATCCCTCTCTTACCCACCACTTTCATATCCACTCACCCCTTTCCCCCAGTGCAGGATAGTAAACCGGTTTCTTTTACCGGTTAACCTCCCGGCCTTTCCTCCTCATTTTCCTCCTCCTCCTCTACCAGTAAGTGCATTTAGACTTGTAAAGCGTCTCTGTGATCACACATTGCTACACTTGGAAAATTACTACCACCCGGAATGTATGTGTTGCTCTAAGTACTGCACGTAGAGCAACTTTTCCCGTACGAGCTTTTCTTCGTCGTTGCCTAATTTTGAAGAACCACCATGGTAAACAGTCGCTACGCTTTCTTGCACAAACGACATACTGCAAGTCACGACGAACAGCGGGTTATAAGTAACTCTAGTCGATGTGATATTTTCTTCTCAGCCCACGCGGATCCAAATTTTGTACCCTGACCTGCCTTAAGAAGCGAGACTTGGCTTTGTTCGATATATTGACCTTGACTCTAGGATTATGCTGCTGAAATAGCTTTTATAGAGCACTGCCCGTCCGCTTTGCCACCGCTGTCGGTTGCACATCAACTATCACTAAGCAATACTGAGAGTGCTTAGAACTATTCTAATGTTTGATCATGCTTATAAGACTGTACAGGAATTCTGGCCGCATAAGAAAGCTGATTGTTCATTTGTAGCGCGCATAGAGGACTGAGTTTGCCGGACTGATTACAAGGCCAGTACTTTACTTCAGCTGATATCAACTAATATCAACAAACACGCACACTCCCACACCCGGTAGTCATGCACGAATGTTTCCCCTACCTTTTCTCTGCCTCCTACCGACTATGTCTCAAACCATTTTATTCATGAATTACTCACCTGTTCCCCTTGCCCACATCCTCCCTCCCCACAGATTGCACTCACTGACTGAGAACAGCTCATATCAAGGTCAACACTGCAAGATAAGCGACTCACGATTACCAGTGCCACTAACAGGCAGGCCCTTCAGAGGCTGGCACATCAGTTGTAAGGTACGACCCGTGGCGCGGGCCCCTCCTATAGGCCATGAGGGGAAATTTGCCCCACACCTACGTTTTTAATGGCCAATAAAAATTACACCCCCACCCCTCAGCATATATTATCAGACGCAGTAAAGTAGGAATCAGCGGCGTTTCAAAGGCTTTCACCTCATCATATTTTAATGGTTTAATGTGCCTCCTAGATTTTTTTGGAGGAGGCTTTAAAGATGTCGCGTTAAAATGCAAAAGGAAATGGGTGAGTCAATGTGAGTCAACAATTGCATCCAGGAAAAATTTGCTAAATTAAAGCTTCAATGCCATCGATTGTGAACATAAGGGTTAAAGAAGTTGCCTAAATTTTGAGGCCGCTACAGCCCCGAAACAGTGGCGTTCGCAGTCCCGTTTGTGGCAGTTGCGACCGTATCGAAGGGGGCGTGGTACCGGGGTCCATCGGAGTGCTCAACGTCCAAGAGATTCGCGACACCTACGGCCACGGCGAAGAGGATGCCGACCAGGAAGACCGCGGCCAACATTCGTTGGTGCACCCTGGACCACGGGGTGAATCTAGACTTGCTGCGAAGCCAGTTAGCCGACTCGCCGGACTCGTCCAAGTTGAGCGTGTCAGCACCGGGAGCGTCGCCGCCCCGTTCGTCGCGGCGAGCCACGGAGCGGGTAACATTAAGCTTTGCGGTCGAGTCGAACGACAGCGCATCACTGCTGCCATCTATCCCATCCCGATCAAATGATTCCAGGCAGGACGCCATGCCGGGTTCTCCAGACGCGTTCATTACCAGCCTGAAACCTGCATCTTAAGGAACAATCACGTAAGGGTGACAGTGTCCTGAGATGTCTTCTACACTACATTTTATTTCTGAATGATGCCCGACACATAGCAATAATAAGATCAGCTCAAGAATTTGTACATATTTAAGGCGTCTGTGTCGTCATTCAAACATTATGCAAACATTATCCTCATTCACAAGAAAGGGGACTCTAAGGACCTTAAAAATTACAGACCAATCAGCTTACTGTCTGTTACGCACAAGGTATTTACTAAGGTAATCGCTAATAGAATCAGGACAACCTTAGACTGCAATCAAGCAAAGGATCAAGCAGGGTTTCGGAAACGGTACTCTACTATCTATCATATCCATACCATCAATCAGGTGATAGAAAAATGCTCGGAATATAACCAGCCCTTATACATAGCATTCATTGATTACGAAAAAGCATTTGACTCAGTTGAAACCTCGGCGGTGATGCAGGCATTGCGAAATCAGGGGGTAGAAGACCCGTACGTGAAAGTGCTGGAAGATATATATATAGTGGCTGCACAGCAACCATAGTTCTGCATAAAGAAAGTAACAAAATTCCAATAAAGAAAGGTGTTAGGCAAGGAGACACAATCTCCCCAGTACTATTCACAGCTTGTTTAAAGGAAGTATTCAGAGACTTGGAATGGGAGCAGTTAGGGATAAGGGTAGATGGAGAATACCTCAGTAATCTGCGATTTGCTGATGACATTGCCTTGCTAAGCAACTCAGGGGATGAACTGCAAATAATGATTGATGACCTAGACAGAAAAAGTAGAAAGGTAGGCTTGAAAATCAATATGCGGAAGACTAAGGTAATGTTCAACAGCCTCGGGAAGGAACAGCAGTTTACATTAGGTAGCGAAATACTGGAAGTAGTAGGCGAATATGTCTACTTAGGACAGGTAGTAACCGCAGATCCGGACCATGAAAAAGAAATAACAAGAAGAATAGGATTGGGATGGTGTGCATTTGGCAAGCACTCGCAGATTATGACTAGCAGCTTACCGGTATCGCTCAAGAGGAAAATATACAACAGTTGCATCTTGCCTGTACTCACCTATGGGGCTGAAACGTGGAGGCTAACCAAGAGAGTTCTCATTAAGTTGAGGACAACCCAGAGGGCTATGGAACGAAAAATGGTAGGGGTAACATTAAGAGATAGAAAGCGTGCAGAGTGGGTCACAGAAATAACTCAGGTTACCGACATTCTAGTGGAAATTAAGAAGAAGAAATGGACATGGGCAGGACATGTAGTGCGAAGAGAGGATTAACCGATGGTCGCTGAGGGTAACAAACTGGATTCCAAGGGAAGGAAAGCGTAGCAGGGGGCGGCAGAAAGTTAGGTGGGCGGATGAGATTAAGAAGTTCGCAGGGGTCAAGTGGATGCAGCTAGCACAGAACCGGGTTAAGTGGAGAAATATGGGAGAGGCCTTCGCCCTGCAGTGGGTATAATCAGGCTGATGATGATGATGATGATGTCGTCTGAACAACATGAGCGCTGTCACCTGCTACTATCCTGTAGAGCTCCTAGCTAGAAAACGCCGTAGAAGATGTCAAAATGTTATTGCTCCAAAACATAGAGGTAATTATATCTACCTAAACTACACAAAGATCAGTGATTAATAAATAGCAGGAAGAAGGGATGCTTCGCCCTCACTAAACGAAGGTAACAAATCTCAAAGAAGCTTCATTTTGGGAGGTAACGTTTCAACATTAGGAATTATCTCCATCGAGTAGAGCGGGTTGGAATGAGTGCGGATATTCCACTAAGAATGACAACTCTAGACCCCGAACGCTAGATTTCGCTAATGATTTCCAACGCTCGATGTCCCAACTCGTTATTGGCCGCCATTTATTACAGACCAGTACACTGTCTCATCGCATTCAGACACAATAACTACCATAGTTCTGATCTCTAACCGATATCTGATGTGCCAGTGATCACACGACCAGAGCGCTCGATGGGGCACGCAGTGGCATACTGTGCTCTGCGTGGCGAGAAAGTTGTAAATCATTTATTTATTTATTTATTTATTTATTTATTTATTTATTTATTTATTTATTTATTTATTTATTTATTTATTTATTTATTTATTTATTTATTTATTTATTTATTTATTTATTATTAATTTATTTATTTATTTATTTATTTATTTATTTATTTATTTATTTATTTATTTATTTATTTATTTATTTATTTATTTATTTATTTATTTATTTATTTATTTATTTATTTATTTATTTATTTATTTATTTAAATACCTCACGGGCTCCGATTGGAGTATTATGTGAGGGGGGTTACATAACTGGAGCGCGAAACAGAAATAGCGGCATCTAGGTTCAAGAATATGCCCTCCTCTCTCTTTATACTAGATCGTCGACGAATCGTAACATGGCATTTGGAGTTAAGCAATAAAGTTGTTTGCGCGTTACGTTTCGGGATAGTTTCGGGATCTCCGGCGTCCCTCGTAAATAATGATTCTAGAGCCTGAAAATGAGGTCAGCATATCAGGGGGTGGTTCAGTTAAGGGAACATAGGCAGTGATTTTCCGTAATCAAGAACCTTCATAAAATATAAATACTTTAATTAATTATGGTGAACACGTGACCTCCGCCTTTAAGGGTACGACACGATAGCGTAGGCTACATGCCCATATATAATACCTCGTTTTAACCAAGCCAAAATAGCTGCGTGGCCTAGGGCCAACGTGAATGCTAGGGTCTTGGCAGGCTGATTCTGATATCTCCTCCCCTGTGAAAGGAGAGGCCTGAGTTGGCGACTTCTGTCAAAAGTAATATTAGGCAACCCAATGTCGAATTGGTGCCTTGCCGTATCAGCTGCTGGCTACCACCTGCCAGTGTCATGCTCTTGGTTTGTCCCACACAAAGACAACGCCGGCAGATAGCCGCCGCCGAAGCCGTTTTTTCGGAGAACTGCATTTGTAACAATATCGCATTAAAATAAATATACACAGCGGACTTTCCAGTGTAGAAGGATCTAACGCCGGAACCTTGCATGCCAAACACTTTCAACAAAGGGCACAGAGGAGGGCCCGCAGAATGCATTGCAGTGCGCGCGACAGTAGCGTGTGTATGTGCGCTGCAGTGGCGCATAGAAAAAATGATGAAAGAAAAAGCGAAGCAAGCAGTAAAACATCATTCCATATTCTAAAGGGCTCCACCGCGGTTGCTCAGGGGTTACAACGCTTGACTGCTGAACGTGGAACTAGATCCCGGCCACGAAGGCCGCTTTGCAAAGAAGGCGGAAAGCAAAGCGGTCGTGTACTATGCGATCTTAGTGCACGTTATAAACCGCAGGTGGCAAGAGCTTTTTAGGTACCTCACAATGGTGCCCTCATAACCTGAGTTGCATTGGGAAGTAAAAAGTTATCAACCAACTAACCAAATTCTAACAGCGGCAGTCACTATTAAGACTAGATTTTTTGATGTGGCCTTACTGTGCACGTGATCTTGTACCCAGGGTTAGAGAGTTCAGTTAACCTATTAAGTGTCGACGCCCGACATAGGATACCTATGATATTGAAGCAGAAATCAAATGATATTATGTGAAAAAACTCACTAGTTAGCCCTTCCCCTTGCAAAAAAATCTGTCAACGATCTTCTGCCTCATCTTAGTTGCCATAGCAACAGTGAAGCTTATGCTTAACCTGTAAATTCCACAGTAAATTAACAGTAATACATTTGACCTCTACCTTTCGACTTGAACTTTGTGTTCCTGGATGGTAGACGTGTGAGGCCTACGGTTATCACCGCGACAAACAATTACGTCAGCAGTGACGACGTGATCCAGACGTTAGAGGCGGACGTGTCGCACCTGGCCTCATTTCAAACAGGATGGAGCCCATACCGGCTTAACTGAGGTCAGCAAATAATGCTGCTGCCGACACGCAGTTCTTTCACCCGCATAAACCTCCCCAAAAGGTTTAAGCAAGGCTTACGCTCGTCAGTAAAGGCTCGACAAAATCTTTCTTATTTTGCGCTCTATACTATATGCTGAGTGATCCATGGAAGATGCTAGAGGTCCCTCGCCCCAATCATAGTTCTGGTTTGGTTTAGTTTGGTTTAGAGCGTTTAACATCCCTAAACGACTCAGGCGCCGTAGTGGAGAGTTCCTGAAATTTGGACCTCCAAGGGTTCTTTAACTCGCACTGATATCGCCTAGTACACGGGAACTTTACTTTTTTTAAATTGGCTGCTACGACCGGGATTCGATCCTCGGGCTCAGTTGTGGAGCGCCCTGACCACTAAACAAACACGACGGGCCACTCATAGTTCTCTTTCACGGGCACTTTCTTCTGCCTCTCAGGTGAGCTGCCCTCCATGCACGTTTTCGACTTTATTCAGCGGATCGACTGTCTCTAGCGTTTACACGGCCCGACATTCGCGACTATCTCCAGTAAGTCTCCGGCGATATTTCTTCAGTGAAACGCGTTACTCAATCGAAAGAACGTTTTAAGAACAACATTTCCTCGCAGAAAGGGAGAAGAAAAATTCTGCTCACCTTCACAAAAATCAAACCGCCTCCTTCTTCTGTCTCCACGCCCCGTCACGTTCTGAAATTTGCTACGCCCCACAAATGTGACAATACGCTACAATTAACGTCGCTATAAAATATATAACGTTGCGCACAACTAATTAATATAGATATACCGGCCAAGAATGTGGTAAATTTCAAACCGATGTAATTTACAGGCAGTCTGTTGTTTCTTAAATTGTCCGGCTGGTATGCATGGGAGGAGGAGCGAACGAGGAAGACGATGAAAAAGAAGAACCCTGCGGGAATCTCGGTTTCTGGCTTACTTCACGCATTTTACTGGGAAAAAAGGTATGTATATTTGCTCACTAATCATACAACTGGAGATATTAGTAAATTTTAGCGCTAAACACTCGCTGCAGAACGCCGAAGACCTGTCAACATCGAAAGAATGGACAGGACTCAGGTCTTCAACCACTCTGAGAGGATGAGAGGGCTGTGGCTGTGGATACAACCAAACGACGCCTTGAGAACTGGATGAGGCATACTAGATAAATAGTGTTGGTGGCGTTGCGCCAGGGGAGACAGACTCCGTCACAGTAGGGAATTGACTTGGCTAGGACCTGTCTGGTCCACCTGATAAAAAAGGGAAGCCTCAGTACCAATCCAATCCAATCCAATTGCCTCAACGTCAGCCGCAGGTATACGCCTTGCATACAATGTAAAAAAATGTACGTTCCAGAAGTCGCGCCGAAGTGGTTATGCAGCGGCATTAGTCGTACAACGCTTCATTTATGCCCTTAAGGTCAACCATTGTGATCTTATGATTCGTAAACTGTCCTCGTTGTTTATTATTTTCTTAAATGTACAAAAAGTGTGATCGCAAGATGAAATGAACTCAATAATTGCGATACCTTGATTTTATAAAATATTGGGTTTTGTTTACTACTCTGACTTAGTACTGATTTATCTCTGTAGTAGACTGCAGGCCTTAGGCTCAAGTAAACATTCACTGATTGTTTTCTCGTTTTTATTGTAATCTATCGGAGCTGTAACAGAGAACATACAGGTGCTTAAATATATATAACACCACGGTCCTTACTACTACAGGAAACCTGCATCCGTATGTTGCTCTTTGGGAATGCTGCTCATGGCAAATATAACACAAAATAACGGTTTCATTTTAACTACTTTCCAGATTATTTTCCATCGCTTTCTTCGAATAGATGAAGGAACCACATGCTTCGCGTACTTTTTGAATGATCGTCTGAAGTCTTACGGCGTCATTAGAGTTTTGTTGTAATTGTACCTGTGTTCCCTTGGAAAATGGCACGCGTCCATGATGGAAATGCATTATGCATGCATTAGCCTGCCGTAACTTACTTTCTTTAGCTTGTGCCACCAGTATACAGCGTGTTGCACAATTAGAGGCGCGATGTAGAATGCTTCTCCCAGCTAAACTGTGGAATCCTCACCGTTCAAATTTTTCACAGAAAGGTCATTTTGTCGCTACTATTTTTTAATACCAAATTTGTTCGGGAAACTTGCCTGATTCGATCAAAAGAAGTCAGATGTTTCCATCTTAGGCGGCGGCGACGACGCCAGACGAGCCGCTGCCCCAGCGATGGTACTGGTGGCGCCACCTCATGCTGCTTACAACTCTGTTGCAGAAAAAGAGCGGGCGAATGTTTTGGCAGAAGGTTTGAGTTGTTGAAAGCAGCATGAGGTGGCGCCACCAGTACCATTGTTGGGGCAGTGTCTCGTCTGGCGTTGTCGCCACCGCATAAGATGGGAACATCTGACTTCTTTTGATCGAATCAGGCATGTACCCCAAACAAATCTGGTATTAAAAAATACTAGCGACAAAATACCATTTCTGTGCAAAATTTGAACTGCGAGGATTCCGCGGTTTAGCTGGGAGAAGCATTCTACATCGCGCCTCTAATTGTGCAACACCCTATATATCAGGTCATTGTCTCGAATTAATACCCTCCCATTTTTTGTGTCCGTGATCTAGCAGTTTCTGCCCAAATCGTGTATCGTTTACTTTCTCCGTCGTCTTCAGACCGCCACAGAAATTAAAACCAACAAAAAGATCTAAAATGCAGACGAAATGAAATCATCTATCATTTCTGTTAATCATGATAACGAGGATCATGTGATAACCGTCTCGGACGGGGCGCTTCTAGCGCAAGCAACTTCGGCAGCACGTTCACCGTCCCTGATGGAACACCACAGGTGCTGTTGTGCCTGGCCAAAGCCGCCCAGAAATTCAGCCGGACGCCAAACTTCTTCGGCTAACGCCTCCTTCACAAAATACGGATACTTCTCTGCAAAGCATCAATGCACTGGAGGCGAGCCGTACCAAAGGGAGAGAGGCGACGTGTTTCAACATGAGCTGAACGTCCAGACAGCACGGCGCGCCGTGGCCCTGACGGTGAACCCCTTCTCGCCCCGCGGCATATTTGAAGCGAGAGCGCAGCAAGCTCTCCCATTGGCCCTGCGAAAGTGCTGCCGTCGGATTGGACCATTTTGAGCGTCAACGGTTCTCGGCGACGGAGTCTCAAGTGCTTCCGTTCGAGACTCCGAGTGTGAGTTCGTCACGAGCGTCCATCGGGAGCAGTTCGCCCCCTGACAGTGCGGACGCGGCGGAATCTCCCCGGCCGTCGCTGCGCGAGAACAGTCGCACATGGCTATGTTAGCTTTCGGCCACAGAGCCGATCTTGTTGTGTAAATGCATGTAAATCTCACCAACGCCGACTCGGATTCATTGCTACCGCCCAGGGAGCTGACAGCCCTCGTTCACGAAACGGGTGACGAGCGCTGCGTTACCAACTTCTTGGCACAACCCTGTTGACGGTGGGCTACTGTGTGATAACCCCACCGGCACAACAGTGCACAGGTATCGAGAACCAAGAAACATAGCGATGCGGATCCTCACTGCACGCTTTACACGTTAAAGAACTTCCTCATGATAATCAGTTCATCCGCTGATTCTCCCTCGTAGGCTTCAAATATTTTGCGATTTTCGAAAATGCGCTTCGTTCCTTTTCTACATATAACTTAATTACTCGTCGGGAGAGCAGGACAAACCTTGGAACCAAACTTGTTCTTTCCGTTGAAAGCTCACACAATTCTTATAATTTTTTTTCATAAGTATCTTACAATAATCTACAATTTATAGTTCCTCAGAATTAACAAAAGCGTGCCCAATCCCTATTTATGAAAATCTTTATTACTCGTAAGCGCGGGACAACTTTAGACGCACAGTCTCGCTACAAATCAGAAGCTTAATTACCATCTATCATTACTCACAGGAAGACTTTTACAGTGTTTCATAGTTGCCTCACAATTAATTTCATCAATAGAGACAGCCCATTGCTCTTTCACGTTAGCTTTTAACTACTCTTTGAATGAAGGAGCGATTATTAAAACAGATTTTTGTCATGCATAAGACGTTTGGACCATTGCAATCAATCTGTGCATTACAGTATCTCACAAAATTGCAGTTTTCTCAGGATTTGACTGTGTTCCACAGCTCCAGTCTTGCTGTAATGTAATATTTGGTCGCTGTCCAGACGGAGGTATTGCAGACAATTAGTTTAGCGGTACCGCTCACCGCCACCGCCTAACGCGCGAGCGTCAGTGCGCATGCGCAGGTGAACCAGATGATGACAGATGGCGCCACGTTCCCGTCAAATGTCGGCGGAATCGACACGCTGGAACCAATAAGCGCATGCTATACAGGCGACGCACGGTAGGGGTAGACGGCCGCGGTAAGCGGCCGTGGTAAACTAAATGTCTCTATTAACAAGTCACATAAGATGACGAAACTGTAGCATTGAACGAAGGCACATTCGTGGTGCATAGGCGGTAGAATTGAAAGTTGGACTAGTTAAAAGCTGAAGAGGGCGCAAACGGAACGTAGACACAGAGAAGAATGGAACACGCCAGGCGCTTGTCCTGTTCCATTCTTCTCTGTGTCTACGTTCTGTTTGCGCCCTCTTATTCATCATGCAGAGGCGGTGTAGTGCCCGGCTGGCAACCGAACTATAATTGGTTGAATTCCTGCTAGACCACTTTTTATGCATGAGCGTTTTTTTTTTTTCTCATTCTTAGGCAGTACTTTGAAAACGGTTGTAGAATAACGTGATGACATGGGTGGTTATTGCTGTGTTGGCCATTTAAGGTATTTCAATAAATCCCAGGGATTATTCGATAAAGTACACCAGGACACAGTCGCGTTGAAACCTTGAAGAGGTTCCTAAAGGTTTTGCCTGATAATAGCGGTGTCTTTTCCTCGCACTCCTTCAGCCATGTTTTATGTCCTTTTTTGATAACGTCACGATCCCAATGCTGTCATTGGTGTCGCTTAATACTGTCCTCCTCCGTGTATTGCAAGGCAGTGCCTTCCCGGCATTATTTCTTCAGCCTCAGTGAGTTTTTGCCCCATTAGCAGCCTCGTTCAAGCGTGGTCCGTGGCTTTCAACCACACCATGAGTAGTGACCCGACAACCGACGACTTAGACATCATTTCGTGGACACCTGACTCAGACATGACGGAGGAGGCCACATCATACTCTACGGATGGCGACTTAGCTGCCGGGCGGCAATAGCGTACGCGAATAAATTTCGATCAACGAACATCATGGGGGAAGCCAAGGAAACTATTCTCGTGAACTACAAATGCCTATTTTATCGGACCAAGTTCTTGAACAATAGCGTTGATAATAAACTTAATTACGATCCCCGTATTTGCAGCAGAATATCTTTGTGGCTGCCTCATATTCCTCCCCAATTCATTCTGCCTAATCGCATTGTAAATGATGATGCACCCTTCTATTTCATTTTCAGGTTCAGGGGCTGGACTGCCAGCGATGAGCGAGTTGATTTTTATACAGTTATTGGCATTGTCTTTGAACGTCAACAAACGCGTTTTCGTTTGGACTCGAAACCTTTTATAACAGTTAGGCTGCACATCACACAAACATTTTATGCATGAACTCTGAATCCATTGCAGAACCATGAAGCAATGAAAAATGCCTGAGCTTTTCAAATGCCGCGCAAATGCTGCGGTCGCCGCTGAGCAAAAATTCAGGAGGCACTTTGGCTCACTAAAGTTGTTCAACGCGAAAGCCTTCCCCGCCGCGCTGCTTAGGCAATGACTGCGAGACCGTTTGTGATTGACTAGAATTGTGACATATACTGCGCCTTTTCTTTGCTGTCAACCAATTATAAATGCCGCTGATGCCTGCTGTACTGCGTCTATTTCTATGTGTTCTGTGGTGCAGCGGTCGAGGAAGCTCCAAATGAAAGGCTCCGCGCGGACGCCTGGGTCTAACGCCCGGCGGGGTCAGCTTCGTATAATATCCTAGTGACGTCATCATCAGTCATGACGTGAATACCGGATGTGACGTCATTATCACTTTCAGTTAGTCGAAATCCGGCCATGACAGTGATGGTTAGCTATCACTAAGCAATAGTATGGTTAAGCGTTTCGAGACGTCCATAGCAGTCACCATGTGATCGCTATGGACCTACCTAATAATACCTAATAATAATAGTAATAATATTAGGTATTTTGCATATAATGCAATATTTGGAGCCACACTCTGGAAGTGGACTAAGTGAACGCTTCCAAATGGGTGCATTCATAGCTTAGCGCGTTCATTTTCTGCCCGAATAGAGAAGCAGGCACGGACGGCAGCGTCTAAGCTCTAGTTACCTTTTTGGGATGTCCCAATGCCTTGCGATCAATCCTTGCTCGCTTTGTAATGCACAGCCTAAACAGTAAACGTGTATAGCTCACTCAGTAAGTATATCTTGTCATATAGTTAGTCTAGTGTCCTTGCAGGTCGGCTCTTATTATGAGAGAGCTATGAAATAATGCACTGTGCCGTTTTTAAGTTATTGCTGGGAAAGGAAGGTTTGTCCTGAAGTGGCAAAGAAAAGGAATGAGGTGCATGCTTGACAACAAATAACTGACGTATAAAATTTCGCTGAAAGACGATATGCGGATGCAATGTTACGATGCATTTTGGAAGCGTTCACTTAGTCCACATCCATAGTATGGCTCCAAATATTGCATCTTTGCAAATACCTAAGCGCATGGCAACGAATTTGACAGGTCCGTGATCATCGTTTTCGTGATGAGTTGGGACCTTATAGTATGGCATTGAACTAAAATGCATTCGTCTATGAATGTCCTTCCGCAACGCAACAGAAAACTTGGTGAATGGTTTTCAGTGCCTATACCGTTTGTGTACGGAGAAATTTTTCACGGAACTGTGAACTTTGGACCAATCACTTTGAAAAAGTTATCCTAACGCACGTTCTTTCAAGGGAGCCTCTCTTGTATCTGTCCCAGGCTGTATTACAGCGAATCAAACATCAGTCCATTTTTCTTGCTTCCAATATCAAATTGCAGCACCGACTGTATGTAAAGGACAAGTGCAAATGTTGCGATGGGATATTAAGAGAGAAAAACATGAATGAACTTATATCTCCAGCTAACTAGCAATAAACTTGCGCCGCGGAGGTGACTGAAGACCGTTCCTCGGACCAGTTCTCAAAGGGACACTGACGATGTTAGCAGAACTCGATAGTACGATATTTCGTAACATTTGCTGTCACTTGTCCGGCAGCAAAAGATGAATTTATTGATGAGATATTGCGATAAGAAGTTGAGCAGTTTTTTTTTTCCTTTTTTTTTCAATCGGTTGAATTCAAACAGTTCAACCAAACTACGTAGTTGGATAAAATGCCGCCGTCCTGGACGTAATACGGACTCCATGACTGCTGCCCGTGGCGAGCGGTGTGGTCTAGCAGCAGCCGTAATGAAAGCATAAAAGCTACCGCCGGCCTTTGCGCGCACGGAGGCGCAAAGCAGCACGCAGTGGTCTAGCGTAAGGTAGACTGTGGTAAAGTGAACGAAAATACGTCGCAGGTGCGCGGCGAAACAATCTTCCGAAGAGCACTTAGCCCTTTCAGCTGCACGTCGAAAACGAAACTATGCAAGTACGCCTGCCCAGAAACATCACCGGAACCAAAATTAAGGCCGCCTATGGCTCCGCCAAGTATATATATGTTTCTCATTACCTTGTCCCATTTGAGTCGCCTTTTCGCCATCGTCTCCACGTGATAAAAGCATCTTGTTGGAGACGAAACCTACTACTCGATTCAGATATGCAGCGTAATTAAAACTTATCAGCCTCGGAGATCCATTGCACGTCACGTGACTAGCAGTTCCGAGCATGGGCCGTTTCGATTTTGGCGGCGATACCTGTATCTCTATTCTTGTTCTTTTCTACCTTCCTAGAATTTTGTTTTCAGTAACAGTGGTCTCTTTGTGATCAGGAACTGGTATTCTGTCGATACAAGCCCGCTTCGCTTTTCTGTTCATTGTCCCTTCAAACTTCACCCAAGCTCGAGATTTCACTTTGTCTGCCCCTTCACTGTGTCAAGCTGTCAGTAGAATCTATTATAAAATATATGGTAACGGAGACAATGTACAAATGCCGCAGCGGGTACGCAACCGCTGAGTGCGCTGCTGTCATCTGCACCTGGATCCACCAGCCCCTTGCGCAGAAATAAACATTCATTACAATATACATTGCATTATGATTCATTGCAGTTCACTGCATGTTAAGAAACCCCGGATGGTCAAAATTTCTGAACACTTTACTATAAGCCCTATAAACCCAAACCGTTACAATGTAAACAAGAAAACAATTTGCGATCCCCTCCTCCACAGCACGTGCTTAAATGGTAGTCACAATGCAGGCTCATTAACCACGCCTATATTGAGTTTTAATACACTAGGGAGTTTTATTACAGCAATACAGGCCCAGACGAAGGCAAGTCCACTTGTCGAAATGTTGGCTCGACCTGCGAACTGAGGCTTCCCCCCTCTACCCTTGTTCAGTGCTCCTTCCTACCATGTAAGCCATCTTCTTCCTCACGTTATTCCTGGATCCAATACAGTATTTTAATCATTCTTCTATTTGTTCGCGGAATTGTCTTCTGTTACACTTCTTGTTATTTGTTGCTAGTGCAGAATTCGTGCATTTATAATGCTTTTTATTGGTGCGTTGCCAGCAAATGGCATTATTATAGCGTGCTGGCACAAAGCCTTTGCCTGTCTGTCTGGCTTCTTGTCCGCCCATCCTGCTGTCCATCCAGCCTTTACCAAAAACATGCACCTTGTCAAAAGGGGATCGCAGGTGACATTGCAGCAAAATGATTGGTTTGCTGGTTCTGTGACATGAGGTGACCACGTGATGTGGTTTGTTCGGCAGAAGTCGCCAGCTGTGCCAGCCATTTAGAATGCGGATTGAACCCACAAGAGTCCTACATGCTTCTCCTAGGCTAAGCAGGCATACTCATGCAGCCTGGTTAAAGCAGCGCTTTATATATATTTTGCGCCTGCCAACTTGCATCGACTGCATCCTGTGATATCTCAAACTAGGTAAACCATTTCAATCAAACGATGCACTGGAAAGTCAAGATAATGAAAACTAAAGCTAAGCATGATACCGCACGATAATTTGTCGCTAGTCCCAAGATCAACCGCCTGCGCACTTTAAAATCGAAAGCTTCACTAGCCTCGCCGAGCTAAGGTCACCGACTCCGGCAAGCGAGATTCCGTTCTCTCAACGGTAGGGCCCGCTGAGCAGCGTCATCTGACGACAGACAGCGGAAATATTCTAAAAAGGAATAAGAGCGCATTTAAAGACTGCCGTACTCATTGCTTCAAGGCGCAATGAATTGACACTTCTTACATGAGCCCTGAGCAAATAAAATATCTGTTCGAATCCTGTAAGTGTAACTTTTTTCTGCTTTTTTTTTTTAAACGGAACATTAAAATAAGCTACCAAGATCTTTCCAGGGGGTTGTTTCCCTTTAGGTTGCATTATGTGATGTTTTAATTCTTAATAGCCGCAAAACCAGCCGTGAACAGAACCCCGAGGTGACGGCATGACGCCGGTAACACTATTCAGTTACCTTCACCGTAATCACTTACTGCCTTCAGTGAGTACATGCCTTTAGGTTGCGTTCAGGGACACCTCTCGGTAACAATCGCCGTTTAACCCACTCAAAAGCAACCAGTGAGGAGAAAGAAGTTGCGGGACCCTACCGCTGAGGAGGACAACAACGACGGAATTACTTCTCCGTCAACGGTGGCGCTCGCTTCTTCTTCTACTTCGAACACCTGCTGCTGCTTCTTCACACGCATGTGAAACTTCATTCGTGCGGGCACATATCTTCACAGATATAAAGCATTGTCTCACGCAATGCCACACTGCGTTGGATCCAGTCTCTTGCCAACCTTTTCACACCGTTGTCAGGGCTGCGCATCTGGCTCGTCTCCTGAGACCTCCCCCTTCAAAATGTCATAGATGCCTTGGTTTGGTCTAGACAAATCTGGGGTGCCCTTTAGGTCCGAATACAGCGATGGAAGAGTCACGTGCTGGAATTGATGCTTCGGCTGCATTTCCGTGGCTTCGCAGCTAGCATTGGAATAGTTAAACCGTAACAAACCGTCTCTGACCATACTTAAACGAGCGCCCAATCTTTAAGCTAGGTTCAAGGCTATGTGAGTCTAACCTGGCTTAGCAATACAGAATAAGTGTGTAACAAATTTCGCACTTATAGCCGAGCTTAGCTGAGCTAAACCGTAGTCTTTTCTATTTTAGTGTTGTTTCTTGCAATGGTTTTAAAGGGATGGCTGCAGTGTTCTAAACTGGGTTATGAGAGCAAAATATAAATAATACATTCATTTCATTAGTATGGCTCACCGAGACCCCTCAATTACTCATATCCACAGGAAAGGTAAAAAAGAAGAAGGAGGTCGCCTCCGCCATCGCCACCCAAGAGCAGGAATATCAAGAGCCAAATATCAAGGAAGAAGAAGAGCAGGAAAGACATCGCTGTCCAACGGGCGCCATAACAAGCGTAATAGGAGTCGCCGAGTCAAAGTGTAAGTGCATGGTCGTTGCGGCAAAGTGTACAAAACTCAGCCTCAATTTCGTTCCGCTGTCTAAGCCCACTGGCAAAGGTACCTTAAACAGTTACGTTCATGTAGGTCAAGAGTGAGTAAATATTATAATAATAGTAATGTTTTTTCAACACACTACCTGTACTTTTGCTATTAAAGCAATGTCACTCCGGCTCAATGTTTGGGGCGCTCGATTGCTGATCTTGAAGGTCAAGATAATGAAAAGCAAGGCTAATGGCAGCGATATGAACTTGTCCGCCACTACCGCGATTCTATGGAGGCGAAAAGCAAGGCACCCGTGTAATGTGTCATTGGCGTCAGCGCATGCTAAAGAACACCGGATGGTGCAAAATCATTCAGAGCCCTCCAACACCCTTATGACCAGAGGGAAGGTGAACACCAAAAATCAAAGCAATGTATTTGGAGGCATGTAGCGTCGTAGTGTGGATACCGAATTCGCTGATGGTCAAGATTACAATCAAGACCGTACTTTGTTTCGAATAGTTTAAAATACGAAAGCAGAAACAGCCCGTATCCAACAATATACGACCTTACCCTTATTTGAGAAATTAAAGATGTTCTGCCAATTGGGTAAAGGTCACCCGATTCGGTAACAGCATTTTTGGGGAAGGTGAGGGGGACAATCCTTTAGAAAAGTGAGAGGTTTTTCACTGCGACAGCGGGGAGACCTACAAGCTAACGTTAGCGCTTAATAATACAAGCGTACCTTTCTTTTTACTGAGTGACCGAAATTTTATTTATTTGTTTATTTGTTTGTTTGTTTATTGATTGATTGATTGATTGATTGATTGATTGATTGATTGATTGATTGATTGATTGATTGATTGATTGATTGATTGATTGATTGATTGATTGATTGATTGATTGATTTCGAACGTACTGCTAGCCTTTCACGGTTGTTGCAGGATCATACGAGTTCTTTCTTTTCTTTTTTTCCTGGGTCTTTGGTTGCTGGCTATATTTTTCTTTAAGCAAGGTGTGCATTTGGCTTCAAGTAAGAGCGCCGGCCAGACTGCGCGTTTTTTATCAGAATTGTTAAAACTTTAGCAGTATTTTGGGCTAGGCCGACATTGGGAGCTAGAAGAACTTGCTGGCTTAACACGGCAATATATCGATATAACAGGAACCGTACTATGTAGACATGCTACAGAAAATCCAAAAGATACAGGAAAGCACTTCTCTCTGAACGCACTAAAGCTGGAGGACTCGATCCCTGAGTGCCGACTCGCTCAGTGATTTTCGATACGTCAGGAAGTCCCACATTTCAGCCCATCACCTCATTAGATGATAAGAACTCGATCCAATAAAAACAGTTCCAGTCAGCAGGCCCAGCATCTCCGTGCATTTCAAGCCTGATTTTGGGCATCTCAACTGTTCGGCTAAGCACAGCCGTTTTATAGCAGCCGCTTTTGAACACTGACCTAAATGTTATACTCGCCATACTTTATGCGCATTTACTAAGACGAAGGCCTTATTAATTGTGCTACAATAAATCCACTAGACAATAAATTATTAACCACCAGGCAATAAATCTGAAGCCGGAAGTTGTCCACAAAATGTGTCCACGAAATGTTTTCGGTCACTTGATCGCAAGAGCCGAGAAGGGATGCAGGAGAAGCGATCGTAGAAGAGCATGTCATCAATAAGATGCACAGTTTGTCGTAACTAACTATTGACGACGTCACTAATCAATGTAACATTGTCTCATGACCAACAGAAACGAAAATCAAATTGCAAACAATATAAGCAATAAAACTAACGATGAAAAGAGAAGACAAAAATAAACTAAAACAAAATAAATTGAAAGAAACAAAAATATTTAAAATGAAATTGAGACATTGAATGAATGAAGCCTTTATTTGATTGAAGGGATATCTCTCGGCCGCAGTTTAGGTAATTATGGAGTTAAGAGGAATGGGAGTGTAGCTTCTTCACCGTTCTTCAAGCTGTTTCTCGTTGCTTGCCTTGCTGCCGATCTGCGCGCTGTAAGTCGACCTCTTTCACACTACTCGAAGCAGGCCGCTCTCACTGCCGTATGTAGCAATGGAATGTTGTACTGCGGTGCTTGATAGACTCTGATCTGCTAGGGTGGATATGTCTTCGTGTGGAATATGCGTAATTTTGTTTCTTCCTCGTGAAAACGATGGACATTGCCATATAAGGTGTTTTAGGTCTGCTGTACACCGTTCGTGACAGCGGGTGCATATGTTGTCTTTGAGTGTTTCGCGTCTGCCACGAAACCACTTGTCAAGTATATGTTGTGTGTAGATTGCATTTGTTACTAATTCGTTGAGAAATATCTCTTGTTTTCTAGTGAGCTCTTTCATGTTGTCAAACAGTGGCGTTCGCATTGCTTCGTATAATCTAAGCCTGCAGCTATGATTCACTATCTACGCCCCAAAATTCAGAAATAAAATTAGCTGTGGTTTAGCTTGTGGTTAACCTGTAGTTACGCAAAAGAAATCTGCATGGCTACGCTTAGGTTCTGTATCAAAATAAAGACATGGTTTGTGCGCATTGTAATTTACTCTATTGGTTCACCTTTATTTTGCCATAGGGGAATCACTTCACGTATGAGCACCTTTTGCCTCTTGTCGTTGACCATTCTCTTTCGGGTGTAGAAGACTTCTAGTGGTATGACGTCGTCTCTATGGCGAACTCCGGGGCCCACCACCGTCAGAACGTTGAAACGAACCCTCTGTCCTAGCAACTGACTGTTGTCGCTCGCCTCTACCCACTACCGAGTTACCTATCTTCTTCACCTTGTCCTTCTTCATTTTCTTCTTCTCTTATTTCTCTTTTTTTTTTCTTCTTCGTCTTCGTCTTCCACAGTGCCGCAGTAACATGGTGCCACGGTGCGACGGAGCCACACTGACAGCTTGAAAACCTACTGGATTTTAGCTTTCGCTACAAAATAAATAAAAAAGTAAAGAAAAAAATTTAAATAAAATATAATCAAATGTAAAAGCTGATGACGAGTCTAGTATCCCAAAAGCAGCAGCCACGCTCAGGCTTACGCGTTTCCCAAGTGCAGATTCTGAAGTACTCTCAAAGCTTTTTCCTAAACTTCTCGGGCACAACGTTCATCTTCGTTTTCTGCATTACTTTACGAGCCTATTGCTTTTGGCACATTATATTCTTTCCGGGGTTTCCGAAACTTTCAAATTATACACTCTCTGTGGTACTGGTCGGGTAGGTTGCTAATTGCAATGATGATGACTGTACCTGAAATAGATGACTGGCAGGCTGGCAGATGGAGGCTTTAAACAGAGAATACTTGCTTTCTTTACAGCCACAACTCTGGCACTTTTGCTAAGAGCCACTAGTGTAACTAGGCAATGAAAATTTTTAATTTTTCTAATCATCCGGTCAAAAGTAATTCATGACAGCACATACACGCAGGAAACTATAATTACGACCTAAAGCGGCCTCACGCACTACTCAGACATTCGTTCGCAGGCCAATCGATGTACAATGAGGTGCATGAAACTCTCGCAGCATTTAAACGTCTCCAACACACAAAGCGAACCATTCAGATATTTTCTCAACTTCGAAGCATCTGTCCCCGTACTGCCTCGCCACGGTGCTTTGGTGACTAGGGCGCTCAGCTCCAGGGGCGAGAATCCCGGATTCGATTCCTGCCGGGGAGACCGCAATCCGCCTGTTTCACACAAGGCTGCTCGGCGCATGCGCACCTCTCCCCTGGTTGAAATCAAACCACCAACCCAAGCTGCGCCTCCGTGATCGGCGCAGCCGTAGCTTATCTCGGAGGCCATGTGTAGTTAACATTCGTGGCAGGCGACTGCGATAAATGGCGGTAGCTGTCAAGAACACAGACCGTTATTTCGCTGGCGGCCGCATCTCCCAAGGACGTTTCCAACCAGAATCAGACGAATTTTCAACCACTCCCAGAGGTCACCACATTTTGTGAAAAAGGCGGATTCGACGGCGGCAAAGCGCAAGGCGACCCTGTGATGTAACATGCCAGTGCATGACACAAAATCTAGGTCGTCGAAACTTTCTAGTGCCCTCCAGTACTGTGTTACTAACATCCTAAGTCACTTTAGAACGTTAAGGCCCGCGAATCAAACCCAAATCACTGTATCTTCTCCTTTTGACGCAGAGAAGGTCATGTCTGCGAGCAAGTTCCCCGTTCCGGTCAAGGAGCGCAATCCGAAGCTGCCGCAGCACGATCTGCCCCAGTTCGTCCGCCATGACGGCAGTAACTTGGTCATGGAGACGCTTCGCACAGAAGACCTTCCCACGGCAAGTGACCACAAAAGACCACTGTTAAACCATCGCTGTAGCAGAGGTTGCATTTGCGCTTCCTCGCGTTCACTGACGCTGCAGCTGCGGTAATACATGGCCTGTTTAACTATACTCGGGGACAACTTTCTGTGGCAAGGTGGTGGAAGCTACGGAGCCGAAACGCACCAGCTCTCTCCGCACAAGAATATAGTGCCTCCAAAAATTTCGCAGGCGATGCTCTGGAATGTTATACTATTACGGAACTATTAACCTTATTATTGTATCAGGCTTATACTGCAGTACTGGCCAGTCCAGCGAGAGTTTAATACGCAACTTTCATGTCGATGCCTGTCTGGTAGGATGCGTTCTGCCGCTTTTCTCCGCCCATTTCTGCGCGCGTTCGCAATGTGCGTCTGTTTTTGACAGCGTACGTCGTGCGCGTTGCCGACATCGTAGCCGAGTCCAGGTACTCGGAACCACATGGCGTAGTAACACAGTTAGTAAAGCCCCGCCCCCGTAGCTTTGGCTCCATTGCCACAGAAAGTTGTCCCCGCGTATAGTTTCTCTCATTGTTCTTGCTTTTGTTTTTCGAACCACGAATCGAGGCAACATGTAATGTGGTTTCAATTCTACTTCGTGTCCAGTGACAAGGGACTCCGTAGCGTCTCTTATAAAATAACCAGAACGAAAAAAAAATTGTGTGGCACTTTGGACCACCAAAGCGCGATAAGGCGGAAGCCTTTGTGTGAAAATTCGCTGATTCTTGGTTTTACTGCGTATGTTTCTATAGGCTGTGTGGTGCGGCGTTCGAGGAAGCACCAAATGGAAGGCGCCACACAGACTCTTGAATCGGCATGACTAAATAGCGTCAGCTACGAGCCAACATATAAAGCCCTGCTTTAACCAAGCCGCATGAGCGTGATTGGTTGATACCTCTATGACGTCATCCCCACCTCAGCCAATCAGAGCGCCGCAAATGCGTGATACTTTTGCTGACAACAACGATGAGCCATTAAAGTATTTCGCCGTAATAAATATGAGTCAGCAAACTTGTAGGCAGGTTATATCGCAGACATGAAGAAAATGTTCTGAAGGGCAATTACAAGCCATCCTGCATGACAACTGCCGACTTATTTCTTTCTTCCTCATCTTATAACACTGGTCTTTATAATGTTTTACTTCTCTGTGTGATACAAAATTGGTCGTTGCATTATGCATGCCTTGGCACGATTTGGGGCCAGTGCGGAGTTACTGGTTGTGAAACCCACGCCACTATCAGCGACAATGCGGCAGCGCTATTTACAGACAAAATACAGCTGCGTTTGCGGCCAGCATTCTGCTTGCTGTATGTATTCGGTCGCATGGTGATGGCTTCGAAGAGATCCCAAATGTCATTGCACTCACAGGCTTCATTGTTTGATTCGTATGCAAGCGACATGCTGAACAATGAGAAAATAGCTTTCTTATTCGCGGAGGCTAATGCCCCTGCTTTTATCTACCATACCTGGATCAAATAGGAAGCAGAATCACACAAGACGTGATCTTGTGGTCACTAAAATGCAATAATATGGGCCACTAACTGGCAGACCACCATGAAAAACTCTGTTGATTTTACTTTTACCATTGCCCCTAAAGTCAGAAACCTCTTCTAAGATAGGCGCTTTGCTGCAGGCACGTGCGGGTTAGAGCAACGCGATTGCACTTTACCTGGGTGCAAGCAAGCTTATTCCGAAGTATACTGCCTTTGTAGTCCAGTTTTACAACCTAGTCGGAAAAAACTGCAGAAATTTTTCTGTTGCTACGACAGAGTTTCTGTGCGGTTTTTGACGGAAAACCTGTTGTGACAACCGCACTTTCTGTGGAAACATCAGAAATTTCTTTAGTTACAACAGAAAAGTGCTACAGAACTACAGACAACACAATTATACTACATAAAAACTACAGAAAAGTACTACAGAACTAAAGAAAAATCTGACATTTACGACAGAACTGTTGAATATTTTGTCGTATTTTGGACACGGTTCTCTGTTGTTTTTTTCGACTGGGAATCACCTCATTTTAAGTCAAAGTGCTTCTTTATCAAAGCGTCTACTTAATAGCCTATGTCATCAGCTTTTACACGAGTGGTGAAAAATAAAACCATTTTGAACGAAGTCATGTGTACACCTGGCCTGTGTTTTTGTGAAGTCATCTGTGTCATAACGGTGCACATTCCCTATGCGTGACACGAGAAATACCAATAATATATTTGTAGAACGCACGGAGCATCTTATCGGCGTCTTGACCACAAATATGGCCGGTGATATGAAGTCGGCACACGTAATTCCATTGTACATTTCACAACATCTTTTATACTCACGCTTTGCAGGGTCCTGCTGCCGATGAGAACTACGCGAGGAAACGATTAAAGCTCGTCTTAAGCGGCGTCGTCTTTCTGGCGGGTGTCGTGGCTTGCCTTGTTATCGCCGCCATCGTCACACAGCCAGCATCGAGTGTGTTCGGTCCCCGCACAACCAAGGACTACGACACCACTTCTGCGTTCTATAACCACCCCAACACCTCCATGTGAGCAGCTACTCTAATTTGCAAACACTACCCAGTTGAAACGGCCTTTTTTTCCTTTGCAACAATTAAATGAAATGTTAGATTACTTGCACCGTAACTTCGTAATTTTTCATGAAATAAAAACTAATTCAACCATAGCTTTTCTATTGTGATGTCAGCCGGCGCTCAGTATTGGGAGTAAGTTAAGAGCTAGAGTGAAAGCCATGTTGTCATTACTGATATATTGTGGGAATGTCGTTCAACACTGGGGAAAAAGCTGTCTTTCAGAAAAGACTAGAATCTAGAAAAATAGACTACAATTTTGCTTTAGAAGTTCGATTTTTATTACTCCTTCTGCTCTGTTATCTATGAATTGATACCGTCAGCTTCGCAGTTTAGCTAGCCATCATTTGGTACCACACCAATTTCCCGGCAGCAAGGTGAGTACACACAGTGGAAGACGTGTGGCCAGGTGGGCCATTCACCTACTACTGCACGCGTGAAGCTAGCATTAGTTGAACCGATGTATGCGTCTAGTTAGCTAGTACATACTACTAGCTGCTTTCTGTTCAGTATTTACATCAGAACCTGGCACTGCCCTACCTTCTTTTACATTCTGCAATCATTCACCCATGTCTGAAATAACTATAAACGCTAGCGGCAGTGCAGCACTAATTGATTCTCTGAGGCTTACTTCTTCAGCCGGCATCGATGGCATAAATTCTAAAATATTAAAGAGCACTAAACATGCAAGTAGTGTCATCTTATCGCACATTATTCAGCAGTCGCTCTCCTCTGGTGCGGTTCCACAAGATTGAAAAGTGGGGAAGGTCATCCCAGTCCCAAAAAAAGGTAATCCGTTTCCCCCAACAACTACCGTCCCATATCACTCACAAGTGTCTGTTCTAAACTAATGGAACACATAATTTACTCTCACGTTGTAAAATTTCTTATAGATACGAACGTTTTTCATCCCAACCAGCATGGTTTCTGCAGGGGACTGTTGTGATACTCTGTTAGATCTCTTTATAAACGATATAAGCTCTAACGTTGACACTAACACCGCAGTCGATGCCTTGTTTCTGGATTTCAAAAAAGCATTTGATAAAGTACCCCACAAACGTCTATTTTTAAAGCTCTCATCTCTGTCCCTTAACGACCTAGTTTTCAATTGGATACGAGACTTTTTAACTAACCGTCAGCAGTTCGTGTTCACTAATAACGGCTCCTCAGCTTCATGCCCCGTTGTTTCTGGAGTACCACAAGGCACTTTTCTAGGCCCTCTTCGGTTCTTAATCTATATAAATGACCTTCCTAATCATATTTTCTCAAATATCTGTTTATTCACAGATGACAACGAGATCTATCGCCTTATTAACAATATAACCGATGCTAATACACTTCAATCTGATCTCGACAACATTCAAACCTGGTGTGACAAATGGCTTGTGTCCTTCAACATTAAGAAATCAGCTCTTCTTACCTTCCATCGAAGACAGACCCCTACTATCCGAAAATACGCTCTTCTTAGTTCCGACCTCAACTCCGTAAACCCTTACAGATACTTAGGAATTAACTTATCCGCCGATCTTTCATGGACCGATCATATAACTACGCTAACAAATGAAGCTAACTGTGTCCTCGGCTACTTACGCCGCAACATTCGATTAGCCCCTCCCTCTACAAGATTATTAACATACTGCCCCTTCGTTGGACCTAAGCTTGATTACGCATGCGCTATCTGGGACCGCTACCAATCTAATCACATTAACTTTCTGGAATCTGTTCAGAACAGTGCGGCGCGTTTTATTTTTTCCGATTACTCATACATGTCCAGAGCTACCAAACTCAAAGGAAAAGCTAACCTCCCCAACCTTATTCACCGTCGCAAAGTTGCCCGCCTCTCCCTCTTCCATAAATTATATTATGAATTCCCTCGAAGCTCTGCCATTCCACCAGCACACCGCCACTCCTCTCGCCTCAGCCATGACAAGATGGTATACCCACCTTCAGCCCGATCATCAGCCCATCTTTCCTCGTTTTTTGTACAGACACCAAAGGACTGGAATGGCCTTCCTGCTACCGCTATTAGTCCTTGCAATCACATCCACTTCAAGCACTTCATTGAAAAACTCATCTGCATCACCTAAGGCCCACCCCTCATGTAAAATGTTATCAGTTGGTACCGTAATTTAATTTCTATTAACCAAAATAAAACTATATTAGTATGTTTTCACGATCCGCTGAAATCTATTCCTGTCATCACTCAAGTGTTTCTTCATTCTCCTCTGTGTAACAATTGTTCTTGCTCTCCTATTCCATACCTCTCAAGTGTCAATTATCTCGGTGTTCATTTCGATTCTAACATGTCTTGGAACACTCACTTGGCTAACGTTTGTGAAAGGCTGCGCAAAATAGCCTGCCTGCTGTATTCTATTAAAGCACTATGCCCAATTTACGTAAGGAAAACAATAGCACATGCATTGGCGTACAGTGTGCTGAGATATGGAATTTGTTATTTTTATTTCTGTTCAGTGTTTTGGCGCAATAAAGTTGATTCTTTACTAAAATCCATAATTCGGGCGGTGATGTATGGTGTGCACATTACTAACAATCCCGGTCTTTTTTCATACTCGCACATGCCCTCGTTCAGGCTGTTATTCAAAGAAACAGTAATCCTTTCCTATATATGAAACAATGAGTTCTGCCTCCCGTATGTCCCCGCCAGAACATTACGTCCACGCGACCGCTTTTCCTTACCAAGAGTACGGACAAGATACGGGAAACGTGTCCGTGCCTTCTATGTACCTGATGTGTTAAACGACCTGCCAGATAATGTTTTATCTTCCAGCACGCGGAGAGAAGTAAAATCTTATATCTTTGATCTGTATGTGTAATTTTGTTTCTTTCTTTCTTTGTTTTTTATTTTTTTTTTTATTTTTTTTTCTTCATCGTCATTTCTTACTGAATTTCTTTAGTTTTTAGTTTGAGTCTTGTGCAATTGACTTACTGTGCCGCCCCTGGGCTTGCTCCATTCTGCCGAGCGCTGCCCCACAAGCCCATTGTTGGCTTGGGCAGGCTCGTATTTGTATATAATTTTTTGAAATAAATAAATAATTTATATACATATATATATATATATATATATATATATATATATATAAAACCCCTTCACTGGGGCATTTAAGGTATGGAAAATAATAATACTAATAATAATATGTTAAAATTCTCATGTCCAAAAGATTCCTCTTTTCTTGTATCTTCCCCCTCTGCAGCCTCAGCTTTAACAGACCAAAAAATTTAAGTCTAATGCGCGAAAACACTCACGAAGGCTAGAAACGGACATGAGGCGTCTATAAATGCCCTAATATTATTATTATTATTATTATTATTATTATTATTATTATTATTATTATTATTATTATTATTATTATTATTATTATTATTATTATTATTATTATTATTATTATTATTATTATTATTATTATTATTATTATTATTATTGATTCACAGGAAAGGAAAGGAGCAGTATCTGTCACACTTGTTCTGTGGGCACCTGAGCAGCGCCGTAAGAGCTGAACCACCACTGCACCACCACTGCGGGCTTAAATGTCCTAAGAAAGCATTTCTTCATTCCTCTTCAGCATTTCCTTCATCCTCCTGCTTTCCTTTTATTCCCTTATCAAGTTGTGTACTTCTTTCCTTTTCGCAGTCAAACTCACCGTTCGTCTGCCAAGCCGACAAGGAAGTCAAATTTTTCCGACTCTGCGACTCCTCCAACTGACCAAACTCCTTCAACCGACCAACCAACGAACACAACGGGAGAGGAGAGCGAAGATAATACTTCAGGCGACGAAATCACAGGCGTCATTCTGCCCGTGACACACTCTGAAGAGATGAACTTTACTGGGGCTTTGCCTCGCATCGTTAATAGCACGTATTAAAACCTGTCCAATGGTCACCGGCGTCGGACGTCGGAATTATTTTTTCCACCCGCATCTTACTTACTCTGATTCAAAAATCAGTATGGGTGCGCCATCTCACGACAAGTGCTGGAAATACTAAGATAGAAATAATAAGAAATACTAGGCACTAGCACAACGTCATGCGCCCACAGCACCGCGTTTTCTACCCGCAATGCATGGCATAATTATTGATTAATTTATTTTTAAACACTGCAGCTCCGTCTGGAGCTATAGCAGTAATGTGGTGGGGACTGCACATATCAAAAGCGACAAGAAATTCAGAGCAGTCACACAACGCAAATCAACCAATCGAGCAAGCAAGCAAACGCAGAAACAAACTAATTATTGAATTGCTTTCATGAAGACAATGATTAGCAGTGGCTGATCGCGTTAACAGACTCATTCAATGGAATGAGACAGGCAGTCTCGATCATACGAGAGAAACTGTCTATATGTGTCAGTTCTAGCAAAACAAAATGACTGAGGTTAAGTTCATGGTAGTGCCTTGCGAATGTGCGATATACGCTTGATTAATATATGGCTAAGACTAAATTATGATATACAAGTATTGGAGAAGGCTCTTATTGTTCCCTATCTACAGGAAGGGTCATGCAGATATGCAGAGACAGAACATTTGTTTTATCAGCTGCATCCTGCCCCTGAAACAAGCAGAGAGCTCTTACTATAGCTTTAGCGCAGCACCTCAACACTATTCTGGGGACGCTTAACAGATTATACAAGATTCGATGCTACGTCAGCGACTTTGATCAAACACCGACTGTTTGATAGCGTGGATATCTGTAAGATAGACCCAGGGTGTGGAATACACGGGGTGCATCGCTCATATTAATTTCTGAAATCACCAGAAAGGGGGGGGGGGGGGGGGACTTCACGTGCCCACAAACATCGGTTTCAAAATTTTCCCCACCCATTCGCAACCTAATTACATATAATGCTTGAGGCTGTAGGTCATTTTTACGCTGAATTATGGAGCCAATGGCTTCAAGGCACAGTCAAATAGATTTAAAGCATAAACATTACCGCGCTTTTATAAACATCGTTGCAATAAACGCTCCAAAGATCCTGGCCCTGATTCACCGGAGGCTGCTAGTTGTCCAGTCGGTCCCGCGGCAGTTGAGTACTCCAGGTAGAAGAGAGGCAAGAAGGGAAGAATTGATTATTTTGGCTTCTGTGAAGTGAATGAGAAAATGGTCATAATTGGAATAGGGTTTGGGCAGTTGTTGGAGGAGAGGTGAAGCCGCGTATAAAGGGGGTGTGGTTGATGTTGAGGTGTGGTGAGAAGGCTTTTGTGGTGAGATACATGTGAACCTAGAAAATGCTGAATTTAGAGCAGGGTTTGGGGTGTGTGAAGAGAGTCACGGAGGTTTGGGTATTGTGCCTTGAGGAAGCGTTTATTGCCCAAAGTATCGTCACATAGCACATGGTTTCATCAGATGATCGCAGACAGCTGTATGAGTTTCGCAGGTGAACTTGTTGATGAGCCAATAGCCACCGATCGCTATATTGCCGGGGTTGTAACCATCCTCATCATCATCATTAGTTTTTGGTTTGTTTGTGGGGTCTAACGTCTCAAAGCAACTCAGGCTATGAGACGCCGTAGTGGAGGACTCCGGAAATTTCGACCACCTGGGGTTATTTAACGCTCATCATCATCAGCGGCAGCCTGCCTATACCCACTGCAGGGCGAAGGCCTCTCATATATTTCTCTAATTAACCCGGTTCTGTGCTAACTGCATCCACTTGACCCCTGCGAACGTCTTAACCTCATCCGCCCACCTAACTTTCTGCCGCCCCCTGCTACGCTTTCCTTCCCTTGGAATCCAGTTTGTTACCCTAAGCGACCATCGGCTATCCTCTCTTCGCACTACATGTCCTGTCCATGCCCATTTCGTCTTGATTTGCATTCGAATGTCAGTAACTTGGGTTATTTCTCTTACCCAATCTGCACGGTTGTAACCATGCCGAAATATAGAACATGAACTGCTTCGTCCGTGTATATTGTGCATGCGGATGTATATAGAAGTAGCGGGGCAAACTGAGTGAATGCGACCATGATGTGCCCAACGGTGCAATGATAATTGTTCATACGACTGTACCTAACTCGCTCAGCGCATTAGAAGAAGCATCCGTGGGTTGGGAATTTGGGTTGTTAACTACGTCCTCTTTATCCCCACTCGGGGCGCATATACTACCGACTGCTTGTCAAACAACTATGATGAGTGAACAGCGAAGACAATTGTCTTACGTTTGTAAAAAGGGTACTCCTTTGGTGAAAGGTGGGACCTCCAGTTCCAGACTGCGGCCCAAGCTGTGGTGACAGCTTGGGCAAGCCGGAACCAGTTCAGTCTAGGTTTAAAGCAGTGGGTCAGTCGGATGTTCTTGATCAGGTACCCCAGTATGAATTGAATGGGTGCCGAAATGAAACAGAAATTAGACATTTCAAAAGTAATGCAAAGGCTCAAAACATCTAGTGAGGATCATGTAATGTAAATCTAGAGAAGATTATGTCAATATTGTGCTAGAAAACCTGGCCCCTCTGTATACGCAACCCCTCAATAGTCGTGGCCTCCAACGTTCTATACATGCGACCGTGCCGCCATAGCCTAGTAATGATTTCGCATTAATAACAGATGGCCTATACCCATGCAGGGAGATCTTCGGCCAAGAATTTGGGTGCAGAAAGAGTTATTGAGATGCACTTGTTGCTGTTGTTGCTCTCTTGTAATGTGTCGCGTGCCTACCCTGGGGGATCGTCCAAGGGGTAGTGTCATACACAGGAAAATTTCCATAGGCTATTATGCTTAAAGTGTTGCCGTAAAGCGAGAATAAAAATCGTAACTATGAAGCTGTGAGATTCTGCTTAGAATTTGTTAACATAATTTTAAAGGCAGAAAAACTAGAATGATTTCGAGAATGGGTAACCAGGCAACCGACCAGCTCCTATAGTGTAGTCCTGAATAATCTCAAAAATGGTGTCCAAAGGAAATTCTTTGACACTCGCACCGAACGATAGTGAAACTTGTAGTGAGGAGGAGAATCATAACCTACAGAGAAGCACCGCCGGGTATGTCCTTCTCTTAAGTGTGAACCGCCGGCAGGAGAGGAAAAAAAAGCTCTATGGATTCCACTTCCCCACATGATGCACGTAGGTTTGTCGGCATCCATACACATCTGCATAAATATTTATTTCCCTTAGGAATACTGCAACCCTCTTTTTAGGGTTATTAAAGAGAAGGAAAAACAAATATATACACAGAAATGAACACATCGCTTCCAATATACAATACAAGTGAGCTCAAAATGCAACACAACACCGGGCAGTTTGAGTGCAAACAACTGTAAATATTATACCGATGCACCCTTGATATTGTTGTTCTAGTTGTTGTTGTTGTGGCTGTAGGAAGAAGGAAAAGAAAGTGCACGGGCCTGCTACTGGCTCTGTAGCTGAGCCACCTTCGCTGCCTCGTGCAGACAGAAGAGAAAATAGAGAAGAAGGAAAAGGAAGAGTGAGAAAAAGACGCATTTGGCCTGTAACGTGTCGACAGGAAACGTGAAACGTGATATGATTTTCTCTTTACCTCATCACGCAGCGGCCGTCAGTGCACCCGCCATTGCTTAGGAGGTGGACGACGGCTGTTGCGGCGCGCGTCTTTCTCTCCCTCTTCTTTTTCTTTCTTCTCTTCTTTCTCTCTTCTGTCCGCACGAGGCAGCGGAGGCGGCTCAGCTACATAGCCAGTAGCAAGCCTGTGCATGTTCGTTTCCTTCTCTCTACAGCCACAACAGCAACCGCCGGCTGAGCGCAAAAAGCGATGCAGCAGCAACAAAGCGCTTCGTTTCGATGTTGTTGTTGCTGCGACTGAAGGAAGAAGGAAAAGAAAATGCACAAACAAGCCTGTAGTTCTGTAGCTGAGCCACCTCCACTGCCTCGGGCAAACAGAAGAGAAAATAGAGAAGAAAGAAAAAGAACAGGGAGAGAAAGACGCGCGTCGGCAACAGCCGTCGTCTGCCACCGAAACGGTAGCGGGTGCAATGACTGCCCACAACAGATAAATTATGGTGGCAGGCTAGCCCCCTAGCTCGCCCCGTAGGGCCAGGAGCAGCCACCAGGAGTCAGCGGAGGAGGCTCAGCTACAGAGTCAGTAGCAGGCCCGTGCATATTACTGCGAAAGCAGTACTACGCCAGGTCTAACAGCTCGTCTCTGCGGCGGCGCAGGGGTTACGGCGCCCGACTACTGTTCCCAAGGGCGCGGAATCGAATACCGGCCTCGGCGGCCGCTTTTCGATGGAGGCGAAAAGCAAGGCACCCGTGTGCTGTGCGATATCAGTGTACGTTAAATGACCCCAGTTCAGTTCAGGCGTTCAGTCGTGTCCGACTCTTCGTGACCCTATGGACCATGTCACGCCACGCTTTCCGGTCTCTCACTATCTTCTTAACATCACATAGCTTCATCTGCAATGCCTCGAGAATGCCATCTAACCATCGCGTTCGATGCCTACCCCTTCTCCGGCGACCCTCAACCTTTCCCAACATCAAATCTTTCTCCAGCGACTCCTCTCTTCTCATCAGATGACCAAAGTAGCTGAGCTTTAACTTTTGAATTTGACCCTCCAATGAGCAGTCAGGGTTTATGGTCGACAATAACGACTGATTTGATCTTCTGGCAGTCCAAGGAACTCTGAAGAGTCTTCGCCAGCACCACAATTCAAACGCGTCAATTCTTCGGCGGTCAGCCTTTTTCACAGTCCAACTCTCGCATCCATACATCACAACTGGAAAGACCATAGCACGGGTTATACGGATCTTGGTTGGCAGACTAATGTCTCTGCTCTTTACTAGGCGGTCAAGGCTAACCATTGCTCTCTTTCCCAGAAGCAGGCGTCTCCTAATTTCATGGCTGCAGTCTCCTTCCGAGGTAATCTTGGCGCCCAGGTAGTCGAAATGACCCCAGGTAGTCGAAATTTCCGGAGTCCTCCGCTACGGCATCTCTCATAGCCTGAGTCGCTTTGGGACATTAAACCCCACAAACCAACCATCGTCGCTGCGGGCCGTGGCCGTGGTCCCCGAACCGGCGCTGCGCCAAACAGAAGAAGGCGAACGCTCGGGAAGAATTATAAGAACGCTCGGTCACCCGTAGCTAATGCTTTCCCGTCATGTTCGGTTCAGCATCGTTGAACCCTTCCCATTTTTTTTATTTTCCTTGTTACAGTAGCGACAAGCCATACTTACGTTAAATGACATCTAACGGTATGGTTTATCGAAAGAAGCGGCGCAGTATCGGTCACATTTTGTTGTGGTCATCTGACCCCACCCTATTTCAAGCGATATTAAGGCGAAAGCCTTTAATGACTCATACTCGGGGTGTCTGCCCGTCTGTGCTTTGGAACGATGCCACCTGCGGCCTCTCACCCGAACATCGGCGCACTCCACTATAGTGCTCTAGAATCTTCTAGAGCACTATAACTTCACCTCTCTCCCTAGAGACCGTCTGCGCCCCTGGGGGCGCAGCTGTGCAGTTGAGGCTAAGGCGCCTCTATTAGTTGCGGCTAAAGTCCACAGGGCTTTAGTTGCGGCAACCACTTCTCTCTCCCTAGAAACCACTTGCGACACTAGGGGTTGCTGCGACACTCCTTCGACAGACGTCTGGATGCAGTCGAGTGAGTGAGACGCATGGCGCCGAAGCAGCCTATAATATAGTGACTTTGCGGCAAGCGGTGCCGAGAAGCGGCGACGGACGCCTGATTCTTCCAACGCGAAACGTGAGAAGAATCAGTTTTGTTGCCACCAATACCCGTCCCGGCGTTTCTACCAATCAGAAGACTAGATGAAGGGAGAAGTTGCGAAACTCCGCTTCGAAAAGTTACTGGATTTTGTATGCATTTTTCGGGTGATTATGAATTATCTTGCTATCTAGAAGCGGTGAAGAAAAGCTTTCTACATTGCCGTCATTGCCTTTTAGAAATCGCCTTTTTCTCTCTTCTTTTCCATCTTAAATGCATGGCTGTTATATTTAAGAAGTTTTGCTACTGCAAGCCTTCAACTAATTTGATTTTTCGTAGTGGCTATGCACTTATCAACAATCTGAAAGTGTGCAATTTAGACGCAATTTTCTTATTGGCGGCGGGCGGCGCCACCATTCGCATCGCACCAATCAAAATCGCTGTGTTTTGGTACATGGGCCTTATGGGAAGTTTTGCAACTGGTAGTATTGACGATCTCTGGGAGACAGCGATACTTTCGAAAATGACGCGAACTCGGAATATGGACCCAGAGGCGGACGCAGTAAATGAGGAATCAGAGGCATTTCAAACAAGCGCTTTTGCCTTATAGCACTTTAGCTGTCTAAAGTGCCACACAATTTTCTTACCTTCATCTCTGCATGCGAAGAGTAGAGCTTTGCGCCATAAATAAAACTTGGCTAAGAAGCCACTGTCAAGCGACACGTAACTCATAAATTTTGCAAGCGCCTAGTGCATCGCTAACTACGTAATATAGGAGGACGGAAATAAAGGAATAGCGAGGATAATACATTAGCCTTACTCGATTCGGTAACTTGGCACGCCCAAACCATGTGGTAGAGCGTTGCCCGCTCACCGCAACGTGGCAGTCCGGGGAGTAAAGGGAGGGGTGCCAGATGTGATGTAACAAAGTTATTACTTTGCAGTTGGCGGTAAGTTACAGCTACGCCCAATCCCCCACCCCTGTATGGAAGATTGGGAGGCCGCCCTTCAGGACCCTTGCACGGAGCGCCAGCAATGGCTGGCTCGCCGCGCTGTTATTGCAGCCATGACCAACGGGACCCTGGACTGACCCCCCCCCCCCCCACCTCGCTGACTAAATAAATCAAGGTTTGGCACAATGAATAAACCTCAACATCCCCCCCTCCTCCCCTTCCCACCAATACCCCCAATCCCCAACCACTTGAGCGATGGGAGACCTTGTTATCAGCCCCGCCCTATCCATCTAGCTCACACTGACGGACAGGGGCCAGGAGCTGCTAACATATGGGTCCCGCAACTAAGGAACCACCCCGTCAGGTGCAAGCATGCACCACCGAATTATTTTGAGCCTAATAAAAGTTGATTCCTCTTCCTTGTCTTCCTCCTACTCGACTCGGAGAAAGATGAATCGTCCACGCGTGTTCTGTGTTCTTTGGATGACAACCCTGCCACCTCGGCTTATTACTATATGGCTTGAATCAAGGCATTATTGGGACCTGTGTAAGACACAACCACTTTTTCGTTGATCAGCTGTGAAAATATTTAATTACTTTACTAATTGGCCCCGCCGTGCAGCGCCTGTGGCCAAATGGATAAGGCGTTGGTCTCCGGAGCCAAAGATTGTGGGTTCGAGTCCCACCAGGTGCGAGCGGTTTACTTTTTTTTTCTCGCTAATTGCATCATCATTTTGCTTTGGTGAGTCATAATGCTCTAGAAATGTTCTTACTGCTGCCGTTCTGAGTGGTGTCGTTCGTGTACATGGCTAATGTACTGCATACTGAGATTCAGTTATAGCCCTGAATGATAGTAAAACACTTATTCATCCCGCAACGGAGAACTGCTCTCGAGCTCGTCAGGTGGCTTGCTTACTTCAGCATTCGACTGCCCTTAGACACCTGTCTACTTGATGAACAAGTGTTTGCTGATTTGACACTGCATAGCTGGTCAGCTGTATACAAGCTTCCATCGCCTAAATAGTGTACACGAATTATAAAAGCATGTCACGGCCCCTGCTCCAGGGACAACTGCTGCGATATGTTGCTGGGTGCATCCTGCTATATATGTAAAATTTGGAAAGGTGCTGATTTGTATAGTGAAATGTTGAGGCCATTTGCAGTGTTGTCTCCTGTTTTCTGCTGGATACACGCTGTGATTCCGCTACTGAGCTTCGGGGCGTTCCCTATTTTGCACAACAGGGCACTGTGTTGCAAGGATCTGGTCGCTCCATCCAATTGGTTAGCTGAAAGGCTAAGTTATTCTTCCTCTAGTTCACACTCTAGTCACACGTGGATCGGAGTCCGCTTTATCTCATGGTGCACTTCTAAATTTGCCTCCGTACCCGACCCTCATGCAGGGGTTCATCTGTTCATGAAATTTCGGCATGCGCCTGCAGAGAGTCCCTGATGACGTCTTCCCCGTCTTCCCCCGGCACACGTGCCGTGGGCGGGGAAGAGGACGCCCATTTCCGATAGAAATAAAAGTTGTGTAGGCAACCAACTAACCGCTCTACCCTGCTGCTTTATACCCAAAGCCGCAAAAAAAAACTGCTGTCGCTAGGGTTTCTGCCCTGACTAACACTACAAGGATCAACGAGCGTTCCTGGTCCACGGCGTTTGCCGAGTATAAGTCCCTTTCTGGGTACGCAGGGTCAGGTACATGCTTCAGCGGACGCTGTACCGTCCACGATCAACCCATAGTTAAAGAGCTACTGAATAATAATAATAATAATAATAATAATAATAATAATAATAATAATAATAATAATAATAATAATAATAATAATAATAATAATAATAATAATAATAATAATAATAATAATAATAGGTTCACAGGAAGAGAAAGACGCAGTATCTGTCCCACTTGTAGCTGTGGACACCTGAACCGCGCCGTAAAGAAAGAGAGAAAGGTGGGAGTGAAAATGGAAATAGAGAAAGGGGAGCCATAGGGGAGGGCTCTGTGGTAACTTCGACCACCTGGGGTTCTTTAACGTGCACTGACATCGCACAGCACACGGACGCCTCTTCGTTTCGCCTCCATCGAAGCGCAGCCGTCGCAGTCGGGTTTGAACCCGGGTACTCCGGCACAGTAGTCGGGCGTCTTACCACTGCACCACCTCGGCGGGGCACTACTGAACCGGAGTACCGGCGTTTGAAACCGACAGCGGCGCTAGCATTTCGTATGATTCAAAGCACCCATGGCAGTGCGGTGCGACGACTCTACACATCAAAGATATCCAGTAATCAAAATTATCTCAAGCGCTCGGCTACGATTCCTCTTTATTTTATCACTCCTACTTTTCACCCTTCCCTCACGGCGTGTGTGAGGTCTCTGTCGAGAAGTTAGAGGGTTACTTCGCTTTTCGTTTTTTTTTTTTTTTTTCAAAAACCGAAGATTGTCTCCGTTTTTGGTTTAATAATACTGGTGACCCTTCTTGCCCACTTGCAGGTCTGGGATGTTAGAGTACTCATACCACCATCTCCACCGTATTCCTTCCTTTGACAAACGGCAGAACAAGCTTTTCAATGGTAAACTGGGCTGAGAAGGTTCACACAACGCTTAGATGGGTCTGAATAGGTAAATTATCGATGCGAGCCCGCTGAAGGAAAAAACATCTATCCTCCTGAGACCCGGCTATGGGGATTTGTCCAATATATTGGACATTAAGTAATCAGACAGTACTCCTATGCCAAGGCATTCATCCTCATAAAACCCTGCAGTCCAGTATATTGGACACCTGCTAGCGCCATCTATGCAACATAGATGAAAACGCATTGTTAAAATTCCCGCCAAAACTTTTCAAAAGGGCGACAATCAGCGGCGCGGCGTTTGATGGCACCTGTCGGCGAAGTAAGTACTTTTTCTCGTATTTCTACCTGCTTTCAAAGCATATCTTTGATTTTATATTAAAGGTAATACAACAACGAATGTGCAGAATAAGAAATTTAAACTGTTCAAGCGCTTACTTTTATTCATGCGTCCTTTGATTTCGCGTGTCCACTGTGTTGGACGCTGGGACTCAACCCGGTCATTTTGACCGCGCTTTTGCCACGGCCTTGTTATGAATAGCAGACGAGTATTGTTGCTATTTAGCGGCTTGCGGACAAAATCGCCTCTATTTGTTGTGTAGCAGACCGGCCTCGCATGTCTGATGAGACAGCTGACGCAAGTTTATAATTTTATAATTTATAATTTTAATTAAAAATTAAAATTTATAAATTATAGCATCATAAATTATAAATTTCAAAATTTTATAATTTTGTAATATAAAACAATTTTCTTTTGCACCAAATGCCCCCTCTTCTTCTGCATTACAAAGAACAGAAGATGTCTTGAAATTGCCCACAGAGAGTGAAGAAGCAAGCGAAAGTTTTTTTTTTTTTTTTTTTGAGCAGACGAAGGGTCGCTTTTACGTTCTTTTTCCCCCTTTTACCTTAGAAGTTAATAAAGAAAATTGCACACGGGTTTGAGAGCATTATTTGCGGCATGTAAATACATACGCGTTTGGTGAAAAAAGAACGGGTAGAATCCCAGTGTCCAATATATTGGACATCGCACTGAGCCGATACTATCAGGGCTATTCAAAAAACGTTTAACACTTTTCACCTTCATAACCATACTGACTTATTCTGAAAGTTAAAGAAAAATCTGTGCACCCAATGCATTCCGGGTGTCAGGAGGCTATATTACTTCAGCAGTGCAGCACACCAACTATTCGGCTTTTCTGAAAACCTTTTAAAGACCGCTTTTGGCGGTGTGGTATCTGCAAATGAAACCTAAACAGTAAAACTGTCCCACTAAGAAAAAGCGCAATTTTGTCAGTTGGCTGGATACAAGCAAAAGGCGTGAATTTTTTTGTTTTTGTTGCAATAATAGACGATTTTCTTCCAATGGGTATCAAAATGCAACTGCAATGAAATAGACACAATAACAAACTATGAAGCGGTTCAAAAAATACAAGAAAAAAATGGTTTATAAATGCAGCCATTAGAATCAGTTCAGTTCAGTCGTTCAGTCGTGTCCGACTCTTCGTGACCATATATGAACCATGTCACGCCACGCTTTCCGGTCTCTCACTATCTTCCTAACATCACATAACTTTATCTGCAGCGCCTCGAGGATACCATCTAACCATCGCGTTCGCTGCCTACCCCTTCTCCGGCGACCGTAGTCTCACATGCAGTTATTCTAACGCTGCGCTAACCATTTATCAGTTAACATTTCATGTTCTAATAAGTGGGGCAGCTTACTTCTGGCACCCACTCCTCCTTCCCCTTCCTCACCTTTTGTTATTCCCCAAAAACAATGTCCACTATCTTTCTCTCCGTGGCTGATAACGCTAGGTCTCTGAAATAAGCTTATCTTGGTTGCCGTCTACACGATTAAAAATTACTAGAGTCGGAGTCTAAACGTTGATAGCGAATAGGGGGCGATGGCGCGCTAAATAAGGCATCACCCATAAAATCGGGAGAAGACGATGAAGAAAAGGTATCTACCTTGAAAAGGTCAGAGTGAATTTCGATTCCTTTCTTGGAAGTATTAGTCTCTCCCTTAGTTGCTAGTTGGCTGAAACCAAGAGTCAAGTGGACTGCACGAAGTGCCGCAGTAAGTTATCGAGCGTTTTCTGGGTTTTTGATTCTTCTAAGACATCGTAAATAGTATTTTGTCAGCGTAGGTTCGCCATCAAGACTGTCATCATCTAAGTGGTCGGTTTCTTCCGCTCCAGAAATTCTCATCTTCGTTTAATTGCTGGAAATCTAGCTTCATTAGGGTTTCAGGTATCCATTCTATTTTCGTTTCATCGGACTATTATGTAAATGATTAGGAGAACGGCGTAAGATGGAAAAGCAACGACCAACCACAACCATGGCTTTAGATGCACGATAACCATCTGCCTCCTACCACATCCCATGCGGCTGAGCCGTGCAGGCCATGCTTGGGTAATTTGACTCACAAGTATCACATTGTTTATTTGCTGGGAGTTGATTAAGTCGCGAATATTTCATCGCTTCCCACGCGTCTCGGCATGGACCAAGAGTCTGGCGTGAGGCACATTTATGCGCATCTGGAGCGTGTATCTTCCACATCCGGGTATTCCACATCCACCTTCCTACAGAAATTAACGTATTTCCTATTCTATCCTATCCTATTCACATCCGGTGTGACGTCATCTTTCATGACCTAGATTGGATTGGATTGGATTGGATTGGTACTAAGGTTTCCCTTTTTTTTACCCAGATAACTGAGAACTGCTGCCGATGGCAACGGGCAAAATAAAACAAAAAATTTGGTCGAACAAAAAAACGGCCCTGGAATAAACGGACACCAAATTTGGGTTATTTATCCTTAGTTATTCGCCTAGGTACCAGACGAATAGCCAGGAATGCGCAGGTGTCGGTCATCATCACAGCGCTGCTTGTCCCAGTGCAACGAGGTATCAAAAGTTACTCTCGAGACAGAGGGGCCATTTTTTTACCCTACACCAGCTACACTAGTGTATCTAAAAACCATTGGAGGTATAGCAGATATTCTACTCTGGTGGAGCTGGTGTATGTTAAAGAAATGGCCCTAGAGTCACATCCTGCTTACAAACAACTCAATCCAGACATGCGAAATGAACGCATCTGTTCACTTTGATTTATTAAGACGGACAAATATATGTAATTACGATGGCTTTGAAACGGAGCATTTGCATATGTGCTTTTCGAGGGGTTGTTGTGCTAGTGTAAGTGATCTAGTGGGCGAGATAAAGCATCTATTTGCATATCTTAGACTTTGTGTGATAAACAATTGCAGAAAGAATATCAGCTACTCCTTGGAAGCAGATTTATTCAGTAATGTGCATATATAACAACCAGAAATCAGCTGAATAATTGAGAGAGGGGTTTGCTCTCGTTATCATTATCAACTAAATTCACCGTCATTGTCAAGGGAATGTCATCACTGGCATTATCACTGATTTCCGCGTCATTGACATCGCTACTATCAGTCTCACGGCAGACAAGGAGAACTGTCCTTACTGTCATTACTGTCCTCCTCTCTGCTGTGTCTCGTCTTTTGGCTGGTTAAGTATGAACCCATACCAACGTACCCAGTCATCAACCTTGTAGACAAGGAGAATTATGATGTGTGTTTCACGATTCCGGGCGTTGCGCAGTTGGTTAATGCACTCAGCTGGGAATCCTAGGGATCGGGGTTCGATATCCGTTGCTGATAAGATTTTATTTAAGTATTAAAAATGACCAATTATTGTTATATCATCAATACTAAATTACTGAGGTACGTCGATAAAGTCATCAGTTTGATTGACCAGACTTCTGTTACTAAATTATCGAAACTGCCGCCAAAACAGACGCAGTACATTGGAGCAAGTCGGACTCATACCGCACCATTACTGTATCGCGGGTAGAGAAAGTTTTGCCGATTGGCAACAAAAACGATGAGGTGCATATCAACAATATGCTTTTGAAATGGAAGTTATTAAATAAAAGTAGGGATGCTACTCTAGCAATCCACAGCCAGGATAGTGGGTCCGGGAAGACTCCCCTAATCTCCCATGGGAAGTAGCGGAATGTGATGGGATAAAAGGAATGGGGAAAAGGGAATAAAGAATGGGTTATAGGACTGAGGTGGGGATTGGCGACAGCGTAGGATTTCCCTCATGATCCACTCACTTTAGTCGAACTTCCTTTCTGACCTGCTTAGAGGGTGAGCACTCGGTTTTATCAAATGTGCAGCCCTCGGCCTTCAAGATCATTCCACCACCACAAGACGTTTGCCGGATCTCCGGCGAGACAGGTCCTCTAACGTGAGGCCACTTTTGAAGTTTCCTATCTCCCAAGCCAGGTATCCCCGTCCCGTCCTTAATAAAGATATTGTTACTTAGCGGTAGTAACTAGTCGTGCTGAGGATGAAGAAGTGCGACAGACTCCGAGAAGACGACGACGCTGAGTGTTGTGAAATCGGTGCCCTCATCAACGTTAGTTTCCTCTACCCCTCAAATCATTTTTTTTTATGCAAGTATACAAAAAAAAATCCGCGTGTTGATGGAATTGCATAAACAGGTTTGGGGTGCGACCTGATACCGGTGAACACCTCCGGCAACGCACTCCCTCACCAGAACAGGAGTTGGCCACCCTGGTGCAGTAATTGGCCGCAACCTCCTATGATAAGCTCCATAAAACCCCGGCCCTCAGTCACCAGCGGCTGCGGAACAACTGACCACGGCGGCGGCCAGACCTGTGACGCAGCAGGGGGTGCTAAGAAAGCCTGGCTCCGCTGGACAGGCCGCCATTGGAAACTGACCCTGGCAACGTTTAATGCTAGAACCCTAGCTAGTGAAGCTAGTTTAGCAGTGCTGTTAGAGGAACTAGAGGGCATGAATTGGGATGTCATAGGGCTTAGTGAGGTTAGGAGGCCGAATGAGGCATATACTATACTGAAGGATGGGCATGTACTGTGTTATCGAGGTTTACCAGAGAGGCGACAACTAGGAGTAGGTTTCCTTGTCAACAAGCATATAGCGGGTAATATAGATGAATTCTATAGTATTAATGAGAGGGTTGCAGGCATCGTAATTAGGCTTAATAAGCGGTATAAACTGAAGGTTTTACAGGCCTATGCACCTACATGTAGTTATGATGACCAGGCAGTTGAAAGCTTCTATGAAGATGTAGAATCGGCAATGCGAAAAGTAAAGACGCAGTATAATGTACTAATGGGCGATTTCAATGCCAAGGTAGGGAAAAAACAGGCAGGAGACAAGGCAGTAGGTGACTATGGCATTGGTTCTAGGAATAGCAGGGGGGAGTTACTAGTTGAGTTTGCAGAGCGCAATAACTTACGAATCATGAATACCTTCTTCAGCAAACGGAAGAACCGGAAACGGACATGGAAAGTCCTAACGGAGAGACTAAAAATGAAATCGACTTCATAATGTGTTCAACCCCCGCCATTATGCAAGATGTAGAGGTAATCGGGAAAGTGCGATGCAGTGACCACAGGATGGTGAGATCCCGAATTAGCCTAAATCTGAAGAAGGAACGCAACAGATTAGTAAGAAAGAAACCCATCAACGAATTAGCGGTGAGGGGGAGGGCAGAAGAGTTCAGGATCTCGCTACAGAATAGGTTTTCAGCTCTAACTGAGGATGGCGACATTACCCTAGAGGCAAGGAACAATAATTTCAGAGATATCATTACTGAGTGCGCGGTAGAAGTAGGCGGTAGGATAGTTAGAGAGGATACCGGCAAGCTGTCTAAGGAGACGAAAGATTTGATTAAGAAACGCCAGAGTATGAAAGCTTCCAATCCAACAGACCCGATCGAATTGGCCGAGATATCAAAGCTAATCAATAAGCGCAAGATGGCCGATATAAGGAAGTATAACATGGAGAAAATTGAGCATGCTGTAAAGAACGGGGGAAGCCTTAAAGCGGTAAAGAAGAAATTGGGCATAGGCAAAAACCAGATGTATGCGATAAGGAACAAGGCGGGCAAAGTCATCACTAATATGGAAAAGATAGTCAAAGTAGCCGAGGAGTTCTATACAGATCTCTACAGTAGCCAAAGTAGTCAGGACCGTAATGAGATTGGCGGTAGGGAAAAACAGTCAGGCGTTCCACCAGTGACGAAGGACGAGGTCAAGAAAGCACTAGAAACTATGAAAAGGGGGAAATAAGCTGGAGAGGATCAGATAACTACAGATTTGCTGAAGGACGGGGGGGATATCGTGCTAGAAAAACTGGCCACCCTGTATACGCAGTGCCTGGTGTCATCGACGGTACCGGAACCATGGAAGAATGCAAACATTATCCTCATTCACAAGAAAGGGCACTCTAAGGACCTTAAAAATTACAGACCAATCAGCTTACTGTCTGTTACGTATAACGTATTTACTAAGGTAATCGTTAATAGAATCAGGACAACCTTAGACTGCAATCAAGCAAAGCATCAAGCAGGGTTTCGGAAACGGTACTCTACTATCGATCATATCCATACCATCAATCAGGTGATAGAAAAATGCTCGGAATATAACCAGCCCTTATACATAGCATTCATTGATTACGAAAAAGCATTCGACTCAGTTGAAACCTCGGCGGTGATGCAGGCATTGCGAAATCAGGGGGTAGACGAGCCGTACATGAAAGTGCTGGAAGATATTGCCACCTGGTGTCCCAGATGCTTTTAAGTGGCACCTGGAAGAAAAAGGACGCCGAAGTTGTCTCGCGTGCTGTGCGCGGAACTTTGCCTGCTGGTTGAGCTTCGTCCCGTCGTCGTCCCGACATCTAGCCCTGTTGTCCGTGACATATTTTGGTGTCGGCTCAGGGTATCGATCCCAGTATATGTCCCGAACTCCTCCGCACACCCAGGATTCAGGTCCTGTGCCAATCGACACTCCTGTTCACCGCGCTAGCCGGAGGAATCTAGGCCTACCACCTGAGCATGGGCCGTTGGAGTTCAACACCGCAGGCGCCCCTCGACCGGCTATGCAAGGAGCTCCAACTTACTACACCCTGCAAAATCCAAGACTGCCTCAGCCCTTCCATGGCAGTCAGAGCGAAGACGTCGAAGACTGGCTTATCCAATTTGAATGGGTCGCCTCGTTTAGTCAGTGGGACGACGCCGCCAAGCTTCGAAATGTCTTCTTCAGCCTGGAAGATGGCGCTCGTACTTGGTACGAGAACCGAGAAGACGCCCTAACATCATGGCGTGAGTTCTGCCGACGAATTCGTGAGACCTATACCAGCGCGGATCGGCGAGAACGCGCAGAAAGGGCTCTACAGTCTCGTATACAGATGCCAAATGAGACTGTGACCATGTATGTGGAGGACATGACCCGGCTCTTCCGACGTTCTGACCCGGCGATGACCGAAGACAAAAAGGTGCGCCACCTTATGCACGGTATTAAAGAGCAACTGTTCGCTGGCCTCGTGCGTAATCCACCAAGGACTGTTGCTGAGTTTCTTTCGGAAGCTGTCACAATAGAGAGGATGCTCCAGCAGCGGTCTACCACTTACGACAGGCCGGTGGTCGCCGCTTCGGTTGTGGAGCCGTTTTCGGCCTTCGGGGCTACCCCGAACCTACGCGACATCATCCGCTCAGTTGTACGCGAGGAGCTCCAGAAGCTTTTCGGTGCTCCACAGCCGATGGTCGGCTCTGTAGCTAGCATTGTCCGCGAAGAGCTTCAAGCGTTGAAGCCCTCGGTAGCGTCCGCTGATCCACAACCTTTCCCCACGGAGTACCTGCGTCCAACTTATGCAGATATGGCGCTACGCCCTGCCACTGCTTCGGCGCCATTACCGCCACCCGATCAAGGCTCACTGTATTCCGCACACACTGAGCCGTTCGTCGACAACCGACGACCACCCCAGCGGAAGGCGGACCTGTGGCGCCCCAAATCGCCAGCGCCTGTGCTTCCATTGCGGGGAGCCAGGTCATCTCTATCGCCAGTGCCCCTATCGACACCTTGGACTTCACGGATTTCCCATGGACATGCGTCGCCCTCCAATAGGCCAAAGACCCCGGGAGATTGAAGACTACTTAGCGCAGCAGCGCATGGCGCCAACTTCTCAGCGGCAGTCACGATCCACGTCCCCACGCCGACCATCGCCGCAGCGCGGGCCATCCTGGACGGCGCAGCGACGCTCGCCAAGTCCCCACCGGGAAAACTAAAGACAGCGACCTCCGGGGGCGAGGCCGCTTGCAATCGACGTGACGAAGACCCCCCGACAAGCAGACCTGTGAGCGATCTGGATTTTACGGCACCGACGACAGTTCCTACGCATGAACATCGACTCTCGCTGGACATACCCGTGCTTCTCGACGGCCATAAGGTTAGCGCATTGGTGGACACGGGCGCGGATTTTTCGATTATAAGCGGGAAGCTAGCAGCGCTTCTAAAAAAAGTCATGACACCATGGTCGGGCACGCAGATTCGCACCGCTGGCGGACATGTCGTAACTCCTAGTGGCCTGTGCACGGCACGAGTTCAAATTCGCAGCTCCACGTTTATTGTAAGCTGCCTCGTTATACCTGACTGCTCCCGTGACGTTATCCTTGGGGTTGATTTTCTCCGGGAGTATGGAGCTATTATCGATCTCCGAAAGCGCACAGTGACATTTTCAACCGAGAAAGCTGCTGATCTGACGTCAAGAATCGCCAACGCCGCGCCGCCCTTCGAATTTCCACCGAGAGCGTTTCGATTCCGCCACGCGCCAGTGTTTTTGTGACTGTTACTTGCGACGAACTGCGTGACGGGCGTGCGGTCGCGGAAGGCAACCACTTTTGCTCACCCACGGCATCTGTACAGCGCGCAGCCTCATCCACCTCCGCGACGGCCGGTCTGATCTCCTGGTGACTAACTTCACCAACGAACCCCGGAATCTTTTTCGTGCTACTGCCATCGCGTTTGCTGACTCCTTAGCGGATGTTTCTGAATGTTTTACGTTTGGGGCTGTTAGCACTGTGCAGCCCCCACTTGACCGTCTTGATATTAGTCCGGATCTCTCGGACACACAGAATCGTGAGCTACGTGCACTCCTACTAGAGTTCAGCTCTTGCTTTGCGTCCTCATCGAAAGTATGGCAAACGCCTCTCGTGAAGCACCGCATCATTACTCCTGACGACGCCCGCCCTATCCGCCAGCAGCCGTACCGTATCTCAACGACGGAACGTGAAGCGATTCAGACACAAGTTCAGGAGATGCTTTGTGATGGTGTCATACAACCATCCAACAGCTCGTGGTCATCCCCTGTCGTGCTGGTAAAGAAAAAAGATGGGACCCTTCGCTTCTGTGTCGATTATCGAAAGCTGAATGCCATCACTAAAAAAGACGTCTACCCGCTGCCCCGTATCGACGATTCGCTCGGCAAGCTTCGTCGCGCCCAGTACTTCTCCTCCATTGACTTGAAGAGTGGGTACTGGCAGATTGAGGTTGATGAGCGGGACCGCGAAAAAACAGCTTTTGTTACCCCAGATGGACTATATGAGTTTAAAGTGCTGCCATTCGGCCTATGTTCAGCGCCGGCAACTTTTCAGCGCATGATGGACACCGTCCTCGCCGGCCTCAAATGGCAAATCTGCTTAGTCTATCTCGACGACGTTGTCGTATTCTCTGAAACCTTTGAAGAACACCTCGAGCGCCTGCGCGCAGTATTAGATGCCCTCCGGTCAGCTGACTTGACGCTCAAGCCCGAGAAGTGCCACTTTGGCTACAAAGAGTTGAAGTTTCTTGGTCACCTTGTGAGTGCCGCAGGCGTTAGGCCAGACCCCGACAAGACTGCTGCTGTCGCCAAATTTCCCGTTCCTGAAAACAAGAGAAGTTTGAAACGCTTCCTGGGTCTCTGCACGTACTACCGCCGCTTCATCGCCGATTTTTCCAAAGTTGCCGCCCCCCTGACTCGCCTCACGCGCGATGATACACAGTTCGTGTGGGGCGCCGAGCAACAAGAGGCTTTTGCGGAGCTGCGCAGCCGACTGCAAACAAGCCCTGTTCTTGCGCACTTTCATGAAGACGCTGACACCGAAGTCCACACCGACGCCAGCAATATCGGCCTTGGCGCTGTACTCGTTCAACACCAAGCTGGCGTCGAAAAGGTAATAGCGTATGCCAGCCGCACGCTCTCCCGCGCCGAGACAAACTACTCCACTACGGAAAAGGAATGCCTTGCGGTTGTGTGGGCAACCATGAAATTTAGGCCTTACCTCTACGGCCGCCAGTTTAACGTTGTCACCGATCATCATTCCTTGTGCTGGCTGGCTAACCTCCGCGACCCATCGGGGCGCCTAGCACGATGGAGTCTTCGCCTCCAAGAATTTGAGTACACCATTGTGTATAAATCTGGCCAGAAGCACGAAGATGCTGACGCGCTGTCGCGCGCACCCGTCGGTTTAGTCGATGAGAGCACGGACGATGAGAGCGGTTTCCTTGGACTGGTGAGTGCTTCAGACATAATAACCCGACAGCGAGCTGACCCGGAACTTCGACCTGTCATTGACCACCTGCAGGGTCGCGCTGCTGATATCCCTCGGCAATTTGCTCGAAACCTGTCTGCTTTCTGTGTCCGGAATGGCGTTCTATACAAACAGAACTCCAGCACTGTTGACCGAGCGTTCCTCCTCGTAGTGCCAGCCGACCTCCGTGCCGATATCCTTTTTGCCTGGCATGATGAGCCCACCTCCGGCCACTTGGGCTTTACACGCACACTCGCCCGAGTTCGTCAAGCCTATTATTGGCCTAAACTCGCTGACGCCGTTCATCGCTACGTCAGAGGCTGTCGTGAGTGCCAACGTCGAAAGGCGCCACCTCTCAAGCCAGCGGGTTTGCTCCAACCTATTGCGCCTCCCCGAACACCGTTTGACCAAATCGGCATCGACCTTCTGGGCCCATTTCCGCTGACATCGGTCGATAACAAATGGATTATAGTCGCGACGGACTATCTCACACGGTATGCGGAAACCAAGGCGGTGAAGCGTGGCACGTCATCTGAGATCGCCCAGTTTTTTATGCAGCAGATCGTGTTGCGCCATGGCGCACCGTCCCAAGTAATCACCGATCGAGGCACGGCGTTTACGGCACAACTTATGCACGGCGTATTTGAGCTGAGTCACACGAGCCATCGCAAAACCACTGCTTATCACCCACAGACGAATGGCCTCACGGAGAGACTCAATAAAACGATCGCCGACATGATTGCCATGTACATAGACTCCCAGCACAAGACCTGGGACGAGATTCTCCCGTACGTCACATATGCCTACAACACTGCCATCCAAGAGACTACGCGTTTTACGCCATTTCGCCTGCTCTATGGACGCGACGTTCAGACGATGTTGGATGCCATGCTTCCGTGCTGCACGGATAATCTTCTCATCCCAGACGCTGAGCAGTTTGCTCAGCGCGCCGAGGAAGCACGTCAACTTGCCCGCATCCACATTCAGCAACAGCAGGGAAAGGATACGCGTCGCTACAACCTCCGTCATCGACACGTCACATACCAACCAGGAGAGCAAGTTTGGGTGTGGACACCGGTGCGCCGGCCCGGCTTGTCTGAAAAACTGATGTCGCGATACTTTGGACCTTACAAGGTTCTGCGCCGCGTCACAGAAGTGACATACGAAGTCCTTCCAGCGGGTACTGTGCAGACCTCGCGTCGGCAACCACGCTCCGAGGTGGTGCACGTTGTCCGCATGAAACCGTATTTCACGCAGTAATGTGCGGTGTACTATGCACTCGTTTAGTAGTGTAGGGCACCGCCTATGTTTTATATTCGTTTTCTGTACGGACTTGCATCGCCCATCGCTCGCGCCCAGTCTGTGCTTTCGTTTTTTTAGGAGGGGGAGTAATGCCACCTGGTGTCCCAGATGTTTTTAAGTGGCACCTGGAAGAAAAAGGACGCCGAAGTTGTCTCGCGTGCTGTGCGCGGAACTTTGCCTGCTGGTTGAGCTTCGTCCCGTCGTCTTAGTCACATCTAGCCCTGTTGTCCGTGACAATATATATAGTGGCTGCACAGCAACCATAGTTCTGCATGAAGAAAGTAACAAAATTCCCATAAAGAAAGGTGTTAGGCAAGAAGACACAATCTCCCCAGTACTATTCACAGCTTGTTTAGAGGAAGTATTCAGAGACTTGGAATGGGAGCAGTTAGGGATAAGGGTAGATGGAGAACACCTCAGTAATCTGCGATTTGCTGATGACATTGCCTTGCTAAGCAACTCGGGAAATGAACTGCAAATAATGATTGATGACCTAGACAGGAAAAGTAGAAAGGTAGGCATGAAAATCAATATGCAGAAGACTAAGGTAATGTTCAAAAGCCTCGGGAAGGAACAGCAGTTTACATTAGGTAGCGAAATACTGGAAGTAGTAGGCGAATATGTCTACTTAGGACAGGTAGTAACCGCAGATCCGGACCACGAAAAGGAAATAACAAGAAGAATAAGATTGGGATAGAGCGCATTCGGCAAGCACTCGCAGATTATGACTAGCAGCTTACCGGTATCGCTCAAGAGGAAAGTATACAACAGTTGCATCTTGCCTGTACTCACCTATGGGGCTGAAACGTGGAGGCTAACCAAGAGAGTTTTACTTAAGTTGAGGGCAACCCATAGGGCTATGGAACGAAAAGTGGTAGGGGTAACATTAAGAGATAGAAAGCGTGCAGAGTGGGTCAGAGAAATAACTCAAGTTAACGACATTCTAGTGGAAATTAAGAAGAAATGGACATGGGCAGGACATGTAGTGCGAAGAGAGGATAACCGATGGTCGCTGAGGGTAACAAACTGGATTCCAAGGGAAGGAAAGCGTAGCAGGGGGCGGCAGAAAGTTAGGTGGGCGGATGAGATTAAGAAGTTCGCAGAGGTCAAGTGGATGCAGCTAGCACAGAACCGGGTTAAGTGGAGAGATATGGGAGAGGCCTTCGCCCTGCAGTGGGTATAATCAGGGTGATGGTGATGATGATGATGACTTTAAAAAAATAAAAAATAAAAAAAATTCTTTGCTACCCAAATCTTGGCTGATCCCAATCTGTGGGTATGTGCCATAAGTTATTTGGACAACAACAACAACAAGTTTTGCAGCTCTTCATTTCGCCGTCGCCTCAAGCAAGTCCTTGCGCCATCCGTCTCGTCCAAAGTTTGCGTCGCCAATGGTAGCCCTGCTGCCGTATTTGGCATGTGTACGGCGCGAGTTACAATTGCTGACCGTTATGTCCCAGTGTTGTTCACCGTCCTACATGAATGCCCCATGATGTTATCTTTGGCATCGACTTTTTAACAACCCACTCTTCCCTTATTGACTGCTCTACCGGCCTACTTCGTTTGGACCATCCGCTCTGCTCTGAAGACCCCTCCTGCACACCTCGCCTTCGATCAGCGCAGTTCAGCCGCCTTCCTCCTGAAACTGCAGTTTACATCCCTATGTCGCCATTCCCACCCGTCCCGGACAGCGAATATCTCGCATGTCCTATTACTGAAGTCATGTTGCAGAGGATCGTCACCCTTCCTCATCTTATTGTGCACATCTCTCAGAACTGCACCACTCTCCCTGTCCTTAACTTCAGCTTGTCAACTCATGTTCTGCCCAGGGGAATTTCACTCGCTTCGCTGTCCCCGATGACCGACTGTGCCATATCAGCCCTGACTACGGATCATTCAACTGCCGTCCCTGCAACCACTCCGTCGTCCTCCACATTGCGCCCTGATCCTCTTACCAGCATGATTGCAGCTGATCTCCGACCTGATTTCACCGCTGAGTTGCACAAGCTTTTGCTCACCTACAGTGACCTTTTTGACTTCGGTACCCGCCCATTGGGTCAAACTACAGTTGTCAGCCATCGCATTGACACCGGAGACACCAGTCCTATTCACAGGCGGCCCTATCGTGTTTGCCGAGCGACGCGTCATTCAAACGGAGGTCGAAAAGATGTTAGCGAACGACGTAATCGAGCCTTCCAGTAGCCCCTGGGCATCCCCTGTCGTGTTGGTCAAGAAGAAGGATAACAGTTGCAGATTCTGCGTTGACTACCGCCATTTGAACAAGATAACCAAAAAAGATGTCTATCCTCTTCCGCGTATCGACGACGTGCTTGATATTTTGCACGGAGCCAGCTACGTTTCGCCCATCGACCTCCGTTCCGGCTACTGGCAGATCTCCGTCGACGAGAGAGACCGTGAAAAAACAGCATTCATCACCCCTGACGGCCGCTATCAATTCAGTCATGCCTTTTGGCCTTTGCAATGGCCCAGCAACCTTCGAACGCATGATGGACTCTTTGCTTAGAGGCTTCAAGTGGACCACCTGTTTGTGTTATCTTGACGACGTAATTGTTTTCTCCTCTACATTTGACAGCCATCTCCTTCGCTTTTCTACAATCCTGTCGCTTCGGTCACCGAGAAATCAAAGTCCTTGGTCACTTGGTTAATGCTTCCGGCGTTCAGCCTGACCCTGACAAGGTTCGTGCCGTCAGAGATTTTCCCACTCCGCGATCATCCAGCGATGCTCGAAGTTTTATTGATCTATGTTCATATTTCCGAAGATCCGTCCCGAACTTCGCAGCCCTTTCTCGTCCTCTCACCCGCCTCCTCAAGAAAGACGTTTCATTTTCTTGGGGGCCTGAACAAGCTGCAGCTTTCTCGGAACTTATTGCTGCTCTCACAGCTCCACCCGTCTTGGCCCATTTCAACCCATCCGCCAATACTGAACTCCGCACCGACCCAAGTAGCCATGGCATAGGAGCTATATTTGCTCAACGACAACACAGCCGTACAAGGGTGCTTGCGTATGCCAGCCGCCTCCTATCAACGCCCGAACAAAATTATTCTATCACAGAGCGAGAGTGCCTGGCGCTTGTCTGGGCTATTACGAAATTCCACCCTTATTTGTTTGGTCGCCCTTTTACTGTTGTAACAGACCATCATGCCTTGTGTTGGCTTTCCTCTCTCAAAGATCCTACTGGTCGTTTGGGGCGGTGGACGCTACAATTACAAGAATATACCTTTTCTGTCGTATACAAATCCGGCCGGCTTCACCAAGATGCAGACTGCTTGTCCCGCCATCCCGTCGACTCCCCTAGTCCTACCGATTCTGACAATGACGCATGTGTCTTGTCTGTCTCGGCCTTTTCTAACATTTCCGACCAACAGCAGTTCGACCTTTCGCTGCATTCCATTATAATCCGTCTTATTTGCGACCACCCTGATCCATCTCTAGCCTTATTTGTGGACACCCTATACCGACGTAATATGCGACCAGATGGCAGAGACCTTTTGCTCGTCGTTCCCCAACATCTGCCTTCCACCATCCTTGAACAGTTTCATGATGCTCCCTTGGCTGGCCACCTGGGTGTATCTCGCACATATGACAGCCTACGCCAACGTTTCTACTGGCCGGGGCTCTACCGCTCTGTCCAGCAGTATATTGCCGCATGTGAACTGTGTCAACGGCGGAAGAAGCCCACAATTTTGCGTTCAGGTCATTTGCAGCCAATCCCCATACCGACTGACCCGTTTTCCCGTGTAGGCGTTGACCTTCTTGGCCCCTTCCCAGTTTCCGCCTCCGGGAACAAATGGATTGCTGTCACCACCGATTACGCTACTCGGTACGCTATTACCAGAGCCATTCCGACCAGCTGCGCCACAGACGTCGCTGACTTCCTTCTAGAAAACGTAATCCTTCATCATGGTGCCCCTCGCGAACTACTAACTGACCGTGGCCGTTGCTTCCTGTCGCGAGTGGTTGACTAAATTCTCCTTTCGTGCTCCGTCCGCCACAAATTCTCCACCGCCTATCACCCCCAGACCAACGGCCTCACGCAACGTCTAAACCGTACCCTCAGATATGCTGGCTATGTATGTGTCTGCCGACCACCGCGATTGAAACGTTCATCTCCCTTTTTGTGACATTCGCCTACAATTACTCCTTCCATTCTACCGCTGGATACTCCCCATTTTATTTATTATTTGGCCGACACCCGTTACTGCCCTTCGACACCTCCCTACCTGCGGCAGACGCCACCAGTACTTACGCCAGTGATGCCGTTGCCCGCGCTCATGATGCCCGCCGGATAGGTCGTGCCAGGCTCTCTGCATCACAAGATTCTTAAAAGTTCCGGTACGACAGTCGCCACGGTGCACTACACTCCTGGATCTCTCGTCTTGCTGTGGCTCCCGTGCCTTCGAGTAGGCTTGTGTGAAAAACTTTTGCCCCGTTAAACTGGCCCATACCGTGTTTTGCGCCCCGTGACCGACATCACATACGAAGTTGAATCTGTGCTACCGAAGTCCTCGTCCACAGCATCAACCTCCGAAATAGTGCATGTGTCCCGTCTGAAGCCTTATTATGCACGTTCTATTTCGCCAACGTAAACCGCACCGGGACTGGGATTTTCCCTAGGGGGGGTACTGTTACTTAGCGGTATTAGCTAGTCGTGCTGAGGATGAAGAAGTGCGACAGACTCCGAGAAGATGACGACGCTGAGTGTTGTGAAATCGGTGCCCTCATCAACGTTAGTTGTGCGGACAGCTTTCGGACTGCAAATCTTCCCGGTAAATATTAAAGAGGTGAATCTCGCGCTCGTGAGAAGTTTTCCTTTCTACTCAAAGGTACTAGGCAAGTGGCCAGATTTTGATCTCGGGCGCACACTGGTGGGTACTTTTCTCTGGTTTTCATCCGACATAATATGTTGGACGATATAACATGCAGGGTGGACAGTCCTGAAGTCCCATCCCTACTTAGTATTTATTTGCGCTGTTAATGCCGAAGGTAACATCCTACAGAGGATACATGTTCCCCCTCTTGAGTATGCTACACATGGCGAATTGTTCGCAGAGCTACAAACTGCTTCCAAGGTCGGTGCTTCCGCTGTGCTTCCGCGCCGTTTCCACACCTGTAGAGGTTCGAGAGGTGGTGAAGGGAGGCTGATCCTGACCCTTATGGGGCTGGAACAGGTAGGTCACCGCCGCTTGCGGCAGGGGCTAGCCTGCCACCGAATTTTATCTGTTGTAAGCCGTCATTGCACCCGCCACCGCTTAGGTGGAGGACGACGGCTGTTGTTGCGGCGCGCGTCTTTATCTCCCTCTTCTTTTTTTTCCTTCTCTATTTACTCTTCTGTCCGCACGAGGCAGCGGACGTGGCTCAGCTACAGAGGCAGTAGCAGGCCTGTGCATTTTCTTTTCCTCCTTCCTACAGCCGCAAAAACAACACGCCTGTACTATAGTGCTCTAGAAAATTCTGTACTTGTGACGGTTGCGTTCGAAGCTGCAATAAGTGCTTTAACACTCCTTGCTCCTACTACCCCCTGCACCCTTTCGGAGTGGTACTCAGTCTTTAGATTTCGCCTTACTAGGCGCTTCCACACCTGTTCCCACCAGTCTGTTCCCAAGTTTCGGTTTTACTAACTCTTCATTTGGCTATTTTCCACCGACTCTCTCTTTCGAGATAAAGGTGAGTTCCCCAAAACCCAGGTAAGTTTCGCCCCAGCCGCCAGGCCCCCGCGAGGACTCGATCTCTTCGGCAACGGAAACGAACGCGTTTGAGGCTAGGTAATGCCTCCGGTTAGAGGGGAAGTATAGCTCCAGCATACAGTCAGCTAGCTGCCTCTCCTTAAGTACTCCGCAGCTACGCAACCGTTTCCTAGGCCGCAGGCAGGGCATTCGCTTGGCCTGTACAACAGCCCCGTGTAATGGTTTGAATCCAACATCCTAAGTCAGCAAACTGGGTTTCCGTCATTACTCCGCAGTTACACCGCCGTTCCCATAAAAACGGGTACGATGTTCCCTTGCCCTGCAAAACCGACCCATATACTGGTTGCACTTTTTTACCTGATTCCACGCACCCCGCCCAGACCCACTCTAGACCTGCCGTAGCAAGAAGCAACAGCCTAGCAAGGGCATGGAACGCCCAGAATGCCAAGGGAGCACGCTGATAACTCCCCGGAGATTTGACATCTCTCAGTATGGGCCCCTGCTCAACCAGTACTGACTGAAGGCTGTTAGCAATTGAGCGAAGTCTAGCAGCCGTAACCACCTTGACCCACTCAACCAACAGACGGGCACGTCGCCGGATCGCATTTGCCTCCCCCCCCCCCTCCCCCCAACTGCCGCACACGCAGTACAGCAGGCGCTAGCAGAGTTGCAGATTGCTTTACAGGAAAGAAAAAGGTGCTCTAGCTGTCAAAAAGTTTAGCCAGTGTCCAGTAGACTCAACTCCGGTGGTCTCACCTTATCATGACAGGTGTCCGTTTGGCGCCTTTCGTTTGGCATTTCCTCTAAAGTCGCACCACAAAGCATTCAGATTCAGACGCAGTACAGCCGGCATTTTAGCGCCTTTTGTTTGGCATTAAGAAATCAGGTGGGCACTTTTATTGCGAAAGCAACACTACGCCATGTTTCGAGCCTTCAATGTAGCATGGTCCGGTAGTTACGCTTTACACAACGACACTACTGACGTGATACTAGCGCGAGAGCTCGGCTACCAAGACAGCTGTTAAGCGCAGCGTGGACCGGTAGTTACGCCGGGCGTTTCGCGCTTCTCCCACTAGGCGCGCTGTAGTCTAACAAGGGGTGTGACGTCATACCCGAGGCGAAGATGGGCTACCAAGTCGGTTCTTCAGCGTAGCGTGGCTTCGCGCTTCTCCCAGTAGGTGTTGTTGTTGTTGTTGTGGCTGTAGGAAGAAGGAAAAGAAAATACATGGGCCTGCTACTGGCTCTGTAGCTGAGCCACCTCCGCTGCTGATTGATTTATGGGAAGGAAAAGGCGCGTTACCTGTCCCACTTGTTTTCTGTGCACACCTCAACCGCACCGTAAGGGAAGGGAGGAAGGTGGGAGTGAAAGTGGAAAGAGAGAAAGAGGAGCCGTAGTTGAGGGCTACGGAGTAATTTCGACCACCTGGAGATCTTTAACTTGCGCCGACATCGCATAGCTTACGGACGCCTCTTCGTTTCGCCTCCATCGAAGCGCAGCCGCCGAGGTCGGGTTCGAACCCGGGTATTCGGCACAGTAGTCGGGCGTCTTAACACTGCCCCACCCCGTTAAAAAAGCTGATTTCTTTTTAGGAACGGAAAGGCGCGGTAACTGTCTCACTTGTTTGCTGTGGACACCGCAACCGCGCCGTAAGGGAAGGGAGGAAGGTTGGAGTGAAAAATAAAAGAGAGAAAGAGGAGCCGTCGTGGAGGGCTGCGGAGTAATTTCGACCACCTGGGCATCTTTAACGTGCGCGCTGACATCGCTCAGCACACGGACGCCTCTTCGTTTCGCCTCCATCGAAACGCAGCCACCGAGGTCGGGTTCGAACCCGGGTACTCAGGCACAGTAGTCGGGCGTCTAACCACTGCACCACCCCGGCGGGGCGCACCACCCCGTTCGTGCAGACAGAAGAGAAAATAGAGAAGAAAGAAAAAGAAGAGGGAAAAAAAGACGCGCGCCGCAACAAAATCCGTCGTCCACCACCGAAACGGTGCGCTGAAGTCTAACAAACGGTAGTATCCCTCGATGCGCGCGCTCCCCTCCGCCACTTCACTGAATAAAGTTTGTACCACCACCACCACCTCCGCCACTCTGGGCGAGGGCGCGAGGGCGCGCGCATCGAGGCACCCTAACAGGTGGTGTCGTCTTCCATTGGAGACAGTTCGCCTCTCTTGCTTTCATAATCTCCTAGGCTTCACTACAGCTAAGCTACTGAGTTTTTTTCTCGACACCTTTATAATGATGCCATTGTTCCCTGTCACGATGGGATCTTTTCGATGGAGATAGCTACATATGCATAAAATATAGTATTACCACTCTGCGAGCGTTCAGCACATGAGATATTGCAGGTTATTCCCGAGTAGGGATGAGGTCTATTGGCGTGGTGATTGACGCGCGTCAAGGCTCCCTATATTATATCGAGAGATGAATTGGACTAGTGCTCTGAGCAAACCAGGTGCCTAGAACGACCTACGCAAGCCTCATAAAGCGGTGTCAAGGCACCGCGACAGAGGCTGCTTCAAGGCTTCCCAGAACAGCAACGCGTTGAAATGTACAGTTTCATCCTGGCCTCGAACAGGTGGCGTCTAATGAACTTGTCGTTTCATTAGCTCATGCTCGTTTGTAGTAGGGTTATTATTAGCCATACTGCGGCCAACCTGGACTTCCTTCGCCAACGGCAATTTGCTGCCTTCCATACGCGCCGAAGTTGAACAGCTTTCGAAGCGTCTGGCTCAGAGCAGTTGTGTCCTGCATTCTAAATATAGGCGAGCCAATTTTCGAACACTTTTCACACACTTGGGACACACCATTTACGCGGATGATATCACGGTTTGGACCACATACGGCTCGGATGGAGACATAGAATCTACACTTCAAGAAGCGGCCACAGCTATATCTACCCACACGGAAAAAAATGGCCTTGAATGCTCCCCGACAAAGTCAGCACTCTTTCTACTCCGGCCGCGGCGTGTTCCTACCGCCCCCATAACAATTTATTTGCACGATACTCCCATACCACAAACCCCCAACCTCCGCATTCTTGGTATGAACTTACAGGACACGGGGAAAAACGACCTTACCCTGAAGGCACTAAAACAGTCTACTTACTCCGTCATCCATCTTTTGAGAAGGGTTTCACACTCACGAGCCGGCCTAGATGAAGCTGACAATTTAAAGGTACTACATGCCTTTGTGCTCAGTCGTATTCTTTACACCTCTCCTTACCTGAACCTCTCCTGTGCAGACAAAGATAAAATCAACGCCTTAATCCGCATGGCTACCAAAGCAGCGCTCAACCTACCGAAGACCACTAGCACGGACAGGCTCTTAAAACTAGGAATGCACAACAATATACAAGAACTTATAGAGGCACATCGGTACACACAGTACCTTCGGTTGGCTGGCACGCAAACAGGACGACATATACTGGACACTCTCGGCATTCGCATACCCGCACATGCTGAAGAGTTAAACCCTCTCCCTCAGGCCGTGCATTCAGCGCTTATCCTCAAACCTCTTCCTAAGAACGTCCACCCAGAACACCATCAATCCCGCCGCGTCGCGCGAGCCAAAGCTCTCCATAAACACTATGGGACTGCAGAGGATGTCCGCTGGGTGGACGCCGCATGTGGTTCAGACCGTTCGGTAGCCGTGGCCTACAATCCAGCAGCCCCCCCACTCACTCACTTCATAGACCCTCCCTGTAACTCGGAAGAAGCAGAGGAAGTGGCTATAGCCTTAGCAATCGCCCAAACAGATGCGTCTTACATACTTAGCGACTCCAAAACAGCCATACTTAACTTTGCCCGCGGACGCGTCCATCCTCCCGCGTGGCAAATATTGAGAATGTGCACCCTGAATTCTGACAGGCGTATTGAGCTTATATGGGTGCCGGCTCACTCTGGCAATCCCGGAAATGAGGCCGCCGATAACATAGCCCGAGGACTTATTAGCCGGGCAAATGGCGACCCATGCCGGGACTTCTCGAGGGAGCGGGCACATACATTTTCTGAGCTCACACAGCAAGCACGCCTTGCCCGTCGACTCTACTCCCCTCCCCACTCCCAGCTGTCGCACTCCCAACAAATCCTCTGGAGGCGTCTTCAAACCCGAACGCTTCTCACCCCTCAACGCCTATCCTACTACCGACCCGTTTCCCCTGAGTGCACTCTCTGTGGAGAGTTGCACGCCACCTTGGACCACATTCTTTTCGGCTGCCCTGCCGATCCTCCCCCGCAGGGACAGCCCGCCATCGGATCATGGGAGGAATGGGAGGCCCTCCTTACGTCGCAGGACCTGGACATACAACGTCGCTGTGTGGACCGGGGTGCCAGTGCCATGGCCCTACGTGACCTGGACACATGCACGTAATGTGAGGGCCGTGCGGTGGCCCTGGGCCCTTGAAGGGTCTGAACTCGCTCGTTTAATAAAGTTTTTTCCTCCTCCTCCTCCTCGTCAGTATCATTTTCGTTGTTCAAAAATATAATAAATTGTTTTAGGGAAAATGAAAGCGCTGTATCTGTCACGTTTTCTTTATCTGCACACCTGCACAGCGCCGCCCCGCCGCAGTGGTGCAGTGGCAAATTTATAATCAGATGTTATAAATAAAGAATATTACTCGACACACACACACACACACACACACGCACACGCACACACACACACAAAAGCAGTGGTGCAGTGGTTCGGATTTCTGACTACTGTGCGGGGTACCCTGGCTCGACCCCGACCACCGTCGGCTGCGTTTCGATGGAGGCGAAACGGAGAGGCGTCCGTGTGCTATTCGATGATCCCTAGGTTAGGGGTGGCTGCTCCTGGCCCTACTGGGCTGGGACAGTAGGTCAACGCAGCTTGCGGCGGGGGCTAGCACGCCACCACCAAATGTTTATCTGTTGTAGGCCGTCATTGCACATGCCGCCGCTTAGGTGGTGGACGAAGGCTGTTCCGGCGCGTGTGTTTTTCTCCCCTTTTTCTTCTTTTTTCTCTAATTTCTCCCTTCTGTCTGCACGAGGCAGCGGACATGGCTCAGCTACAGAGCCAGTAGCAGGCCCATGTATTTTCTTTGCCTTCTTCCTACAGACACAACAACAACGACGCTAACATCGCACCACGCCGCATACATAAGCAGACGCAGTACAGCAGGCATCAGCGGCGTTTCAAATTCGTTTATAGGAAAGAAAAGGCGCAGTACGTGTCGTAATTCTCCGCGGACACCTTAACCAAGCAGTAAGAAAAAGGAGTTAGGTGGGAGTGAAAATAGACAGAAAGAAGTGTAACTGGAGGGTGGGGGGGGGGGGAAGGCTTCGGACCATCATGCAATAGCGGCTTTCGCGTCATCGCAGTTAAGTGGTCCAAAGTGCCCCCTAGAACTTTTGCGGTCGCCGCAGTACGTGCTGTACGAGGACGACATCTCCGTATGGGCCAAGCAGGGCTCTCTGGGAGAAATGGAGGCCAGCTTGCAGGAGGCAGCTGCCGCTGTGAATGAGTACGCGAAAAGATGCGGCCTTCATTGCTCACCAAAAAAATCCAAATTCGTCCATATTCGTCCCTCCAAAAAATGCGCAGACAAGATAGAATTGCGACTTGGATCAGAACCAACACCCGAGAGCGAATAAATTAGAATACTGGGTCTTTTCATTCACCAGCGTAAGCTAGCGACGACCACGCTCGATAAGCTAGAAAACGTGGGAGATCAGGTGGGCCGAATGGTCTGCAGAGTCTCAAACAAGAAAAAGGGACTGAGAAGCAAACATGCTCTAGACTGGCCAATGCCTTTGTAACAAGCAGAATCCTGTACTCGACCCCCTATCTCCACCTGAAGAAACACGACGAGAACATCATCGAGGTGATCACGCGTAAAATAGCGAAGAAGGCCCTCGACCTCCTTATAACCACGTCGAACCTGAGACTCCAAGGTCTGGGTGTGACGAAATCGTTCGAGGTGCTGAGAGAAGCCCACCTCACGAGCCAATACACGCCATTATTGCAGACACTGTCGGGGCGTCGCCTATTGACTCGTCTACACATACTACACACGACTGTAACCGAGGAAAGTGTAAGGCTTCCCCCGGAGTGGCAATACGCCCTGCACGTAAAACGACTCCCCACTAACATGTCTGAGGACGAGCACGAGGATAGGCGCATGGCCAGGGCAGAGGTCTTAGCTTACCACTACGAAGGGAAACCCGAAGTGTACTATGTGGACGCGTCCGGCCCGCACCAAAGCGGGTGGTACACGGCGGCAGTGATCCACGAGTCCAAAACGGTAAACGGGTTCACATTTAAAGCCCGAAACGTAACACATACAGAGGAGGTCGCCATCGCGTTAGCAGCAACACACTGTGATTCCAAAACAATCATAACGAACTCGAGAGGGGCGTGCAGGAACTTCTAACAGGGCTGGGTCCCGTACCTGGACTACCGGCTACTAAAAAACAGCTCAGACCGGGCCAACCGACTGCTGCAAAACAGCTTGTACGTGGAAAGTTATAGTCTAGGCTCCGACCCATTCGGGGCTAGGAGGAAACGAGGCAGCAGATGCCGCCGCCCGCGCGCATTCTAACCGGGCAACCTCGTCTCCTTCCTCCTCAGAAGAATTCACACCAGCCTACAATTTCAGAGAAATTACGCAGCTGTACCAAAACAGACACAATATTTACCCCCACCCGTTAAAGGGTTAGCAAGAGCGGAGGAACGAGTGTTTCTTCGCCTCCCTACGAGTACCATGATGTGCCCGCCGTCACTTAAACACTTTGACAGCGCCTTCTCTGGGGAGTGCCCGCACTGCGGGGAAATGGCCTCGGACCTTTTCCACATGGTGTGGGCGTGTCCCTCCCGCCCTGCCTTTGCACCTAACCCAAACACCACCCGGGAGGACTGGGAGGCGACCCTACTCGCCTGCTCCGACCTGAAAGCCCAAGAGGCCTTGGTCAAACGAGCAATGGTGGCAACGAAAGCCACTGGGGTCACGTACTAGGGACTCCATCTAGTGTTTGTGAGGGAAGGGCACTAAGCCTGGCCCCAGAGCAACCTTCAGGTAAATCTCTATTTTTGTTAAACGTTTTCACCACCACCACCGTCGCGGCTAGGACTCAGGCGACCAGGGTATATTTTAGAGCACTATAACCAGGGTCTTCTGGCTCGGCAGGTCGAAGCAGCCGAGAAGGGCTCCCTCCCGGCCCTGCTGGGCAGGGTTGGATTATGGGGCTATGTTCGGGGTTGACTGACATGCCCCATTTGTGTGGAAGATGTCCGAAGACCTCGTGACAATGCGGGCATTGTCCTTACAGGAAGAGCAAAGTGGTAAATCTTTCACACACATCAGTCTTTTAGTGTGAAGATTGACAAGTGTTTGTTCCTCCGCCTTTGTAAGACCCGTAAAAGGATTAGAATAAATAGCAGGGCCGAATTAATATGAGTAAATTCATTACAAGTGGAGGCAAAATGTGTTTCGGGATCCGTTTCGGAAGGGTCTGGAGGCTTTGCCCGGAGAAAGAGTGTGGGTGATGGTGGCGTCTGGGGTCTCGCTGCTTTGGAGGTCTATGTGGGCAGAACCCATGCAATCCTTCGAGACGCAGTGGCCCCGAGGTATTAGCTAGTTTGAAGGATACGATATGTAATGAAAGGAATATACCCCTGTTAAATATTTCTGCATGCCCCCCTCCAGTCTATAACGATGACCCACGAGTGGCGACCTGCGCTATGGCGATCTCATCCGCATGTATTTTGTCTTGAACTCGAAAGGTTAGGCAATTCATCGCGACGTTTTGGTGGTAGCTTATCGAGCGTGGTCATCACTAGCTTACGCTGGTGAATGAAAAGACCCAGTATTCTAATTTATTCTCTCTCGAGTATTGGTTCTGATCCAAGTCGCAATTCTATCTTGTCTGTGCATTTTTGGGGGGACGAATATGGACGAATTCGGATTTTTTTGGTGTGCAATGAAGGCCGCATCTTTTCGCGTACTCATTCACAGCGGTGGCTGCCTCCTGCAAGCTGGCTTCCATTTCTCCCAGAGAGCCCTGCGTGGCCCATATGGAGATGTCGTCCTCGTACAGCACGTACTGCGGCGACTGCAAAAATTCTAGGGGGCACTTTGGACCACTTAACTGCGATGAGGCGAAAGCCGCTATTGCATGATGGTCCGAAGCCCCCCCCCCCCCCCCCCCCAGTTACACTTCTTTCTGTCTTTATTTCACTCCCACCTAACTCATTTTCCTTACGGCTTGGTTAAGGTGTCCGCGGAGAATTACGACACGTACTGCGCCTTTTCTTTCCTATAAACGACTTTGAAATGCCGCTGATGCCTGCTGTACTGCGTCTGCTTCTGTATGCGGTGTGGTGCGATGTTAGTGTCGTTGTTGTTGTGGCTTTTGGAAGAAGGCAAAGAAAATGGATGGGCCTGCTACTGGCTCTGTAGCTGAGCCATGTCCGCTGCCTCGTGCAGACAGAAGAGACAAATTAGAGGAAAAAGAAAAAAAGAGGGAGAAATACACGCGCGCCGGAACAGCCGTCGTCCACCACCTGACCGGTGGCGGATGCAATGACGGCCTACAAGAGATAAACATTTGGTCGCTGGCTAGCCCCCCCCCCCCCCCGCAAGCGGCGTTGACCTATTGTCCCAGCCCACTAGGGCCAGGAGCAGCCACCCCTCACCTAGGGATCATCGAATAGCATACGGACGCCTCTCCGTTTCGCCTCCATCGAAACGCAGCCGACGGTAGTCGGGGTCGAGCCAGGGTACCCCGCACAGTAGTCAGAAACCTTAACCACTGCACCACTGCTTCTGTGTGTGCGTGCAGTGGTGCAGAAATCACAGAAATTAGTCATGTAATCTGTTTAGGGGAAAGATAATTAAACACAAAGTAGAAGAAAAACAACGTGCCGATGGTGGGAACCGAACCCACGACCTCCGAATATCGCGTCCGGTGCTCTTCCAACTGAGCTACATCGGCCGCTGTCCCCCCTGCTTCTTGCTTGTGTGTGTGTGTGTGTGTGTGTGTGTGTGTGTGTGTGTGTGTGTGTGTGTGTGTGTGTGTGTGTGTGTGTGTGTGTGTGTGTGTGTGTGTGTGTGTGTGTGTGTGTGTGTGTGTGTGTGTGTGTGTGTGTGTGTGTGTGTGTGTGTGTGTGTGTGTGTGTGTGTGTGTGTGTGTGTGTGTGTGTGTGTGTGTGTGTGTGTGTGTGTGCTGCGCGCGCGTGCGTGCGTGCGTGCGTGCGTGTGTCGAGTAATATTCTCTATTTGTAACATCTTATTTAGATTTGCCACTGCACCACTGCGGCGGGGCGGCGCGGTGCAGGTGTCCAGATAAAGAATACGTGACAGATATAGCGCTTTCCTTTTCCCTAAAACAATTTATTATATTTGTGAACAACGAAAATGATACTGATGAAAAGTGTTCGAAGATTGGCTCACCTATATATCGAATGCACGACACAACGGCTCTAAGCCAGACGCTTCGAAAGCTGTTCAACTTCGGCGCGCATGGAAGGCAGCAAATTGCCGTTGGCGAAGGAAGTCCAGGTTGGCCGCAGTACGGCTAATAATAACCCTACTACAAACGAGCATGAGCTAATGAAACGACAAGTTCATTAGACGCCACCTGTTCGAGGCCAGGATGAAACTGTACATTTCAACGCGTTGCTGTTCTGGGAAGCCTTGAAGCAGCCTCTGTCGCGGTGCCTTGACACCGCTTTATGAGGCTTGCGTATGTCGTTCTAGGCACCTGGTTTGCTCAGAGCACTAGTCCAATTCATCTCTCGATGGAGTATAGGGAGCCTTGACGCGCGTCAATCACCACGCCAATAGCCCTCATCCCTACCCGTGAATATCCTGCAATATCCCATGTGCTGAACGCTCGCAGAGTGGTAATACTTTATTTTATGCATATGTAGCTAGCTCCATCGAAAAGATCCCATCGTGACACGAAACAATGGTATCATTGTAAAGGTGTCGAGAAAAATACTCAGTAGCTTAGCTGTAGTGAAGCCTAGGAAATTGCGAAAGCAAGAGAGGCGAACTGTCTCCAATGGAAGACGACACCACCTGTTAGGGTGCCTCGATGCGCGCGCCCTCGCGCCCTCGCCCAGTGTGGGTAGGGGAGCGCGCGCATCGAGGCATACAACCACTTGTTAGACATCAGCGCACCGTTTCGGTGGTGGACGACGGATTTTGTTGCGGCGCGCGTCTTTCTCTCCCTCTTCCTTTTCTTTCTTCTCTATTTTCTCTTCTGTCTGCACGAACGGGGTGGTACAGTGGTAAGACGCCCGACAACTGTGCCGGAGTACCCGGGTTCGAACCCGACCTCGGCGGCTGCGTTTTGATGGAGGCGAAACGGAGTGGCGTCCGTGTGCTGTGCGATGTCAGCGCAAGTTAAAGATCCCCAGGTGGGCGAAATTACTACCTAGCCCTCCGCTAGGGCTCCTCTTTCTCTCTTTCCACTTTCACTACCACCTTCCTCCCTTCCCTTACGGCGCGGTTGAAGTGTCCACATAAAACAAGTGAAACAGTAACCGCGCCTTTCCCTTCCTCTAAATCAATCAGCAGTGGAGGTGGCTCAGTAACGGAGCCAGTAGCAGGCCCATGGATTTTCTTTTCCTTCTTCCTACATCCACAACAACAACACCGACTGGGAGAAGCGCGAAGCCACGCTACGCTGAAGAGCCGACTTGGAAGCCCATCTTCGCCTCGCTTATGACATCACACCCCCTGTTAGATTACAGCGCGCCTAGTGGGAGAAGCGGGAAACGCCCGGCGTAACTACCGGTCCACGCTACGCTGAACAGCCGACTTGGTAGCCGAGCTCTCGCGTTGGTATGACGTCAGTAGTCACGTGGTGTAAAGCGTAACTACCGCACCACGCTACGCTGAAGAGCCGAATTGGTAGCCCAGGTCTCGCGCTGGTATGACGTCAGTAGTCTCGTGGTGTAAAGCGTAACTACCGGACCATGCTACACTGAAGGCTCGAAACCTGGCGTGGTATTGCTTTCGCAATTAAAGTGCCCACCTGATTTCTTAACACCAAACAAAAGGTGCCAAAATGCCTGCTGTACTGCGTCTGCATTTGTATGCTGTGTGGTGCGACTTTAGAGGAAATTCCAAACGAAAGGCGCCAAACGGACGCCTGGCAATGCATAAGGTGAACCCACCGGAGTTGAGTCTACTGGACACTGGCTAAACTTTTTGACAGCTAGAGCACCTTTTTCTTTCTTGCAAACCAATCTGAAACTCCGCTAGCGCCTGCAGTACTGCGTGCGCTGCGGTTGGAGGGGGGTGGGGGAGTAAATGCGTTGGTTGAGTGGGTCAAGGTGGTTACGGCTGCTAGGCTTCGCTCAATTGCTAACAGCCTTCTGTCAGTATTGGTTGAGCAGGGGCTCATACTGAAGGATGTCAAATCTCCGGGGAGTTATCAGCGTGCTCCCTTGGCATTCTGGGCGTTCCATGCCCTTGCTAGGCCGTTGCTTGTTGCGGCGGCAGGGCTAGAGTGGATCTGGGCGGGGTGCGTGGAATCAGGTAAAAAAGTGCAACCAGTATATGGGTCTGTTTTGGAGAGCAAGGGAACATCGTACCCGTTTTCAAGGGAATGGCGGTGTAGCTGCAGAGTAATGACGGAAACCCAGTTTGCTGACTTAGGATGCTGGATTCAAACCAGTATACGGGGCAGTTGTACAGGCCAACGGAATGCCCTGCCTGCTGCCTAAAAAACGGTGGTGTGTCTGCGGAGTACTTAAGGAAAGGCAGCTAGCTGACTGTATGCTGGATCTATACTTCCCCTCTAACCGGAGGCATTACCTAGCCTCAAACGCGCTGGTTTCCGTTGCCGGAGAGAACGAGTCCTCGCGGGGGCCTGGCGGCGGGGGCGAAACTTAGGGGAACTCGCCTTTATCTCGAAAGAGAGAAAAAGTCTCTGGAAAGTAGCCAAATTAAAAGTTAGTAAAACCGAAACTTGGGAACAGACTGGTGGAAAACAGGTGTGGAAGCGCCTAGTATGGCGAAATCTAGACTGAGTACCACGCCAAAAGGGTGCCTGGGGTAGTAGGAGCAAGGAGTGTTAAAGCACCTAGTACAGCTTCGAATGCAACCGTAACAAGTACAGAATATCCCAGAGCACTATAGTACAGGTGTGTTGTTTTTGTGGCTGTAGGAAGAAGGAAAAGAAAATGCACCGGCCTGCTGCCTCTGTAGCTGAGCCACACCCGCTGCTTCGTGCGGACAGGAAAGAAATTAAATTAAATGATATATTTATAGGAAGGGAAAGGCGCGGTAACTGTCTCAGTTGTTTTCTGTGGACACCGCAACCACGCAGTAAGGGAAGGGAGGAAGATGGGAGTGAAAGTGGAAACAGAAAGAGGAGCCGTAGTGGAGGGCTAAGAAGTAATTTCGACCACCTGTGGATCTTTAACGTGTGCTGACATCGCACAGCACATGGACGCCTCTTCGTTTCACCTACATCGAAACGCAGCCACCGAGGGCGGGTTCGAACCCGGGTACTCCGGCACAGTAGTCGGGCGTCTTACCACTGCACCACCACGGCGGGGCAGGACAGAAGAGAAAATAGAGAAGAAAGAAAAAGAAGAGGGATAGAAAGACGCGCGCCGCGAAAACAGCCGTCGTCCACCACCGAAGCAGTGGCGGGTGCAATGGCGGCCTACAACAGATAAAATTCGGTGGCAGGCTAGCCCCTGCCGCAAGCGACGGTGACCTACCTGTTCCAGCCCCATAAGGGCCAGGATTAGCCTACCTTCACCACCTCTCGAACTTCTACAGGTGTGGAAACGGCGGAAGCACAGCGGAAGCACCGACTTTGGAAGCGGTTAGTAGCTCGGCGAACAATTCATGTGTAGCATACTCAAGAGGGGAAACATGCATCCTCTTTAGGATGTTACCTTGGCACTAACAGCGCAAATAAATACAAAGTAAGGATGCGACTTCAGGATTGTCCACCCTGCATGTTATACCATCCAACATGCTATGTCCGATGAAAACCAGAGAAGAGTACTCACCAGTGTGCGCCCGATATCAAAATCTGGCCACTTGCCTAGTACCTTGGAGTAGAAAGGAAAACTTCTCACGAGCGCGAGATTCACCTCTTTAATATCTTTAGTAAGGTCGGGACGGGGAAACCTGGCTGCGGTTGGGACACTTCAAAAGTGGCCTCACGTTAGGGGACCTATCTCTTCGGAGATCTGGCAAACGTCTTGTGGTGGTGGAATGATCTTGAAGGCCGAGGGCCGCACATTTCACAAAAGCGAGTGCTCACCCTCTTAGGAGGCCAGAAAGGAAGTTCGACTCAAGTGAGTGGATCACGAGGGAAATCCTACGCTGTCGCCAATCCCCACCTCAGTCCTATAACCCATTCTTTATTCCCTTTTTCCATTCCTTTTATCCCATCACATTCCGCTACTTCCCAGGGAAGATTAGGGGAGTGTTCCCGGACCCACTCTCCTGGCAGTGGATTGCTAGAGTAGCATCCCTACTTTTATTTAATAACTTCCATTTGAAAAGCATATTGTCGAGATGCACCTCATCGTTTTTGTTGCCAGTCGACAAACGTCCTCTACCCTAGATACAGTAATGGTGCGGTATGAGTCTGACTTACTCCAATGTACTACGCCTGCTTCTGTATTCTGTGTGGTGGAGCTTTCGAGGAAGCACCAAATGAAAGCCCGCTCGAACGCATGGCCGCAGGGACGCGAGGTCAGCTTCACATATGCGTGATGATGATGATGATGATGATGATGATGATGATGATGATGACAACGTTATTTTTCAACCAGATAAGGAGGCCCCCATCCCCGCCCCCTGCACGCAGGCTCAAGGGATGGGAGCCGAGACCTCCACGATCAGAAGCAGGCAAAGAGGTCTTGGCCCTTCGCGGCTTCTTCCGTCAGGCGGATGGCTTGTTGCTGTGGAGCAAGGACCTCGCTCCGCAGCAGGGCTTCCCAGGCTTCTCTACAATTTATATTTGTTTTAGCCCCTGGGGATCTAGCACATTCCCAGATTATATGGTCGAGGGTACCTCTCTCCCCACAGTGCTTGGATTTATATCGTTTTTTTTTTCTATCGTCCATCTGGACACAATATGCCCAAACCGGGTTTACAAAGTTCCCAGCTTGCAGGCGCCGCCATGCAACTGCCTCCCTATTGTTTATACTTTTATCCGGTGGTGGCACTAGTCTCCTGCTTAACCTGTAATTTTTAAGAATCTCCGTATAATTTGGCAGACGCTTGTCCATTTTCCGGCAGTCGGGCGGCTCCACAGTTACCCAGAAGTAGATAACTCAGACCAACTCGTGGGCCGCTTCGTTGCCAGGAACGAACATGTGTGTAGGGGTCCAAATTAGGTGAATTTTCCTGTTTATTCATCTATTGGCCAGAATCCTTGCCGCTTCCGGCGAGATCCTAACCTTTCAAAAATTCCAAATAGCCGTCTTGCTATCGCTGATTATGAATTGGCTTGCGTTCCGACGCAAGTGAGTGCTATTGCAACTTCTTCAGCCGTTTCGACATATGCGTGAATCTCCTGGTGACGTCATGACCAGTCGTGACATCATGACCGGATGTAACGTCACAGCTTGTCATGAAGTCACCACGTGATGACGTCATATTCAGTCATCTCTGTCATTATCATCATCACTGTCACTATCACTAACTGCAACTATCGTTATCTATCACAACCTACCACTAACTATAGTTGTCTCCTCGGCAACCGCGCTGGCATAACGCTAGACAAGAACTGAGACACGTTTCTCACATGTCCGGCATGGTTCTCGGGATGTTTGACGGCAAAGCGGGACAGGACGGACACCGGACCCCGCATTAGTCATTAAAGGCTTTCGCCGTAATCAGGAGCCCACTTAGTGATTATGACGGGGAGCCTCAGCCACCTCAAATTTCCTCTGTAACATACGGGAAAGAGTTTTTCAGACTACATACTCTTCTTCTTGATTTTTATTAACGACATCGCTTGTGAAATCCCAGTGAAAATCAAACTTTTCTCAGATGACTGCGTGATTTACCATGAAATCCGTAGTTTTGAAGATCAGGTAGACTTAAACACATCTCTGGCCAAAATACAAGAATGGTGCCCTACGTGGCAAATGGCTATAAATAACAAAAAAGCAGTCGCTATGACAATCACTCGTAAAAAAACAACCATTGCACTTTACATATTGTCTTGGAAACCATGCCTTAGCTACAGTACCAGGTTTTAAATATCTTGGATTAATAATCACAAGCGATCTAGATGGAACCAACACGTAGGATACGTTGAAAACAAGGCAATGAAGGGCTCGGTTATCTGAGAAGAACACTCGGAAAATCAACACGCGACATAAAACTTTTGGCTTACAAAACGTACATAAGACCGATAATGGAATACGCTGCCGTTATTTGGGACCCCTACACACAAACCAACATCATCAAACTTGAAAGCGTACAACGTAAATCAGTAAGATTCATTTATAACGCATATAACAGGCGCACATCTCCAACCCAACTCTTACTAGATGCCAACCTGGAAAGCTTAGCATCAAGACGTTACCAGGAAAGAATGAAGCTTTTTTACTTGCTTTATCATGACGAATTAGGAATTGATAAAACGCTTTATATTGAAACCGCTAACCCACGCACAACACGTTCCTATCACCCTAAAAAAGTTAAAGAATACTTCTGTAAAACCAACATTTTTAAAGAATCATTCTTTCCTAGAACGACTCGCCAGTGGAATACCTTACCTGCTGATGTTGCCCAATGCACAAGTGTATCTTCATTCTGCCACGCGCTGTCCTGAATATATTGACACATTTGTTGTATTGTATTCACATCGTGGCGTCGCTTGCTGGTCTAACGTTGACTTGTATTTATGATGAGTAGTTACGGCTCCGTGTATTGACGCTATGTATGCATTGTGTAAATTGTATGTTTTGCAAAGCATTGTATGCCTGCTCCTGCCTAAAGCCTGACACTCAGGCTGGCAGTATGTTCTTAAATAAAAAAATAAAATAACGTTGCACAAAGCTGCACACAGCACACACTAGTCTTGGCTCGTGACGCACTACTCCGTGCTAGTGAGCCTCAAGTGTTTCTTCTCACCGCGTCTTATGAGCTGTGTACTCAGTAAATAATGCATCCTACAAACTTTCGTGGCGATGAAATGTTATGCACACGAGTTGCACACCAGACGTGCTCTTACGTACGGTGGGGGCAAACAAGCTCATGTATTACTTTGCGCTCGTATCCAGGTTACCTCTGAATAGCAGAAACGAAGACTGCTGAAGAGCCAAAACGATGAGTGTTACCGGACAAAACGTGTTTTCTCTGAAAATTCCTTCCTGGGCTTAGACTGACGGCGCATATTTCTTTTTAGGGAAGATGTCCCGCAGCGAATCCCACTTCCCCGTGAAAGAGAAGGACCCGAAGCAGCTACGGCACGATTTGCCCAAATTCGTCCTGAACGAAGAGGGAGAGTACGTCATGGAACTCCTTGGCACTGAAGACCTACCGGAAGTAAGTCCCATTGGCCACAGCCGCTGACGCAATCACGCGAAAGTGCACACGGGTTTAATCCCGACCGCCGGTGTTGCGTTTCGATAATGGCGAAATGAAGAGGCGTCTGTGTGCTGTGCGATGTCAGTGCACGTTAAATATCCTCAGGTGGTCTAAATTACTCCTTGATGCTTCACCACGGCACCTCTGTCTCTACCATTCACTCCCACCTTCCCCCTTCACGTATCCAGGCGGAAAGTGTGTCAGACACCGCGCATTATCCTTCCCGAGGCTGCGGCTCTGCCGCGGAAGCGTCGTTTCAAAGGACGTGAATTCCTAAAGGAATGTGTGCAGCGTGATGTGAGTAGATGTTATTGAACAGCAGTTGGCCGAATTTATTCTTAGACTGTCCACCCCTCCTTCACCACTACCTCAAAACGTGACTGGAGTACCAATGAGATGTGGAACAGTTACTGCGGCTTTCTCTTACTCGTAACCAATTTGTTACCAGCGACGTTGGTAGCATGACGTAATGTTTTCACCTTTGTTCTACTGCCCAATCATTCTGGAGACATTCTCGGCATGGATTTTTTGAGCGATTGTAGTGCTGTTATCGGCCTTGTGAGTGCCACCTCGCGCTTCGTCGGTCTCGCATTACCTCGGCGCAACCAAAGCCCAAGGTTTACACGGCACGCGTCTTGGCGGAGCACTTGACTTCACCGCCTCAGTCGAGCGTGTTTCTCCCTGCCACTCCGATCAGGTTGCTTCTGTGAAAGTTCTACTGGAAGGAAATGCTCAGTTCCTTGAACGGGGCCTTGGCTTTGCTCGAGGTTTTGCGCAGCTGTATACCGGCTGCGCACACGCCCTTGTCACGAACTTTGGCAACGCTCTGCAACACCTTACTAGAGGCACGGCTCTTGATACTAGAGAGATTTAGCTTACCGTGATCCGTGATCCGCTACCGTGATCCGCCACCGCGCGTTCCACTGTGCATGCCCAGATCCCCTTGACGCCGATAGATGGCGTCACATAGACCTGCCGCGTCGGGACCAATCAGCCTGTGCGCACCGCCCACACGCGGTAGAGGGTCGCGTTGGTGGATCGTGGATCACGGTAAGCTAAATCTCTCTATTAACGAGCGCCTTACCGCCCTTATTCACATTGTGACCCTGTCGGAATGTGCTTCCCCTTGTCCTCTTTGCAGCAGAATTGGGCCTTTCGGTGTAGGGACTGCGCAAAATCTCACTGAGAGCGATAGAGCCAACCAGGTAGAGCTGCTTGCAGAATTCGAAGACTGCTTCTTCACCTCATCCGAAGTTCGTCAGACAACCCATGCTAAACATAAAATCATTACCGATTACACGGCTCACCCTGATCATCACTCGTTTTACCGGGTTTCTTTCAAAGGACGCGAAGTCATTCAGAATCACTTGTGTGAAATGCTGACCGACAATATAATTCAACCCTCACGCAGCCCCATTGGTAGTTCCAGTGACACTAAACAAGAGAAAGGATGGCACTCTTCGGTTCTGTGTTGACTATCGCCTCCTCAACAACTTCCCAAAAAAGAACGTTTATCCCCTTCCGCGCATCGATGATGTGCCTACTTGTTCATCTACGACAGGCTTGTTGCTTTTCATCCATCGCATCTGAGAAGTGGTTACTGGCAAATCGAGGTCGATGAAGCGTCCAAGAGCAGATGGCCTTTATCACCCCGGATACTACTGCCTACTACCCTCAAAAAACGGGTACACTCAGCACCTTAATAAGACTTTGGCGGACATGATCTCTATGTATGTGAATGTCGAGCACCGTACATTGGACGATATTCTTCCCTATGTAAGTTTCGCCTAAAATACATCAACTCAAGTAACAACTGGGTTTTTTCCGTTCCGCCTGGTGCATGACCGAGAGGGGTTACCATTCTTGATGCCATGTTTCCCCATGAACCAGAGTCTTACACTTACGACGACGTTCAAGAAGTCCGACAGCTGGCAAGACAACATATCCAAGACCACCAGCACGTTGATGCACGCAGGTACAACCTCCGGAATCGTGACGTCCATTTAGAACCTGGCGATATAGTGTGGGTGTGGACTCCCGTTCGCCGTCATGATCTTAGCAAGGAGGTCCTCACCTCAAACGTACTTTGGCCCATACGAGGTCGTTCGCCGTATAGGCGACATAAATTACCAGGTGCTTCCAATTGTATCGAGCAAGTCTTGTCGGCCCCCTCATTCTGAAGTTGTGCACGTGGTTCGTCTCAAACCTTACTGTGAACACCAGGACCACATATTCTGACTCTGTGCTCGGCTGACGCTTTAACTTTTCAATTATGCCGAACCGCGTATGGGGCGGATAGGGGACATAAAGGAAGAAGAGGATCGCGCGGAGTGTGCGTGTAATCGGCCACCGCTGCGTAATTTCGTTCTCTCTATGGTAGGGCCCCGTCACTTCTTTCTCCTCACTGATTGTCTCTAAGAAACTTAAACTGCGATTATTGCTGAGAGGTACCTCTGAACGTAACGTAAACGTTACATACGCGCACTGAAGGCAGGAAATGATCACCGTGAAGGTAACTGCATAGTTCAACTGTTCCCATACCTCACCTCCGGCCTCTGTTCACGGCTGGTTTTGCGGCTATCAAGAATAAAAAACATCACATAATGCTACCAAAAGGGGAAGCCACCAAAACAAATGATGTTAGTAATTTATTTGAATGTTGCGAATTGTAAAAAAGATGCACTCAAAGGATTCGAACAGATATTTTGAGCGCTGAGATGTAGTATTACTTCATTGCGCCACCCAGTCAAAGAAAACTACAGAACTTTGTCAAAAATACGACAAAATATCCTGTAGTTCTGTTTGAACCATCAGATTTTTCTGTAGTACTTTTATGTAGTTCTGTAGTTTTTCTGTAGTATATTTGTGTTGTCTGTAGTTCTGTAGCACTTCTGTTGTAACTACAGAAATTTCTGATGTTACTACACAAAGTTCTGTTGTCACAACAGGTTTCCCGTCAAAAGCCGCACAGAAATTCTGTCGTAACATCAGAAAAATTTCAGTAGTTTTTTCCGACTGGGTGTAGCGATTGTAACGGCTGGCTTTAAATGCTGCCTTATTCGTTTTGACAATATTGTCGCTATCTGTCGACAGGTGACGCTGCTCAGAAAACCCTACCATTGAGAGAACGGAATCGCGCGCCGCCGCTTTGATGGGCTCCAGCTGTCTGTTTCTCCACTTACGCCTGGGCACCTCAGCCCTTTCTTTTGACCCTATCCTTCTGGACAACCGTCTCAGGTTGTAAAAAGAACCCGTAACAGTATGGTTGGTCTAAAACGAGAGAAGAAACCTATAAAAATAGTGCTGTCAAAACGTTGATGTGGATGGCCCGGCGAATATGTGACCGGACATCGCCTTTGTTTGATGATGATGCATTTATTTTTTGCCTGATTAAACTGAGAGCTGCTACCATAGCTCACAGAGAATCCACGTGCACAATTACTCCCTTTTTCCGCAGCATCAATACGACACGCCGCCAGATGAACTGAATATACAAAGCTGCCAGTTGCATGTTTTAAGGTGTTTGTTTCCTAACTTTTACTTATAATATCTGTGTCAGTGCGCTACAAGAATGCCATGACACCGTCCCCCCAGCCTGAAACTGCAGTATCAATAATATTTTACCCTTGTTATCTACGCAGCCTCCTTCTGATAACGTCAAATTGACTCGCATCCGCTTCTGCTTGTCCATGCTGAGTGCAGCGGTTCTGGGCGCGGCCATAGGTCTCGCCGCTTACGTCACCATCATGCACTCGGACACGTTGTTCGGATTGACGTACGCCAGCCCAAAGCACGCGGACACTGACAGAGAATGGTATGCGACCCATCCAGCAGTTATAGACTGTGAAATTGTAATGGCAACGAACCTAATTAAAAGAAATTACAGCTAAAATTCAGCAGCAGGAACAGTTACTGTCAAGGCAGTTACAGCGCACCAAATGTCCGAAAAATATTGGGACACTTGGGCTCGGCCTTAAAAATACGACACACTAGTTAATGGTTCCCTTCTGCGGATTCTTTTTAAGAGGCTCGTTCGGGAACATGTGCTCTGCAAGTCATTTAATCATTATTATCTTAATTCACACCTCTGTTATCTCCCACGTACTCTCTAGCATACAATCCAAAGCTACAAACATTGTGAGCAAAACCGTCTGACAAAGATCAGTATAATGTACTGCTTTCACAACTCCTTACAAAAGTGTGTGCGTCGCCTGGGGCACCGTGCCTGCCTCATGATCCAGCGATCCAGGGTCTGATTCAGAGTTTTTGGATAATACCAGTTGCGAAGCTCCGCTTCAGAAAGTGACCGGCTTTTGTACTCATTTTTTGGGTGTCTATGAATTGTCGCTCCACCTGAAAGCGTTCAGTACGAGCTTTTTTGCTATTACCGTCATTGCCTCTAGTTTCCATCTTAATTAACTATGTGGCGGTTTTATTTAAGTAGTTTTGCTACTGCAAGTCTTCGATTATTTATATTTTCCTTCATTTATCAACACTCTGAAAGTTTGCAGTTTAGCTGCAGTTTCCTTTAATGGCAGGGGGCGCGCCACTATTCGTATGCACCCCAATTGTGATCAACCAAAACCGGCGTTTTTTGATACATGGGCCCTAGGGAACGTTTCGAAATGGGTAATATTGGAGAGCTGTGGGTCTGATTCCCCACTCTATATCGAAGGAGCTCTGCGACAGCTCCTTTAGTTGGAACATTTCGTGAGGTCTTATGACGTCCCACTTCCAATCTGCATCCGACCATGTCATCTTGCATGTTCGTGATTTTCGCTCAATGCCGAGGTCGGATATCTTAGAGAGATGTGCCATTGATCCTGAGGCGTTAAAGGACACGTATTGGAAGCTCACGCTAGATACGAGCTTCAGAAGTGCTCGAAAATACTAATTATGCAGCTCAAAAAGAAACATTTCGTCCTGAATACTTTTGGTACTTCGACACAAGGCGTACCTCAATGTAATTGTTAAAAGACTCCGGACGAAGAAGAATGCGAGCACAAGGCTGGATCTAATGCTGAGGTTTTTTTGCCCGCGATTCCAGCACTCCTTTAATCCTCGGTGACTGGAGAGAAGCCAGATACTAACTTTGCTGATTGATGTATGCAAGCTCAGGTGTACGAATGTTCAAAAACAGAGCAGGTTGTGCAGACTGGACAAGGTGTATTTTAGCATGGCTGGTAGGAGTGTGTCCAGTCTCTGCCAGACATCTCTTGCTTGGGGGCAAATAATGACAGCTTAGTAGAAAGCAGCGTCTTTGAAAGCAAACAGCTCCCACCTTTCATCACTGGGCGTGAAACAATGAGAAGGCGCACACGCGACGCTTTCATGACCTCCACCACGTTTTTTCTTTTGCCCTGCGTAGTCTTAAAGCCGCGTGTAGTGACTCATTTTGGCAAGAGCTGTTCGTGCTAATCACCACGGTTGACGCCCTAAACACTCATACTTTGTGCTGCAAAATATATTCAGCAACAAACTCTAATAGTTAAGTGTCGACTTCAGAACGCAAGATAGGAAGCAGCCTAGTTCCCTTCACGTTACTACATACGTAATTCAGAGGCATTTCCTGTAACGTCGGTGCTAATATTCTCGTCACATCAGACACAATTTCAAAGTCTCCGACATCACAGGCGGTAGCATCCCCCGGCGATTGTTGGTGGAAATTGTGATTCTGAAAAGTATTTCTGAATCGCCGGCGTCAACGGCTTTGCGGTCGTGGCGGCGCGCAAGTGAACATCGCGGGATATGTTGTCCGCAAGAGAACGTTTCGATGACGGCGAGGTGCAAAAGCACACGTGGGACGTTCCATCTGCGTACTTACTCCCCAGCCGATATTATCAAGCAGCCCTCCCTTACAACATCTCTCATTGGTCAAGTCCAGGTTCGCGTCGTTGAATTTCATATATCATATAGTAATAAATAATCCTTGCTACACACGGCTCCGGAGATTCGGTCAGGGTTGGGAGCACCTTCATTGTGTTTTACACCAAGCTCTATTCCACTTATATATATTCGCAGGATACGTCCTCACCGACCAACCTTCCAGATTAACCACAGCTGGAAGACTACAACCAATGATTATTTTTCGACCGCCACGAACGCCAACGACAGCTCAAATCTGCAGCAGGAGCTGTGGAATTCAACATCACTGTAGCTCCTGGCACATTGCCACTGCATTCCTAGTTTTTATCCTCGAATCCTTGGTTTTGCAGTGATCAACTCATTAATTACTGTCCCTGAACCTCTATTACGCGTTCTATGCTGATTTGGCATCTCTGGCTTTCCTGTACTATACGTGTGTCTATGCCAGTACTTACGCTTGTTTTTTATAAGTGTTTGTCCAATAAAGTATCCATTGCATTTTGTTTACTGCATCGTTGTGGAGTTTGTGTATTTCTCAAGAAGCGCTACTGTTGCACATATGTGCCGTTTTCATCCAAAATAACAAGACTGAATGATTTGCATCTTATCCGTATTACTCAGCATTTATGGCTTCCTTATCTCTTTCAGCCCTGGACTGTTAATTTGAACCTCAGAATTGTTTTCGTCAGTACTTATTGTGATTGTTGTCGCTTTACCACAAAGCAAAACTTTGCCGCTACAGACATTTGTGGATTTGGAAATATGGCGTCAAATAGTCATCATGACTCAGTAGGTTAATGCAGAGGGCACCGATTTAATTGCCGTAGTTCGCAACAAACAGGGAAACGAAAAATAATCTTGTTGTAATGTGGAGCACTTAAAAAGCATTTTGAAAATAAGAATATCTAGTGTATAATTGTTATATCAGGTGAGAAGGAGGAGGACACAACATCTGTCGGGGAGGCGGTGGGGGGGGGGGGGGGGGGGGCTTAGTCATTGGTATCGTTGGCCGAAGCTGTCATGTAGAAAAACAGCAATTACACAGAGTTAAAACAGGAGCGGGAAAACAAGCCCGTGCTTTGGCACAACAATCTGTTTGACTGAAATAACCCTAGCAGTTTTAAAGTAAAACAAAAAGATCTTGCAAGCTCTCTTTGATGTGTGAAAATTTCAGAAAACAGCCAGCAAGGGGAACTGCCAGTTGTAATTACATAATGGTGAAAAATTCTGCAAATCGCAACCAATGCAAATTGATCGGCGCTGGTACCGAATGTTAGTAAAACAAAGAGAGACATGGGGAGAACTATATTCTTGCGAGAAGAACCTCCAGGTAGGTCTCTCTCTGAAGTGCAAATATCCGGCGATAAAAAAGAAAACCCGTGGATTCAGCTTAGGTCGAAAATATTCCTGTTGTTTTATTGTTCATGGGGCTAAAGAATGCGATCAAACAAAAAAAGGGAGGCGAATAAAACGAAAAATATAGGCGCGTCCATCGAAATATGCACGACTATATTATAGCAACTGGTGGGTTAACCTGTTAACCCTTTTCGAAATTCTTTCAGAGCTTTTTTTCTTTCCATCAAAATTATTACGATTGTTAGTTGTTTTTTATATTCACAATTCTTATATCTGCATTCTTCTAATTCTTTACAATCTCTTTTTGCGACAATCTTTTGCTTGTAATTGAGTTTGTGGACAACACCACAACTTGGCCAATCCCCCATGGAGGATACGTGCCATTTTCAAGAGGCCAACAACAACAACGACGATGGTCAGACGTGAGTTCAGAGGAGAGAAGAAGAAGAAGAAGGTCAAGAGCGGAGGAAGAATTTCCGGCAGTTTAGCGTCCGATTCTATCAATGCCCCACGATCAAGCTGAACAGCCAGACCCTCAGTGCAACTAGAACCAAGTGGAATACAGCAGACACAAAGCCATCTCTGCCCTGGTCCAAACTTCAGACAGCAAAGGTTCGTTGTGCCGCAACATTAAATGAGAGCAATGTCTTTAGCGCCAAAGTGTCCATGTTGTGAATCACAGCATGATATCATAGTCATGCCATGATCCCAACATGATTATAGCTTGTTAGGTTTGTTTTATATCTTAAACCAAAACTGAAAATCGTCATTAATTTGACGGTGTTATATTGTTGGCACTTTTCAGCTCACGCTTTGTTTATTTCTCCGCAGCTAGAAGTTCTCGAGAATGGCCGCCACTGAAGGTCTGAACTCCAAACCCGGCACGTCCAAGCTGCCTGGCAAAGGCAACCCTCTAAGCTCGAAGGGTTACGCCATAACTCGCATCTGCAATGGCCTCGCCGTCGGCATTTGCAAGCAGCTTCTACGGCTGAAGGTTTATTTATTCAAACTTAATATCAGAAATCAGAGAGCGACGTGGTTGTGCTCCTAAACCTACACAGCTTAGCTAGACGCAAAACGTTTGGGGACACTAACGCTTCATCTTTAATGATATCACATGAAAGCGGCGATGGTTCCCGTCAGTGCATGGTTTGCCCTCTCATCCCTAGTGTAATTTTGTCGCTAACTTTGTCAACGAAATGGAGCGTAGCCGTACGCGCATTCAGAAAGGCAGCGATGTAGTCGTATGTCCGTTTGCCTACGTTTAACTGCGAGAGGTGATTGAGGATGGAAGTGTGTGACACGTTGTCGAAGGCCTTACTCACATCGAGTCCCAGGATGGTTCGCGTGGCTCTTATGCGATTTGTATCTAGAATGTCTTGTTGAATTTGCCACATAATGTCCTGAGTCGAAAGACCTGCTCGAAACCCAATCATGGACGGGGGAAACGTGCCTTCCGCATCGGTGTGCATAAGGGGCCTGTTTAAGACAACGTGTTCCATTACCTTCCCGAGACATGACGTTAGCGAGATTGGGCGGAGGTTCCCCATCTCGAGTCTTTTGCCCGGTTTAGGTATGAAAATAATTTTAGCGTGCTTCCATTCCTCAGGGACGCTGCCCTCTGTCCAGTACCTGTTGAAGAGGTCCGTAAGAGCCTCTACTGACTGGTCTTCTAAATTGCGCAACATCTTATTGGTGATGCAATCTTCCCCCGGTGCCGAGGTGGTGTTAATTTGGTTAAGAGCAGCCCTAATCTCTGCTACGGCAAAGACGCTATCCATGCGAGGATTATCCAATCCTGAGTACCCATCTGGCGTGGGTATATCCTGGGAGCTGTTAATGTATTTATCTTTTAAAGTAGTCATGAGCTCTTCGTCGGTGCCTTGGAAAGATTGCGAGATCCTATGTAGGTTCTTGTGGGAATCTGCCTTAGTTCTCGTAGGATCCAGTAAATGTCTAAGTAAAAACAACGTGTTCTTGTTGCCCAGTTGCCCATTAAGGCGGTCGCAAGTCTGATGCCGCAGTGGCGGGTGGAACGACGGCCTACAACAGATAAAATTCGGTGGTTGGCTAGCCCCCGCCGCAAGCGGCGTTGACCTACCGTCCCAGCCCCGTAGGGCCAGGAACTGCCACCCTTCACCCTCTGGCACAGTGGTCGGGTATCTTGATCACTGCACCACCGCGGCGGGGTAGGGAGAGCGTTCGTTTATGATTTCAGTAGTTAGTGCGAAGTCAGGGCATGTTTGGAACACATCTGTCGTCAGGCATACTAGGAGCAACTGGTAGCATACGGCGCAGAATGAATTAATGAAAAACTTTATTTACACAAAGGGAATTCTCCCGGCGTTGGTGGGGCCCTCAGTCCAGGGCCCCAGTGGCCTTTGCCGTCTTGCGCGCTCTGTCAGTCAGCTTGAGGTGGTCGTCAGGCGTCGAGCAGGACAGTGCAGCCTCCCACTGCTCCGGTGTTGGTGTGGTGTTTATTGGTGCTACCTGTGTTTCTTGACAGGCCCATGTAACATGGTAGAGTGTAGGGGGTTCTCCGCATAGTGGGCATATATTTTGGTTGGTTTGTGGGGTTTAACGTCCCAAAGCAACTCAGGCTATGAGAGACGCCGTAGTGGAGGACTCCGGAAATTTCGACCACCTGGGGTTCTTTAACGTGCACTGACATCGCACAGCACACGGACGCCTTGCTTTTCGCCTCCACCGAAAAGCTACCGCCGAGGCCGGGATTCGATCCCGCGTCCTTGGGAACAGTAGTCGAGCGTCGTAACCACTGCGCCACCCCGGCGGATGTAGTCGCTGCAGCATTTTATGACGAACTCCTTTAATTCCTTATCATTGCCGACAAAACGTTGTACGCAGAGGTAGCACGCTTTTGGGAGCGAGAGTTTAAAATTAATAAACCTTCCCTCCTTCGGGAATCGAGCCTCCATCACTTGGATCCCCATCCCAGCGCTTTACCAGCTGCGCCCCGCCCCGGACTGTGAAACGCTCTTCATAATTCCCTTTGTCTACCCCGAGAATAGCGGGATTCCGCGAGCAACAAATACGGCGCCTTTCCTTTCTTGTAAACGAACTATCGAACGGCGGCGAACTTTGATCTGTTCAATGAAATACTGGCTGGCTTGGCTGGCTTGGCTGCGCTTGGCTGGCTTGGCTGGCTTGGCTGGCTGGCTGGCTGGCTGGCTGGCTGGCTGGCTGGCTGGTTGGTTGGTTGGTTGGTTGGTTGGTTGGTTGGTTGGTTGGTTGGTTGGTTGGTTGGTTGGTTGGTTGGTTGGTTGGTTGGTTGGTTGGTTGGTTGGTTGGTTGGTTGGTTGGTTGGTTGGTTGGTTGGTTGGTTGGTTGGTTGGTTGGTTGGTTGGTTGGTTGGTTGGTTGGTTGGTTGGTTGGTTGGTTGGTTGGTTGGTTGGTTGGTTGGTTGGTTGGTTGGTTGGTTGGTTGGTTGGTTGGTTGGTTGGTTGGTTGGTTGGTTGGTTGGTTGGTTGGTTGGTTGGTTGGTTGGTTGGTTGGTTGGTTGGTTGGTTGGTTGGTTGGTTGGTTGGTTGGTTGGTTGGTTGGTTGGTTGGTTGGTTGGTTGGTTGGTTGGTTGGTTGGTTGGTTGGTTGGTTGGTTGGTTGGTTGGTTGGTTGGTTGGTTGGTTGGTTGGTTGGTTGGTTGGTTGGTTGGTTGGTTGGTTGGTTGGTTGGTTGGTTGGTTGGTTGGTTGGTTGGTTGGTTGGTTGGTTGGTTGGTTGGTTGGTTGGTTGGTTGGTTGGTTGGTTGGTTGGTTGGTTGGTTGGTTGGTTGGTTGGTTGGTTGGTTGGTTGGTTGGTTGGTTGGTTGGTTGGTTGGTTGGTTGGTTGGTTGGTTGGTTGGTTGGTTGGTTGGTTGGTTGGTTGGTTGGTTGGTTGGTTGGTTGGTTGGTTGGTTGGTTGGTTGGTTGGTTGGTTGGTTGGTTGGTTGGTTGGTTGGTTGGTTGGTTGGTTGGTTGGTTGGTTGGTTGGTTGGTTGGTTGGTTGGTTGGTTGGTTGGTTGGTTGGTTGGTTGGTTGGTTGGTTGGTTGGTTGGTTGGTTGGTTGGTTGGTTGGTTGGTTGGTTGGTTGGTTGGTTGGTTGGTTGGTTGGTTGGTTGGTTGGTTGGTTGGTTGGTTGGTTGGTTGGTTGGTTGGTTGGTTGGTTGGTTGGTTGGTTGGTTGGTTGGTTGGTTGGTTGGTTGGTTGGTTGGTTGGTTGGTTGGTTGGTTGGTTGGTTGGTTGGTTGGTTGGTTGGTTGGTTGGTTGGTTGGTTGGTTGGTTGGTTGGTTGGTTGGTTGGTTGGTTGGTTGGTTGGTTGGTTGGTTGGTTGGTTGGTTGGTTGGTTGGTTGGTTGGTTGGTTGGTTGGTTGGTTGGTTGGTTGGTTGGTTGGTTGGTTGGTTGGTTGGTTGGTTGGTTGGTTGGTTGGTTGGTTGGTTGGTTGGTTGGTTGGTTGGTTGGTTGGTTGGTTGGTTGGTTGGTTGGTTGGTTGGTTGGTTGGTTGGTTGGTTGGTTGGTTGGTTGGTTGGTTGGTTGGTTGGTTGGTTGGTTGGTTGGTTGGTTGGTTGGTTGGTTGGTTGGTTGGTTGGTTGGTTGGTTGGTTGGTTGGTTGGTTGGTTGGTTGGTTGGTTGGTTGGTTGGTTGGTTGGTTGGTTGGTTGGTTGGTTGGTTGGTTGGTTGGTTGGTTGGTTGGTTGGTTGGTTGGTTGGTTGGTTGGTTGGTTGGTTGGTTGGTTGGTTGGTTGGTTGGTTGGTTGGTTGGTTGGTTGGTTGGTTGGTTGGTTGGTTGGTTCACAGGAAGGGAAAGGCGCAGTATCTGTTACACTTGCTCTGTGGACACCTGAACCGCGCCGTAAGGGAAGGGAGGAAGGTGGGAGTGAAGGTGGAAAGAGAGAAAGGGGAGCCGTAGTGGAGGGCTACGGAGTTATTTCGACCACCTGGGGATATTTAACGTGCGCTGACATCGCACAGCACACGGGCGCCACTTCGTTTCGCCTCCATCGAAACGCAGCCGCCGAGGTCGGGTTCGAACCCGGGAACTCCGGCACAGTAGTCGGGCGTCTTACCACTGCGCCACCCCGGCGGGGCTGAAATGCTGGTTGTATTGTTGTTGTGGCTGTAGGAAGAAGGACAAGAAAAATTAGGGGATCTCTTAGATGTCTCTTAAGAGGAGAATGGCGAAAGCCTACCCTTCTTATCCTATAATTTGCCTCCCATTAGCCTCTTGCCGGCATTCGTTGCAGTGCTACATATAATTATAAATGGTTTACAGGAAAGGGAACGCGGAGTATCTATCACAATTTCTCCGGCAAGTGTGAGTTTGGACGGTACACCATCGCTCCTGTCGCGTGGCGTTCCTTGGCGCACGTGCAAGTGTGGCATTGCAGATGGCAGGGACGCATCCCGCCTCGGCCAATCAGAACACCGCAAAAGCGGGACACACTTTTTCCACGACCACGACAGCATGAGCCATTAAAGGCTTTCGCCTTAATGGCTCATGCCTCGGGCAGGCCCATGTCACATGGTATGGGACTGCGAACGAAACCCTAACCCTTCCCGGGAGGACTGGGAGGCGAACCTGCTCGGCTGCTGCGACCTACAGGCCCAAAGGGACTTAACGTGGCGTACGCGGGCAGCGGCAACCGCCAATGGAGTCCCTGACTAGGATCTCCACTCAGTATTGTAAGGCCGAGGCCCTTAAAGCTCCGCGTCAAACAAACCTTCAAAATGTACAATAAGGGTTTTCACAACCACGACCAACCTATGGCGGCATTTTTATGTTTCTCCTACACTATCAAATGATTTCTCTCTCTTTCATGACCACTGGGTGTGCAGATGGCGTCCCAGCGATCCGAAGACGAACCGGCTGGAAACGTCGCCTTCTCTCCGCTGGCCGTGGCCTCGGCGTTGTCCATGGTACTCGCGGGGACAGCAGGACGCACCATGAAACAGCTTTCCGCCGCCCTCCATGGTGCGGACAACAGGACAGTGCATGACCAATTCAGGTGCCACTTCACGTTGATTTGAATCAGTTATTTTAGAGCGCAGCTCTTTGGCGCCCGTTTCGGCGTTTCGCGTCATCGTCGCCGGCGGCCTCGTAACCTGATGACGTCACCGGCCATGACGTCATGACCGAATGTGACGTCATTATGATGTCACATCCTGCTATGTCTGATAGCCGGAAATGATAATGACATCACATTCGGTCATGACGTCGTGACTGATAATGACGTCACCAGGAGATTCGCCTGGCGGAAGAAGCCGCGAAGAACCAAGAACTCTTTAGGCCTGCTTCTGATCGCGGAGGTCTCGGCTTTCGTATCTTAGGCCTGTGTGCCGGGAGCGGGGATTGGGGGCCTCCTTATCTGGTGGAAGAATAAAGTTGTTATCATGATCATCATCAAGCATACACGAAGCTGGCCCGGCCCGGCGTTCGATGCAGGCGTCCGTGCGGCGCCTTTCACTTGGCGCTTCCTCGAATGTCGCACCACAGAGCATATAGAAATAGACGCAGTACAGCAGGCAACAGCGGCATTTAAATTTGGTTGACATCAAAGAAAAGGCGTAGTATCTGTCCAGATTCTGCGCGGACACCTTAACCAAGCTGTAAAAAAAGGAGAAAGGTGACAGTGAAAAACAAAAAAAAAAACAGAGAAAGAGGTGCCGGTAGTGGAAGGCTTCGGACGACCACAAAGCTTCCTTCATGACAGTCAAGCACTGTTTCTTGAAGGAATATTTGTGAAAATTTAAAAAACTTGTCTGTAATTGTACATGCATGCCTGACTCAAAATCTCTGCCTCAATATATCGAAAAGATGAAACAGATTATGTTTCTCATTAAATTTCTCATTCGTAAGGAGCGTAATCGTCGGCAATTTTTTTATTAGATTTAGCATGCTGTTGCCGCCTACAGGGATGGCCAGCTGCCAAATTATTTATTGCGTGTTGTGGTTGGAAGCATCCTCTTAGAAGAAGTTTATTTTAAGGGCATATTTATTCATTAGCTTTCACATAAACACTGTCATACGCTTGCAAAGAGACAGACTGCAAATTTCTTGATAGCTTTGCGCGCAAAGAAAATGTTATATCGGTCAGTATAGTCGAACCCCTAACTATCCTTTAAATGCACAGTCACTTCGCGACTAAGAAAAATAGGATGGCTAACATATGACACGATGAAGCCGAACTGACTAGCTAGAATTGTAACTGCTAGTGGTTTGTATTGTATTCAAGTGGTACCTTTAATGTCGAGTAAATTTTATTGTATAGAGAGATGCAATTAGCACATACACTAGTCGCCCTCAAGCGTACAAGTGCACCTTCACCTGATCGTCGGGATGGTCTTTCTCTCTGCTTCCTTCTTTCCTGGACTTCTTTATCTTTTTGTGCTTTTCTTTCGCTTTTTCTTTCTTTCTTTATCCTTTTTCCATTTCATATATCTATCTATTGTAACTAGGCAGTTGTGATCTTTGTTTCCTTTTGTATCTTTAATGTACATTTTTTTACATTTTTATGTCCATGTTTCTTTTTCATCTAAATTATTTTTATTTTAATTTGGCCGTTTAGCTCCTTTTCTTTTATCTTAAATTGGATTAAGCCTGGCAAAGCTTTGCTGGTCCGGGCTTCCTCTCTCTTTCTTTTACATTTTTTTTTTCGTTATATTCTGAGAGGAATGATAAAAGATAAAATATGGTCTCAGTATGCGGCATTGGTAAAGGAATGCTGAAATTGCAACAGAATCATAGCGCATCATCGTTCTGACAAGGTCGCACTGCTCGATGAAATCTGTTGCATCAGAGTTCTGACTTCACTGTAAAGGCTAAACGAACACCCACCTTAAAAATAAACAAACTTTAAGACTGTAAGCAAATTACCATCCTACTGCCTTTCTTTTCTTGCACATAGTATGCTTTTCGAAGCATACTATGTGCAAGCAACTTTAGCAAAGATGCATGCAGAGATGCGCCCAAACGAACAGCCCACTTGATTGTAACTAGCAGTTTCCTTTTCCCCAAATATAATTTAGACTATCTGATTGTCAGCCACGTGTTTTCAAACGTTGCGACTGGTATTACCCTGGATCCTAAATCGCAGTAACGATGCAACAACTAATCAAGGCAGAGTTTACATCCAGCACTCTGAACGTAGTTCTCAAAAAGAACGGAGAATTGGTTTTTTGGATGGTTTGTTTAATAGAGTTTAACGTCCCAAAGCGAGTCAAACTGCGAGCGACGCCATAGTGGAGGAATCCGGAAAGTTTCTACCACCTGAGGTTTCTAGCATGCACTGACATCGCACAGCAATCTTGCGCCTTGCTTCCCAACCAGCAAAACACTTCACCCATATATAGTGTAGAGAGCTGTCACTACATTAGTCATACCCACGCATTGCCAACAGATTACCAATACTAGACTATAATTTGTTTTTCCTGGGCTTTCGCTTCCATCAAAAAATGGCCACCGTGGCCAGGAGTCGGTCCCGCATCCTTAAGCGCAGCAGTAGAGCGTCGTCCGTAACCCCTGGGCCGCGGTGGGGCGGAGAAGAGATGTTCAGGGCATTTAACGCGAAGACAAGGTAACCGGTGGTTGATATAATGCATTGGATCCCGAAGGAAGGCAAGCATAGCGGGTGGTTACGTTTGAAAGGGGGGGGGGGGGGGGGGGGGTGATCGGATAGGAAGTTTACGGAAATTGTGCGCGCACAGTTGTTACAAAACCAGGTTAATTATAGATAAATATTGGAGAAGCATCTGCCCTGCTGTGGGTGTAGACAGGCTGGTGATAACTAGGACAGTGATAGTTCATGGTCCGATATATCTTGCAAGGTTTGGTTTTGAGCTGCACTTGTGCATATACCTGTCAAGCGGTGGTTATTTGCTTGTCGAAGCAACAACGAGCAAGAACCGAAACAAGCAGCAGCGATGGATTTGGCAAAATACCGGGCATCACGTGACTCACTACTTTTGGTCCGTAATGTTCGTGCCTATTCAGAGGACCGTTTGGGCCATCTAGACACCTAGGCAGCACGAACCATCAGCTCACTGTTGGTTCTGTCATGGCAACACATTGGCCCTATGTTGGGTCGAACATTTCCAACACAATAGCAATATTGGGTCCATACATTCTGCTGTCTCGATGAACGTATTACACCGAATAATCACACGTATGACTCCGCCGCTTATCATCTCCTGCAAATGCTGAGGTTCGGATTTTTTTACAATACGTTCGGTGCATTTAGCACCTTCACTACCAGCATTCTTCATTTTTATCCTGGTGGCTGTGATTCTCCCGTAGAGCAAGTGATCTAGTTTAAAAACCCTACCGAGTTAAAGAGATCCGCTTCCGTCTGTCCACTGTGTTAGACAACCGCGAAATTCTGGTAGCCGATATTCTCGCACGATAGGCTGCCAGTCCTCACGCTGCGCTTCGATGTCTTCGTCTTTATCGTCATCATCTTCTCCAACAAAGTCGCGTTAAAAAGACCCTAATTAAACCTCCATTATCCTATAAAAGCCTATTTCACCCGTAAAAATGTTAGCTAAATATTGTAATAATTGACAAATCAGAGGTAAACTAAACTAAACTTCGCTAAACGAGTCATATATAATACATCTGCGCTGGAGCATGCATCATATAAAACTTTAACATGGCAACAATTTTTTTCTATGGTATCTACGGGCCAGACTAGTACTTCGAGGAGCGCAACTGGGATGGCATGTATCGAGCAGTAAACTGGCCCGAGCCGGTCCGCGATCCGTCGTCTAAACCTTTCTTAGCAGAGCTGTAAACGACAGCTCTAATCTCACCGAAAGTAATTCAGACCTGTATTGGTAAGATACTGTACTGTAGGATGACCTTCATTGAGAACACTGGCCGATTGACTACGTTCAGCCTCCGTACAGAGATGTACAGGATGGAAATAGGTACTAATTACTACCTGACTGACCTTTTAACCTAGCTGACGACCTCTGTGAACAGGAGATACCGCACAGTCGGGTTCCACACACAGTGATCATCATCATCATCATCATCATCAGCCTGACTATACCCACTGCAGGGCGAAGGCCTCTCCCATATTTCTCCACTTAACCCGGTTCTGTGCTAGCTGCATCCACTTGACCCCTGCGAACTTCTTAACCTCATCCGCCCACCTAATTTTCTGCCGCCCCCTGTTACGCTTTCCTTCCCTTGGAATCCAGTTTGTTACCCTAAGCGACCATCGGTTATCCTCTCTTCGCACTACATGTCCTGCCCATGCCCATTTCTTCTTCTTAATTTCTACTAGATTGTCGGTAACGGGAGTTATTTCTCTGACCCACTCTGCACGCTTCCTATATCTTAATGTTACCCCTACCATTTTTCGTTCCATAGCCCTCTGGATTGTCCTCAACTTAAGTAGAACTCTCTTGGTTAGCCTCCACTTCTCAGCCCCATAGGTGTGTATAGGTAAGATGCAACTGTTATATACTTTCCTCGTTAGCGATACCGGTAAGCTGCTAGTCATAATCTGTGAGTGCTTTCCAAATGCGCTCCATCCCAATCTTATTCTTCTTGTTATTTCCTTTTCATGGTCCGGATCTGCGGTTACTACCTGTCCTAAGTAGAAATATTCGCCTACTACTTCCAGTACTTCGCTACCTAATGTAAACTGCTGTTCCTTCCCGAGACTGTTGAACATTACCTTACTCTTCTGCATATTGATTTTCAAACCTACATTTCTACTTTTCCCGTCTAGGTCACCAACCATTATTTGCAGTTCATCCCCCGTGTTGTTTAGCAAGGCAATGTCATCAGCAAATCGCACATTACTGAGGTATTCTCCATCTACCCTTATCCCTAACTGCTCCCATTCCAAGTCTCTGAATACTTCTTAAGCAAGCTGTGAATACTACTGGGGAGATTGTGCCTCCTTGCCTAACAAATTTCTTTATGGGAATTTTGTTACTTTCTTTATGCAGAACTATGGTTGCTGTGCAGCCAATATATATATCTTCCAGCACTGTCACGTACGGCTCGTCTACCCGCTGATTTCGCAATGCCTGCATCACCGCCAAGGTTTCAACTGAGTCAAATGCTTTTTCGTAATCAATGAATGCTATGTATAAGGGCTGGTTATATTTCGAGCATTTTTCTATCACCTGATTGATGGTATGGATATGATCGATAGTAGAGTACCGTTTCCGAAAACCTGCTTGATCCTTTGCTTGATTGAAGTCTAAGATTGTCCTGATTCTATTAGCGATTACCTTAGTAAATACCTTATAAGTAACAAACAGTAAGCTGATTGGTCTGTAATTATTAATGTCCTTGGAGTTTCCTTTCTTATGAATGAGGTTAATGTTTGCATTCTTCCATGGTTCCGGTACCGTCGATGACATCAGGCACTGCGTATACAGGATGGCTGGCTTTTCCAACACGATATCCCCCCCCCCCCGTCCTTCAGCAAATCTGTAGTTATCTGATCCTCTCCAGCTGATTTCCCCCTTTTCATAGTTTCTAATTCTTTCTTGACCTCGTCCTTTGTAACTGATGGAACGTCTGACTGTTTTTTCCTACCGCCAATCTCCTTACGGTCCTGACTATTTTGGCTACTGTAGAGATCTGTATAGAACTCCTCGGCTACTTTGACTATCTTGTCCATATTAGTGATGACGTTGCCCGCCTTGTCCCTTATCGCATACATCTGGTTTTTGCCAATGCCCAATTTCTTCTTTACCGCTTTAAGGCGTCCCCCGTTCTTTACAGCATGCTTAATTTTCTCCATGTTATACTTCCTTATATCGGCCTCCTAGCGCTTATTGATTAGCTTTGATATTTCGGCCAATTCAATCTGGTCTGTTGGATTGGAAGCTTTCATACTCTGGCGTTTCTTTCGTCTCCTTAGACAGGTTACCGGTATCCTCTCTAACTATCCTACCGCCTACTTCTACCGCACATTCAGTAATGATATCCCTGAAATTATTGTTCATTGCTTCTAGGGTGCTGTCGCCATCCTCGTTTAGAGCTGAATATCTATTCTGTAGCGAGATCCTGAACTCTTCTGCCCTCGCCCTCACCGCCAATTCGTTGATGGGTTTCTTTCTTACTAATTTGCTGCGTTCCTTCTTCAGATTTAGGCTAGTTCGGGACCTCACCATCCTGTGGTCACTGCATCGCACTTTCCCGATTACCTCTACATCTTGCATAATGGCGGGGGTTGAACACATTATGAAGTCAATTTCATTTTTAGTCTCCCCGTTAGGACGTTTCTATGTCCATTTCCGGTTCTTCCGTTTGCTGAAGAAGGTATTCATGATTCTTAAGTTATTGCGCTCTGCAAACTCGACTAGTAACTCCCCCCTGCTATTCCTAGAACCAATGCCATAGTCACCTACTGCCTGGTCTCCTGCCTGCTTTTTCCCTACCTTGGTATTGAAGTCGCCCATTAGTGCAGTATACTGCGTCTTTACGTTTCGCATTGCTGATTCTACATCTTCGTAGAAGCTTTCAACTGCCTGGTCATCATAACTACATGTAGGTGCATAGGCCTGTACAACCTTAAGTTTATATCTCTTAATAAGCCTAATAACGATGCCTGCCACCCTCTCATTAATACTATAGAATTCATCGATATTACCCGCTATAAACTTATTGACAAGGAACCCTACTCCTAGTTGTCGCCTCTCTGGTAAACCTCGATAACACAGTACATGCCCATCCTTCAGTACAGTATATGCCTCATTCGGCCTCCTAACCTCACTAAGCCCTATGATATCACATTTCATACTATCTAGTTCCTCTAACAGCACTGCTAAACTAGCCTCACTAGCTAGGGTTCTAGCGTTAAACGTTGCCAGGGTCAGTTTCCAATGACGGCCTGTCCAGCGGAGCCAGGTATTATTAGCACCCCCAGCTGCGTCACAGGTCTGACCGTCGCCGTGGTCAGTTGTTCCGCAGCCGCTGGTGACTGAGGGCCGGGGTTTTATGGAGCTTATCATAGGAGGTTGCGGCCAATTACTACACCAGGGTGGCCAACTCCTGTTCTGGTGAGGGAGTGCGTTGCCGGAGGTGTTCACCGGCATCAGGTCGCGCCCCAAACCTGTTATGCAATTCCATCGACACGCGGATTTTTTTTAATCCGGTGGAGAATTGCGCGGCACCGGGATTTGAACCCCGGTCCTCTTGCATGCGAGACGGATGTTCTACCGCTACGCCACCGCTGCAGGAGATACCGCACAGTCCGGTTCCACACACAGTGATGTAAACATGCAACCGTGTAATGTATCTCGTGCATTTTAAACATCAATCAATGAATATGATATCGCTTTTGTGCACAACGTACGCCGCCTGACTATTCGTGGCCTGGCCCATCCCGCAGACACGTCTTCGCCGAACTAGGTCGCCTGGATGATGACGTCACTCTGAGCCTGGCCAATCGACTGTACGCCGACGACCGGATCCGACCGTCGGGGAACTATCAGGCAACGCTGGACAAGTACTACAAGAGCCCTGTGGAGTCCATGGACTTCCACGCCAATGCGGATGCCTGCCGGTCCAGCATCAACGCCTGCGTCGAAAGGACTACGTGCTCCTGGATCAAGGACCTACTTCCTCCCGGCAGCATCGACACCGACACGCTTCTGGTGCTCGTGAGCGCGTTGTACTTCAAAGGTATGCAGGCCGTTTTGACATTTTGGAAGGCGATATTTCAGTTAAGCTATAGCTCCTTCCTCCTTTTATTTCATTGGAAATTTGATTCCAGGCTGTCCTAAGAGACAAATTGACGACGGATAAAAAAGCAGCTTGATTATGTCTGTCTTTTCATGCCACGCCTGATCTGAAAGGAACTTAGAACGATGGTTGCTACATCATTCTGCTCCTGTAGCCGAAATCAATAAACACAAAGAATTCAGCTATAGATATTTTACAGTACGTGGACGAATTCCCCGTGATGATAATTACATTTTAGTCGAGTATAAAGTGTTGGAATGTCGGATACAAATAGTATAAGGCAAAGAAGGGTCCCAGAGATAAAAGCTGAACCTGGACCTGTAGAAAATGAACACATACAGGAACATGAGTAAGAAGCGTTACATATGCGCAGGGAGAACATCATTTAGTAACTGGATTCAACCCAAAGAGGAAACATGTTTTAATGGTTAAGCAAGATTATGCTTATTATTTATCGGAATGTTATAATAGGACTGTCATATAAGCAACGAACTTGCCGTAGTTTTTATAAGAGGTTAAGAGAAATTTAAATTTCGAGCAAATCTATAATAGTTAGCAAATCTTTTCGAGAAATTTTCAAGTCAGAAATGTTTCAAGTAAGAACGCTGCGGTATTGCTTTTTTCATTATTTTATATCATCAATGAGCTGCGTAGGAACAATTTTTCAGTTGGTAATATTCAATGAGCTAGCATATATGGTGAAGCTTCCCGTTAGGAAAATATTAAGGCTTGTATTTTTGTGTACTAGTTTTGCGAACGCCGAACTAGGGATAAATGCGTTGATTACGCGTTTCCCCGGGCTGTAATAACACCATTTATATGAGCGTGATTGAATGCGAATACGTAAAGTACGACCGTGCTTCAGCGCAAACCCATTATGAGTGTCATGAAGACGAAAACTGTACGCATTTACCTGCGCATCCGTCCTGTGTTCTCTCCTGTCCTTTCATATCCTGTGATACGCACGGCGCTTCTTAGGATACCATGCACCAACTAGCTCGTCAGAAAGTTTTACATCTGCTACCTGCCAACTGGCAAGCCCTCCTGCCACCTAGCACGGTTGACAGGTTTCATACTTGCAGAGAGGGCAATCATCTCTACCCTTTTGTAGGACACACCTGGGAGAAGTTGAATATGAAAGACTCAGATGTAACGAAAGACTTGAACATAACGAGAAACATGAATGTAACGGAAGTCTTTATTATGCCTCACATTACCACGTAAGCGTGAAGTCAAAACAGTGGATTTATCCCATCAATCACTCATCGCACTAAACTGTTTTAGTAATGTACTTCGTTTTTAATTAGGCAACGTGGGTGCTAAATTTCTGAATATATCTTCAATAATGTTCCAGGAAAGAACGCTACCAGTCTGCAGTAATTAAATGATTTCCTAGAATGACCACATAGTTATATAAATGAGCTCTGTGGTTGCAGTAAAAGGCAATGCTGCTTTTGAGAATTTCATTAGTTACTGCGGTTCTAGAGCAACGATAGGCCTTCCTGATCGACTCAGATCCAATAATATAGCCTGTACGTTACACGAGCTCCAAATTAACCCCAGAGGCGAATGGGATCCTGGACTAAGGAGTGCTAGCCAGGTCCAGCATCAACGTTTTGCATTTCTGCCCTATTCGTGTCTCTACTACTACTACTACTGCTGTATTATAGCATCAAGTTAAAATTATGGTGAGAAAGATATTTGACGTGACAAATAAGGACTAATGGAGATAATAGTAGTAGAAATTGTGGTAGTATTGACTGATTCAGAATAAATGAGCATTTTAGAAGGTTACTTTATATGTCAAAATAAAATGAGTGCAACGACTGAACCCTGAGAAATATTTCTATCATTGAAATGTGACTGACAAAAGTGAATCAGATCCAGGTTGCCTAGACCATTTTGTCAACTATTTCACATCTGAAATGTCAAACACCAAATAGGGAAAAATGGTCACAGTAGGGTTAACTGCACAAGACATTTAGGCTATTTAGCAGCGAGGCAAAATACTTAGATGCAGTTGTTTGATCCACGGTCCTTTTCCCAGGCATTAAGCCGGGAGACGTTTGTAGCTGGTAGAGACCTAGAAGGTATCCATGGGCACTGGTGAAGACGTACCTACAGGTGCACCAAAAATAAAACGGAGCAGGGGTGTGTGGAAAGAGTGCTCTCCTTTGTTCGGGCTGCTTATGGGGCGAACATCAAGAGTGTGAAAATGGTCATCCAGGTGTCTCAGATGGACCCAAGTTATGCGCATGCGCATACGCTGGCTAGGTGTGCCGCGAATCGTACGGTTCTTCCTTCATGTGCCCAGTTTTACTTTTCGGCCACCTGTACTTTACACATCACAACAAAACAAAATGCATGCAGAGTCGAAATTTGGTTTCTGTGTTCGCTTTATTTTATCGCCATCTGTGCACGCATGATAAAATGTTTGTCTGAAAGTGCGCATTGCACGCTTTACCAGTACCCTCCAAAGGGGGTAATGAGGAGCAATTCATGTTTCTTCGTATCGATCTGTTACCGTATTTGCTATCTAAGGTGCATAAAAAGGATACTTTTACTGAATACAGAGCTTTTGTACGCTGAACAAAGATGCAAAAATTACGATCCAGAAATAGACGCCGCCGGTCGATTTTCCAAACAAACTGTGATGGGTATACACAATTTTCTGCCACTTTGATTCAATGATCTTCGAGTCAATTTTCGAAACGGCGGTTCTGATTCAAGTGGAATAAGGTATGTTTTATGTATTAAAAACGGCATCTGGTTCCAGTCAACATCAACGTACTCAAAAAGGGTGGCGAACGGTATTTATCTCAATAAAAACACATGAAGACCTTGCAATCAATTCTTTTTGAGGCGCTTTATGCACGGTACATACAAAGAGCAGTAATAGCAGTAATATTTGAAATTTTGAAGTTCAGGGAATTTAGCATCTTTCATCTTGCAAACTTTCCAAAGACGAATGATATGGCATATTGGTAGCACTGTATTCGGGACTAGTGACGCCCTGTACGCAGTTGCAAATGCTCAAATTCATTTTGAAGAAGACGAAGACTCACACGGACAAGCGCTGACTAGCAGCTTGCTTACTTGAGTTGCAAGCCAGCCCTTGCCTGTGCGAGTCTTTTATCTTTCTTCTCTCCCCCTTTTAAGTCGCGCTGCTCTTTTCAAAATGACATTCCAAATCGCCCAACCATCAGTTCCAAGGAGCTCGAATTCAGTCACGACGTAGGAAACACACGCTGAAGGCTCCTCCAGGAAAGCCAAAATAACGGCTTGAGAGGCTAGTTGGTGCTGCATCGTATTCAGATATGTGGCGCAAAAAACACAAACACAAGAGAAGATACACAACACAAGCATGTGTTGTGTATCTTCTCTTGTGTTTGTGTTTTTTGCGCCACATATCTGAATACGATCCAGGAAAGCAGTTGCTGGCCTCGCTTAGCCCCGTAAAACTCGCGCGCGCAGGTCGATGGATCGTGCCGTTCGACCCTGGCCGCACTTTGACGCGGAATTTCCACGAGACTCGCTCCCGGTTGGTCCGCGTGCGCATGATGTCGGGTGACGTGCCGGCACGGCTCAACCATTACTGCGACGGCCTTCCGGCGCGAGCCGTGGAACTGGCCTACGCGGGCGGCTGCGTCTCCATGACACTGCTGGTACCCGACCAGATAGATGGCCTGGACTCGCTCCTGGAGGCCCTAACCGCGGATCACCTGGAGCGAGTGCTGAGCGGATTCGACCCGCAGCAAGACGTGCAGCTGGAGATGCCGCGGTTCAAGGTGAGAACCGCTTTCGACAATGCATTCTGAAATGCGAAGCAAAGGATGACAGAGTACGTTGAAAGCGAAGGAGTGTGTCTCATCGCTTGCTAAGTTGCCATACTTTTCTGATAATATTATTTGTGAACGCGTAACTGGCAGCCCCCGGTACTATTATTAGTCAACTTTTATCAAATAGCTTTCAACCTGGAGGTTTTTCTTTGATTATTTATCTGAACATCTTACAAAACGAGAACACGAAGGGGACATTATTTCCTTCAACTGTTGTTATTTCATTTAACACTACACAGTTCAACGAGGCTCAAACGCTCACACATCACTAACATGGTGTGCCATGCAGCGTAAAATGTGAGACCATTGAAGCGGTTGTCCGGTGTACCTCTTCTATGTCCACCCCTTCGTTGCTGGTGTCAAACCTAGCACGCGTTATTATGCAGCCTCATTTATTTCGTAAAAGAACTTTACTTCTTCAGTACTTTCTCCGGCGAACCATGCACCGAGCCGCGAACAATGTTTGCTTAGAAACGTGCTCCACTATAAAATTGTACTTCTCATCCAACATGTATGGGCTATTCCTCCTCATTTTCTGTCTACTTCGCATATGTGGAAAGAAAAAAACAACTTACATAACTGTTGCGTTCTCAGTACAGCCCGTATCCTTGTGGTGACATCTCTTAACGGTTTCTCACTCTCTGATTGCTCTTATCATAGCAACACCATACTACACGCCTGAGCATTGAGAGGACGCGCTGGCCAGGTCTAACATTCAGCGCCATAGGGGGCTAGTAGTCATAGCCCGCGTGGCTACGGTGTCTACAGGCGCCCCGAAATAGAGACAAAGCCAGCTCTTTCATATAATGCAATGCATTCCGCAAAAACAGCGCCTGCCTTTAAATAAGCGATTTGCCGATGACGTTATGCGTCTCTCAGAAAAATCTTAGACTGATCGAGAGGTCAATCGGCCTCATAACGTCACACGCTGTGACGACCAATCAGTATTCAGCCATATCGCATTGATTTGTGACGTCATCGACCTCTCGGCCAATCATGAACTTTCATAGCCGAATTGGCACGTGATCTGGCAGATGCCAGTTTACAGGTGACTTAACCGAGCGCCAACTGGTGGTTGAGATGTGTGAAGCAAGAGACAAATAATACTACAAGAAAGGCACTGCCCTGAAATGAAAAAGGCGATCAAGCGGAACTGAACCATTTTCCGTTGGGCTCCGAGCCGGGCACACCACGTCTATTAGATTGAAATGAGTTCGTTCACAGCGATAGGTAAGAAGGGTTATGCTACCGCCTTACACCGGATAGTAATAACAGCCACACATTACGGCAATTCTTATCAAAATAGACTATTATGTCGCAGTATTAGGTATGCCCCAAAAGAATACACTTGGCTATACTACTGAGTAGCAATACTTATTAACACTTAAGACAATTACTTAGCAACTATCAATTTCTATATTGGCAAACTATGGCATCAACTTCTAAACATCATAATCGGCAACTAGGTTCTTATTTTCATGTATAAATGAAATATTAATTCATTTGATAACTCATTCACTGCTAAACTCTCACTGACTTCTGCGACTGAGAATAGTGGCTACGCAGACCCGAGGTGTGTTGTTTAACTACCTAAAAACGATTTGGATAAACAGGCGTCATTACTTGAGGCGAGCGCACATGAGATACAACTAAAAAATTCATTCGTGTGCTAGCGGCCGATTACAGAAGTGTCGGTCCAAGGGAGAACTGCAATAAATATAGTTTACCCACTTAGCGTCGTCACAAACATATATTTAAGATAGACGCTTTAATTTTGTGTATCGCACCACTTGCAACAATCACCTGAGCATCTGTGAGCGCAAGTTAGAGAACCGAGGATGTCAAATTTTTCCGTACCCTCGAGTATGGTGCCTCTTTGTTTTCTGTACGTTCTTTCATCCATTTTCTCTTGGTGAGGCTCAGGTAATGCTCTTCCCTTTCCCGATAACCAAAATTGCTATTCAAAGTGAGTAAAGCAGTTTGGGCTGTTCTCAACATCTCGTTGATCTCTTATGGCAGTGGTAAGTGGTCAATGTGATAGGCAGACCTTCTTAATTAATGACATTTTGCCGCGACTCGTGAATGTAGCCAATTGCAATCAACATTTTCACACCGCATCTGGTCGCGCTCTCAACCCATAAAGGTAGCTGGTATTCATTCCTCGCAGCCGACAGATGACTCTAGTCACTTATTTTTATTTTATCATAGAGATTTTGCAGCAAGTGGGCAAAGTGGTCTCATAACAATAAGCACATTCCCGTCGTTTAACCTCGCCGCGCTCTGGACACATAATGTTAGCTCGTATTCACTGCTGGCAGCTGATGGATGGCACTGGATCATAATTTTCAGTACCGTATAATCAACAGGCCTGCGTTTAATTATACCAAAATTTTCCGTTCAGGAAAGTTTGATTTGTTTCTTTCCGCACAGCTGGAAGAGACGACCGATCTGAAGGTCGTCTTGCAGTCGATGAATGTCAAGGACTTGTTCGACCCTCACACGGTAAACCTCTCGGGCTTCGTGACCGACGGTGACTCCAAGAAGGACCCCGAAGAGACAAGAAACCTCCCAACCCTAACAGTTGCCCAGCACAAGGCATGCATCGAGGTCAACGAAGAAGGAACTGAGACCACCGCCCCGGCGGAATCTGCAGCGGCTGCAGGAGGTGTCTTAATGGACCCGTCTCGCTTTCGGGTCGACCGACCGTTCTACTTGCTGATACGCTGCCTAAATCCCGAAGTCATCCTGCTAGCCGGGTCCGTGCGCCACGTTTTACAACATTAGCAGGCTATATTAAACTAACCTGTCGCAGTGATTAGAGTCATTGTGCGTTTTTTTTCGGATCCCCCGAGAGCGCAATATATTAACCGTAGACTCGACTAATATTTAGATTTGTAGTACTGCTAATAAACGATTGATTCAAAGGAGCATATTTGATTCATGTTAACTGAAATATATTAACTTTAGCAATTACAGTAATTCCAGTACAGTGGCGTGCGTGCCGACGGGTAATAAAGTTGTTTTTATAACACAATTAGGACTTCTGCAAAAATGTGTCCTCCTACAACATACTTCCTCTTTCATCTGCGACAACTTACTTCGCAGGCATTCTTAGCCCATCAAGAAATGTTACTCTTGATCATTTCTAAATCGGCACAAAATAAGGCGCTACTAAATGTCCCACTATAGAATAAGGGACATAAGGGACATTCTTACAGCAATCACGACACTTTAATCGAAATAGCTCCGCTTGAAGCATCCAATGACGACAGATTCGTTTAACAGAGTTATTTAAGCTCACATGTGGTCATCAAAGATTAGCCCACGCTCTTAGGCCTTTCAACAAATGCGCGAACTATTTAGAACACATCCATGGGCTGATGGGCTGTCTCACCTGAATTGAATATACGAGACTTTGTCCGCGATCCAGTTTTTCAGAATAACAACATTAAGAAAAGCCATTATCTTTAAGAGTTTCGTAATCCTGCTGCGCGAGGTGTGTCAGCTCGCACATAAATCCGTGATTCGTCGCGCCTGAGACGCTTTTAGTGCGTAGCACTACTAGCCGCAATCACGGATTTCGCCGGTGTCTGTCCGAAGCCGCCCATAATCTCTCTCTCTGGTCGTGAACTTGAAGTGGAGAAAAAGGAGGTGGTGACGTGAGCGTCGGGCGGCTCAGCACTGAGGAGGCAGAACGGCCGCAAAGCTATAGCAAGGGGCCTCTGCATGAGCTTGAAGAGGAGGAAGGGAAAGTGGCGACGCCCGCATCACGCGACATAACACTGAGGGGGGCGGAGCGGCCGCATAGATTCACCCAGTGAGAGAGTAAGACAGCGAGAGATGGTCGCGTTGCACAAGTGTGCGTTACTCCGTAGTGAGCAGTCGTGTGTCGCTCATGCGTCCTCAACTTCAGCATCTCTCCATCAGTGATTCCTCAGTCTAAACGGACAGCAGAAATGCACGCGCGGTGCTCCCTGGACCTCGGCTCCGAGTCGCTCGCCGCGTCGTGAAGCAGCTTGTGCTTACCGTAGAAGAACGGCTGATTGGGCGAGTTGGTGAACCATAATGGACTGTAATATAAGTGCGCAACAAAAACGTGACAAAGAGGAGAAGTGAACAACGACGGTGATCTGCGCCGTCGTTGTCCACTTCTCCTCTTGTCTCGTCTTTGTTGCGCACTTATATCACAGTCCATCATTATGCTTACCTCCGCGCCTCCTTCAAGCGCGTTTCCCTCTCTCTTCTCTCTCTCCGCCTATGATCCCACCCCAGACATTTCGGCCGCCGAGCAGTGCGTTGTAAACGGGTACATTATGCCTGTCTGGCACTGGGAAGAGTGTTCGCCGTGCTTAACGTGCTGAAGTACAACGGTTAAGCAGTGCTACGCACCTACTTTGCATTTGAATAATTTTGCAAATCAGCCGTAATATTTTTTTTTGCAGCGCATCCTGTCCTAATTCCCAGAATTGTGTTGCCGTCAGTACCGCCGCGCTCTTGTCCAGCGTTGCTTCACTCGGTTGCCTTCCTCCTCGCCACCTTACCCGTACACAACCAAGTCTAAACTTCAGCCGCGTGGCAGCACGCTCTGTCCTTCTAGCGGTAGAATATTGCGGTGTCGATAGATTACGATACCTCCACGGTGCCCTGACTGGCCAGGCGCTTTCTCCCTCCACGTGCAGCGTTTCCAATCAATTATGTTCATCGGTGGGCAGCCTGAACGACGTCTTAAGCGGCGTCGGGGCCACCTAAACCGCCTTGCTCGTGTCTTGTTGGGCTGCCCTTAGATTACCCATTCACATACTGGCTTGCTGCTTGCTGACATTAACTCTACGAAAGTGGAAGAATTGTATTATATATGCGGAACATTGGTGCAGTAAGGCAGGAAGCTACAGTAAATGCAAATTAATGGAAGTAATACGTCGCCTACTGCAACAAGAGAGCACTCCGGCGGCCCTTCAGTGTAAGTGCATTTTACTCGTGCCGTTTAAACAGGCAGTGCGAACAACTTCGAAGGTGAAGGTGGAAGACGCCATCCCATGAAGTAGCTTTCTGTTGTACATATGCGGTGTCAGTGCAGTTCGGTGTCAGTGCATTTGGTGCTCCCTTGAATCAGTACAAGCGGAAGTGAACACTTACACGATACGAGTCCACAACGGAAGCTGGCTAGTTTACTTCTCCCTACATCAGCTCTTGTCCAGCCAGCGCTGTCCAGAAAACTTTCTTCTCTCGCTAATATATCATATTTAGTGCGCGCGTTTTGAAGTCCAACGGGCTTTGCAAGCTCTCCATTCTGACCTAGCATTATAAACACAGACTTCCAGGTTCGGACGAGCAGTAATAATTTCGGACCGCAACCAGTCCGGGAATTTCCTTACTGATCCGCCTTTATAGCGTGCTCTGGCTGTAAGACACTGCTGTTATGAGGCAAAGCCAAACTAAAACAAAAACGAAAAGTGTGCGATCAAATTATTCACTGATTGTAGCTTAGCAAACACGTAATACAAGCCCTAAACTTCCCTTCCATAACTTAGAGGACTAACTCGCTCCCCATAATTAACTGCACAATTATTTTTTCGCACAATTTATAGACCAACACGCTAAAACCTTCAAGCGAATGCGCGATCTATTTTAGGCACGTCACGTTCGTAGACTGCTGTTATCCGACCAGCGAGGAGCGCATGGGACTGTTAATGCAGTACAGTTTCGCAGAACGTCCATAGTTGGAAAAGCGTCACCATCTACAAAGGCTTCCTGATTCAATTGCAATGTTTATAAGCTCCTACGCAGTAAAAAATGGGAAGTTTGACTTTAGCTCTCAGAACTATGTGAGTTACTAACACAAATGATCATTTCTAACATATTTACTTAAACAAGGTTAAAGCACCAGCTAGCACAGAGGCACAGACCCTCTGAAAAACAAAATTGATAAGGAAGCTACCCAAACGCAAAATAGCCTAAAAATACCTGGGTGCGGAGCTTTTCGTTAAGATATGATGGGCCTGCTTTGAATTTTGCCTTGATTTACTGCGTATGCGTCTGTATTCTCGCGGTGTTTCGTTGTTATAGCACATCCATAAAAAAAAATTATCTTTATAGCGCTGCAATCATGCTTTCTCATAAATGTTTTCGTTTTCTAAATTTCTTCACGGAAAGCACTATACAAGCGGTGAAACACAGGCAAGTCGTTATTATTCTTCCTAGACCCTATTCTAGTTCTTACTCTTTGGCACTGCAAAGTGAAAAGCGATTCGCATGTATTTTGGAAAACGCAGATTTCAGATCTTGCTTAGTATGCGTTTGATGTGAAGCATGGTTTTGGTTGCAGAATTCAGGGTATTGTGTAGACTAATCTTATTTGCTCCAAAAAATGTTCCACAACATGCATACACAGCATACATGCCCAGTCGGAAAAAACTACAGAATTTTTTTGTTACGGCAGAATTTCAGTGCGGTTTTTGACGGGATACCTGCTGTGACAATACGAATTTCTGTAGTTACAACAGAAAAGTGCTACAGAACTACAGACAACAGAAATACACTGCAGAAAAACTGCACAACTACAGAAAAGTACTACAGAACTACCGAAAAATTTGACGTTTACGACAGAACTACAGAATATTTTGTCGAATTTTTGGCATGGTTCTGTTGTTTTTTTCGACTGGGTGGAGCCTTTTTAATACGAATGAATTATTTTGGGGGGACTGCTTGAAGGTTTTCTTCCGTAAATAACAAGATTTACGCTGCAGAATCTGCGTGTTTTGTTGGCTTTTAGCCGCAGCAAAAAAAAAAAAAAAAAAAAAAAAAAACGAAATTCCAATTTTTTGGTGTTTCCGCGCTAAATTCAAGAGGACAGTGCTACTTTTCCTCCCAGTCACCTGAACAAATACCGGCTGCATGTCAAAAGACATTAACAGCTTGGCAGTGATCCACAAGTTACTGCTGTTGTTCATGCACCATCTGTCACGCACCATCATGACAGATGGTGCATGCTTGCACGAGGGACTTGGCCAACAATAGGTGGTCAAAGAGGGCTTTTCAAATGTATGTTTATGAGTCCAAGAAGATGACGAGAGGGGTGGGAAAACAAAAGAAGCAAGTCGATACATGCAAGAAGTCGTAATGCACATGAGATGGGAAAACAAAACGAAATGATGAAATACGCGGAAAGTCATAAAGCAGATGGGAGAAAAACACCGTGGTGTCTGTAGTCAAGTAATATTTGAAAAATGTAGAGAAGCAGTCGATACGAATCCAGTAAAAAAAAAAAAAATTTAATGGCGGAACAAACTGACATGTGGCTTTAGCCAAACATGGTCTTGCCAAATTGCATTAAGTGCGGGCTACACAAAGGAGGACTAAATTACTGCAGTGGCTTTTCCAACAACTGTGTTTTTCTCGACGGGGTGAATTGAGTGAGAAATGGTAAGAAATTGTCCAGTTTTTACTGTTCATCGCAGGCTGTGCAGTCAAGATAAAGAGCCAAACAAGACCTATGCTATCAGAGATATAGGGGCCGGATACGGCAGCGCAGCTTCGCTAGAGATACCTCAACATGTCGTGTGTGACAGAGGCCCCGCTATGTGGACATCTAGGTGTTGACGGAAGATAGGCAATATGGGGCCACTGAGGAACACCTTTGCGAAGTTATTGACAGCTTCATTTAGAGCAATACTGATGTGACCATATGCCCATATTATCTATACAAGGCTGAAAAGTGGAGGGAGCAGTGAAACAAAAAGTGGTTAAGGTGGGAATGTCATCTGGCGAAGCAAGGTATGGGCATGAAGATAAAGGTTCAGTAATGACAGCCTCTGAACAAAGAGGGGCGGAGTCTCATTTGCGTGCAACGAGAGCTAATTCCAACAAACTGACTGTTTAGAAAACAGCTAAAAATTTTGCCAGCCTTAAAAATCTGGTGATTTGCTATTCTGCGCAAGAAACGAAATTAAAGGGACTAGGAGAGAAAGAAGGAGGTATAGGGAATGGAAAAGTTTGTAAATAAAAATTAAGAACCATAGGATGTGAAGAGAGATTCAAAAAGGACTATGCTGTAAAATATATATGTTAATGTGCAATTTCCTATATATAGGCTGATAATATTCATTGCATAAAGATGGTCCGATATTGCGAAACTTCGAACGTTTTTAAACATTTTCTAGTGGTTCAATATTGGGCAGATACGAAAATAATAATGTTATTGCGTATTTGTGCTCTGTATGACTTAAGTTAAAGTTAAAGCTCAGCTACTTTGGTCATCTGATGAGAAGAGAGGAAACGCTGGAAGACGATTTGATGTTGGGAAAGGTTGATGGTCACCGGAGAAGGGGTAGGCAGTGAACGCGATGGTTAGATGGCATCCTCGAGGCGCTGCAGATGAAGTTATGTGATGTTAGGAAGATAATGAGAAACCGGAAAGCGTGGCGTGATATGGACCATAGGGTCACGAAGAGTCGGACACGACTGAACGACTGAATTGAATTGAATTGGTGACTTATATAAAATAAGACACATATGGCATTCTTGGACATACGCTGGGCGTTCAGAGAATGTTTCACTGAGGCGACCGCATCGCAGTCGCAACAATATACATTGTTAAGCTGTAAATGCCTCGTTGAGGCGAAGTCGATGTAAACAGTTTTCAGAATGTAAAAAATCAGGATGGTAGTTTCAATTTGAGATAAGGGTCAGTGGAGTGAGGAAAGGGGTAATGACGTGTCCGGAGGCTGCACGTCTTTTATTATGATAAATATATTTTAGCCAGTTGGGACGCATCGGACAGTATATTCCCACACCTACATTTTCGTCACCTTGCGAGGCATCAATCATTATCACTATGCTGATATGACGAACTTCTAAATGATCTTTTAATAATCCGTTCAGAACACCCGGTAAAAACATTTGAAATATGGGGGGAGAGAATTGGGAAATCTATTTTGATGAATGACCATGCATCGGGGGAATGTTTTATATAAAGGGGCACATTTACAGATGCAAGCAAGGCTTACACAACATTACCTGCAGAGTAGAAAACGAAGACAGTTGACTCCAAAAAAATAAAGCGGTATGATTCTACAGCATGCAAAATGATTTCGTTGCCGCCTATGTAGAGTAATGAAATAAATAGTAATTACCATTTTCTGATTCATTTACTGTGCGATGGCAAATCATTTTAGGTGACCTAGACCACACGTAACACCCTGTAGCCGCCAATATTTCTTTCAGTTTAAGGCTTCGAGCTCAATGGCATTATCATAGCATTGTTGTCATGGAAATTGAAACTCCCATTATGCTACCCAGAAACATGGAAGCACGGTCCAGTGTCTTCAGTTCACATCTCTGCCTTCTACGCGAAAAAAACTATCCGGGTTGGCGGCTACTTCCACAACTTGACCATGCCCTCTGGTCTTTCTCCGTCACGCTACCTGCGGACCAATCTCTTGTCCGACGACTTCCACGAGCAGAAAAGAGTGTCCAATCGTGTCACCCGACTATTACCAGCTGCCATAGGAATGCCGTAACTTTCCGTGATTGCAAAGCTTCAAACTGTTTGTCCTCCACCAGCTGCGACCTCCGAAATGCACCTTCGGGATTTTTAACGGCTGCGACGTTTTAAATTGGGGTGAAAAGGCCCCGATCTTTGTCACTTGCCGAATATTACCTTCGAAAGGCAACGCTCGTGGTTTTTCGAGGTTGCGAGACTTCAAACGGTTGGCTCTGGATAACTTTCGCCGACATGGCGTTACTGACACTACCGCACTGAAAATCTGCTACAGACATGCACTCGGCATTTCTGGGCTGACAGGCTTCAAATGGTTGAAGCCGCCGCCGCCGACGGTTAACTTTGTTTGACAAGGAGGTATTAATGCTTTCGACTGAGAATTGTGCAGAACTGTATCATATAACCTCAAGGACGTGTTCACGGTTATAAATTGAAGTCATTGATAACAGCGGTAGATTTCAGGCTTCAAGATAAAGCACAATTAGAGCACAAGGCACAATAGAGGTGCCTCTCGATTCACAATAACGAGCGCATGAATTTATTTAAAACTGAAAGAAACATTGACCAGAATTGCAATACTTTCCGGACATATATTACAAGTTATGATAAGCGCATCTGTCTTCATATCAGACCAGCTATTAACCTACTCCACAAGCGCAAGGCACGAGCTCGCTTCGCCGTGATATGATCAATGTGAAACCTCGAAGATTTTCACCTTCTTTACCTTCATTTATCTTCACAAATGACACTGTTGGGAATTAACTTGACGGTCGTTTTGGGATGATATATAGATCATCCCAAAGCGACACACACACACACACACACACACACACACGCACACACACACACACACACGCACGCACAGATATGTAGGTCTGTTTTTAACACACACACACACACACACACACACACACACACACACACACACACACACACACACACACACACATATACCGGGTGTCCCAGCTAACTTGAACCAAGTGTTACAAAATAATATATTTGAGGTAGGTCAGTGAAACCAATTGCATACAACTGCCAGCCTGTTTGCGCACTACACACAATTTTTTATTTTGCAATTACCTAATTAGCTAATTACGTTAATTTTTCTAATTTATTAAATATCGACTTTAGACCGAAAATGTGAATTGAAAAGTTGTAGAGCATCTTCAGAAACCCCCATTCCATTAATTGCGATAAAGAAAGTCTCACGTGTATCTTTTTTTCCGAGCTCAGAAGAAAGCCCGCGAAATACAAATAATACCACGTGACTAGCGCATTTGTGCGCCGCGATTGTGGTGCTCTCAGTCGTGGTTTGAGCGAACGAAATCGGCTGCGGCCGTGACCCGGCCGTGGCCTGCAGCGGCAGGCAGAAATGTTTGCGATGGTTCGAGCGAGCTCGAGCTCGCCCGTCGCTACCGCGATTTTGGAAAGGCCTGCGCACCGCAGCAGCCTATATCACGACAGGCGGATGGCGATAAAGAACCGGCAAATGAAGGTGCAGCGCTAATTTTAGTCGAGTTACATGATGTCATCTCGACCCTTTACCCAAGCCTGTATGCGCAGATTCAGTGGCTGATACCTTATCGCTCATCCGTTTGTCGTGACGTTCGCTGATGAGAGAGAAGGAGGCCTTGTTAAAATCTCGGTGGTGTCGGTTCGCCGCTGTCGCTGCCACTGCACCGTCACGTGGGCCGGCTGTCTGACACGGGCGAAGAAGCCATCGCAGGCATATCGGCCTGCCGCTTTAACGGGGCCAAGAAGACACGGCCGCAGCTGATTTCGTTCGCTCAAACCACGACTGAGAGCACCACAATCGCGGCGCACAAATGCACTAGTCACGTGGTATTTGTATTTCGCGGGCTTTCTTCTGAGCCCGGAAACAAAGATACACGTGAGACTTTCTTTGTCGCAATTAATGAAATAGGGGTTTCTAAAGGGGCTCTACAACTTTCCAATTGACATTTTTGGTCTAAAGTCGATATTTAATAAATTAGAAAAATTAACATAATTAGCTAATTAAGTAATTGCAAACCAAAAAATTGCCTGTAGTGCGCAAGGAGGCTGGCAGTTGTATGCAATTGGTTTCACTGACCTACCGTAAACATATTATTTTGTACCCCTTGGTTCAAGTTAGCTGGGACACCCGGTATATATATATATATATATATATATATATATATATATATATATATATATATATATATATATTTATATATATATAGGTGTGTGTGTGTGTGTGTGTGTGTGTGTGTGTGTGTGTGTGTGTGTGTGTGTGTGTGTGTGTGTGTGTGTGTGTGTGTGTGTGTGTGTGTGTGTGTGTGTGTGTGTGTGTGTGTGTGTGTGTGTGTGTGTGTGTGTGTGTGTGTGTGTGTGTGTGTGTGTGTGTGTGTGTGTGTGTGTGTGTGTGTGTGTGTGTGTGTGTGTGTGTGTGTGTGTGTGTGTGTGTGTGTGTGTGTGTGTGTGTGTGTGTGTGTGTGTGTGTGTGTGTGTGTGTGTGTGTGTGTGTGTGTGTGTGTGTGTGTGTGTGTGTGTGTGTGTGTGTGTGTGTGTGTGTGTGTGTGTGTGTGTGTGTGTGTGTGTGTGTGTGTGTGTGTGTGTGTGTGTGTGTGTGTGTGTGTGTGTGTGTGTGTGTGTGTGTGTGTGTGTGTGTGTGTGTGTGTGTGTGTGTGTGTGTGTGTGTGTGTGTGTGTGTGTGTGTGTGTGTGTGTTAAAAACAGACCTACATATTTGTTTTTTGTTTGAAAACAAAAAAGCACACTTGCTAACGTTTACCCTGGGTCGCGCGCTACTCAGCAATTTTTAAGAGAATTCAATTACGATTCCAGACGGACACAAAGAGAATGAATGAATGAATGAATGAATGAATGAGACGCAGCCCCAAAACACGCAATGTCATCCCCATACACATTTGTGTGAATCTAGCGATGACTAGGAATTGAGCTTAGCAGAATGTCGAAGGCCACAGGTAAGGTTTGAACCATTTGAGAACACCGCTAATATATTTGCACCATGAGTATTAGACGCAAGTTTGGACACAAAAATGACTTCCTGTTCTGGAAATATGCATGTATTCATGCGACTAAATAAGGTGTGAACTGAAGGGACTGTAATCTCTGCAATAAGGTGGTGTGTCCTGCACTATCTCAAGCTTTGGTTACATCTAACGTAACCAAAGAGCGTTGAAATTGCTGCCCTGTCACGTAGCTGTTTTTGTGTTTCGTGGGCTTTCTTCGAATGTCGAGAAATAAAGCTACGTAAATAACAACTTGTCGGAAACAGCGTAGCTAACTGTTTTCCGAGGTGGTCTAAACTTCTGTTTTGACACTTACTTCCTACAGCCGATAAATGAAAATTTCAATATTTTTTTTCTTTTATATTAATTAACGTAAGTGAACGAGAAATGATATTCCCTGAAGCAAATAGATGCACTGAACTACACATTGAATCCCAGTGGTAATCGTACTGCGAAAGTATTTTTCTAAGGCCACCTTGATAAAACTGCATCCTACTGAGGCCACGATGGACATCAGAAAAAAAAATCTGAAAAGGGCCTCTCTGTACATGTGTTGCACTGAATATCTGACCGCAATCTGCGCTGAGGAGCCATGAACTATTAATGTTTGTTTATTTTTCTGTGGCCCCTGTGAACGGTTTTGCAGAAACCAATGGCAAGGAGTGCCTAAAATGAACGTTTGTTGACGAGGAAGAAGTAGGTGCTGTTTCCACTTACAGAAGCAACGAATGTTTTGTGGCAATTATTGTTTCTCTATCTGTCTCTGCCCTCTGTATGCTTGCCGCTTTTTCGAGAACCAGTAACCAGGAACGCCTTAAGGTAAAAAACAAGTAGGTGTCATCCCTTACTTGGGGCAGTGTCAAACCTTGCACGACTCCCCACCGTTGATGCGTGCCGTCTCTACCGGGGCCAAATACAACCAGAGCAGGTTCTACTAAACCGGGACTGATAACTGGCCATGAAGTCGAACAAGAAGGCACCGAGGTCCTCGGTGGAGCTCGCTTCTCCCCGCCTCCGGTCCGCTGGTACTGAAGGAAGGAGGGCCTCCTCTGACGAAGGTTCAGGTCGCACCACGTCGTTCTCGGAGCACGAAACGGCCTCAGCAGCTCGCGGCCAGGACGTCACGCACCACGAAGAGTGCGTACTACACCGCGAACTTAAGAATTGAGCTTCGGGCATGCAACTTGACCGCGCGCCTATGTGCCTAGCAGTGCAGAAAGGCATTCTAAGCCTTCCGACCAGGTGAACTAAGTCACAAAAAGTCCGTGCAACTATCGGGCTTTTCTAACTAAAGCCATGAAAATTGTCTTACATGTTCCTTAAAGCACTTTGCGCACATTTGGGCTTAAGGCGAACACGCAGTTTATTCTGCCACGGTGTTATAGCTATATGATTACTTTGCTTCGGATGTATTTGGCGCCGATCATGTCTCAAATATGCCGACTTTTATTCCAACTAGAGACCACATTTAACAATGCCCTTGAGGACAGTGAGCATGCTAGCACGTCATCTGATTTTTAAACAGATTTTGACCGCTATATTGGAGTCCTTCGCTCGTGTGTGTGTGTGTGTGTGTGTGTGTGTGTGTGTGTGTGTGTGTGTGTGTGTGTGTGTGTGTGTGTGTGTGTGTGTGTGTGTGTGTGTGTGTGTGTGTGTGTGTGTGTGTGTGTGTGTGTGTGTGTGTGTGTGTGTGTGTGTGTGTGTGTGTGTGTGTGTGTGTGTGTGTGTGTGTGTGTGTGTGTGTGTGTGTGTGTGTGTGTGTGTGTGTGTGTGTGTGTGTGTGTGTGTGTGTGTGTGTGTGTGTGTGTGTGTGTGTGTGTGTGTGTGTGTGTGTGTGTGTGTGTGTGTGTGTGTGCGCGCGCGCGTGTGTGTGTGTGTGACGTCGTCTCTCCAAAACGTGAAGCAGTGGTTCCGTGGCTCTAACATCACGCTGCTAAGCACAAAGTCACGTGTTAGATCACAGTGTACCTCTTTTGGAGGTTCCTTCGACTGAAAGAATGGGGGAGAGTACGAAAACTTCAAGAGACAAGAAAAAAAAAACACTCATCAGGCGCCCTTGATGTACGCGTCACCCATTTGCTGTGGTCGATGATAATTGGATAGTTCATCCCTCTACCTATTTTAGTCTTAACTTTTCCCCACACCTCTCGTTCATTTGTTTGAAAATCTAAATTTTAGTTAGCACTTCGTCCGTATCCTTTTATTTTTGTTTTTGGCCTTCTCAGCCCTCGGTACAGCACTGGTGCGGGAGAGGTCTCCTCATTAGACCTCACTTTATGCATACTGAAGTGTTAGGGCATGTCTTTGCCACAGGCATCTGCCGAACGAGGCCGCCATCCAAGGCGCCATGCTGCAGTTCGCGGTCGACGTGCACCAGGAGCTGTGCGCAGCCGCGGTGGCCAAAGGCGGGGTAGCCAATGTAGTTTTTTCTCCGCTTGCTCTTCAAACCACGCTGGCCCTGATGCTGAACCTGGCCGAAGGCAGCACCGCCGAGCAGATCGCCCGAGTCCTGCACCTGCACTGTTGTTCGAACGAAGACTTCCAGGTTGGTAGCTTCTTACTTCTTGCACCAGGTCATGCTCCGGATGCCTGGTTATAGCCAGGACGCGTACCTATTGTATACATGCTAAGACATGCTAAGACTGGCATAGTAGTGGAGATTAGACTTGAAAGGAACAAAGTGGGACGCAGGATTTTGGTGGCGCTACTTGTGGCCTTCGGTTAAGTAAACAACTTTAGCCTTTTTAATTAACACTGTTCAGTGTTCATATCTTTTTTAGTGTTACATGTGCACAGTCTTACAGATCTCGCTCCTGCAGGTTTGCAAAATGGATCTGGAAAAAAGTGCAGGAGATGGAATGAAAAGCTCCGCCGACTTAATGTTATAAAGCTGAAAAGACATTGATTTTTGATCGCAAGCAGGTGAATAAAAGGCCGACCAAAAATCAAGAGCCACTGTTGTAAGTTTCCCGTAGACAATACAGACGCGCAACCGTACTTAAGGCTTGGCCAACTTTCTATCTAAGAACATTGGACATGGCTTTCTTTAAACTTATGCGTTCTATGCTGAAGAACTTGAGAGGCCCATTAATCTAACTGGTGACGCTGGTAACAGCGTGACTGACATGACTGCTGAAATGCACGAAGACCTGGATAGCCAAGTTGCGCCAGCGAGTGCTGAAATTTTTCATTCATGTTGGCTGGTAAAACTCAGCGCTCGCAATGCCACCTGAAGCATATAACTGAATTAAAGCGTTATAAACCAATCTCCGAGATTGGGAAAGCTCTGCGCACAAACTGCGCCGCATTTTGGGATTCCCAGAACTACCTTCAAGTACATTCATGTTTTTGTGACCGCCGCCAAACACTGCTGCTTAACTTTTCAAGGCAAGATTGGTCTGCATTACCAGACAATGCCTCACATATTTGGTGCCCTTATGGATAAAGAATTAAGAAGCGGCTGACAGCGAATGCTTCAGGATATTTGGGAGGCTATCGGCCTCCTTAAGCACTAGAGAAGACATTGAAGGCATATTTTTCATGCCCCTCAAAATTCCAAAGAGGTAGACCAAAAGAACCGTAAATTTTCTGATAGAGTCATACTCTTCAGCCTCTCTACCTATTAGGAATAGAAAACAGTGTAAACAACTTAGTCAAGTCCCTGTCTTATCATTTCAATATGAATTGAGCAGGGGGGGGGGGGGGGGGGGGGGAGCAGCTGGAGACGTAATATTACTGCAATGTTCACCCTACCTGCACCTTACAACGTTCTCAGGTGTGCATGCTTTCGTAAACGCAGGCGTACATGCGGCGGCGCACTTGCAAGCTCACCGGCTTGGCTGGTAACCTCGGCTACTTCTGCCTCAACAATAAGACTCGGCTCGTCACCAGGGGAGGCATTGCGGCTCAGGACACGGCGGAAGGCGCCCGGCTCAAAGAGGCGCTTCAGTCACTGAGAGTGGAGCATCACAGTGTCGATTTCGCCCAAGGTAAGCATGTCAAGCTAAGGTGTGGTGACTCTTGAAGTGCACGAATATTCTATAGTGAACGCAGTGTTAGTGGCTTATTAAAGTTTTGTCGGGTTTCATCACTCATCCATAACTACGGCGCAAAAGATGGGACAAATATGAAGGAGGGACAACACACAGCGCTGCGTGGTGTCCCTCCTTCATATTTGTCCCATCTTTTTCGCTGTAGTTATGATCCATAGAAAACACCAACTCGCCCAACAACTGTTTTTGTCGAACTTCATTCCTCACTCAGCCATCAGCACCTCAGTTAGTTTTACAATTGAGGTAGTCGGAGTAACCGTGGCTGAACTGTAGAGGAAAGAATACGCAACTTAAGTTGCACTCGTTGCTAAGACGTGACGAGAATGACGGATGGTTGTCTGAATAGCACGTTCTTCTCACGCGCTAGCATGTGTCATTCACCAACGTCTGAACGCAGTAACCTTTGCTCTGGTACCTTTTACCCATCTGCTGACTATAGTGGCTAATTGCTAACGCGAATAAGGAAAGCTTTCTGGCGTAAGCCGAGCCTATTATGTCGCTATATTTTTTTACAAACCTTGTATATATTTAACATATATGGTTGGAGGAAAAAACGCATTTTTGCTGAAATCGAGTGCGTGTAAAAGTGGTGATAGTAAAAGCGGCTACTCATGTCCATCCTTGCTCTCTGCACATCTATTAAGGATATGGTAATGTGATGAGGCAATTCCATAAAAGTACACGGCCGGGAGCCAGGGAGGTGGATTCCCTGAGCCCTTGCTGCGCACGCTCTACCATTGGTCTCAAGCCCTGTTATTCACTCTTCGTCACCACAAAATTCAGATTTCTTGACATCATCTTGGCCACGACATAGCGCTGATGCACCAGCATGCCAACCTCACTCATGGCGTGTCTACTACCCGGTTACTTAAGTAATATCAAAGGTGTGCTGTATTTCAAGGAGTTATTGATGTGCAAAGTGCCCCCAGGCAAACGATACTTGTACCTCTTGAAGCTAAATTTGCTAGGTTCCAGGAATCAGCTAGTCATGTGACCAGAGCTCTTTATTCATCATTGGAGTAATGAAACTCTTCAGTTGGCCTCATATATAACAATCCTGATCACTGAACTAGAAACTCAGAGGGTAGTTGTATCGGCAGGTTGGCCACACACAATGAGCGTGGAGGGTGAAAAGCGCGGTTTATTTGGCACTCACCGTATACATCTCTGTGGTGGCGCTGCTGTTGCGCCCTGGTTGCCGGATCAACTACAACAAAGTAAGCTAACTACTGATTCATCATCCTTCCTTTAAGGCTACTCTCAACGCAAAGAACACAAAAACTACTCAGTTAACTACTGAAAATGTTCATCACAACTCAGGCGCGCCCGAGGTCGCCTGGTTACACATTCACTGGCACTTCGCTGCCTTCCTGGAGTCGTCGCCAGAGAAGATCGCGTATCAGGCGAGGTGGGCTGATGCTCAACAGGATGAGGAACTTCGGCATGCAGCATAGGTTTTGGTTCAGACGTACCAAGGCCAGACTGCTCAGTGTCATCTCTTTCCACAAAGGTACCTCTTTTCGGGAAGAGGAGCACCCTTTTGCGTCGTAACTCATACCCGTCTTCAGTTACGACTAGCGATGATCGTGGAACCACTTCTTCCTGCGCCTGACCCCTCCTGCCCCATCGCCCTTGCTCCCTCAGCCGCACCCTGTCACCAGTTGGCAGTGGCCGCAGATGCCTTCCTCTACCGCAGTTCTGTGTGTTTCACCTATATACGGTGCAATGTTTCGCAGTCTGGACCTAAGGCGCCGTCCCATGAGCAGCTCGCATGGACATCGGCCATTTTCCAAGGGTGCAGACCGGTAACTCAGCAAGCCGAGCTAAAAATCTTCATTAGAGTCCGATGTCTTCTTCAAAATGCGTTTCAAAATTTGCACTCTATTCTCTGCTAGGCCATTAGAGTGGGAAAAGTGGGGCTTGTAATTAATTTTGGAAGTCATACTTCTCGGTAAATTGTCGAAATTTTTGATGCGCAGGGCAGATGTGGCACGTATCACATGAGTAGGTGATCCTTTGGCTGCTGGTAGGCAAACTGATGGCAAATGTGACAACCACGAATCGATACTGCAATATCAGTAGGGAGACCTGGCCAGATGACCAGTCCTCTAGCCCTAGCCTTGCATTTGTTAATACCGAGGTGATCATCATGGATTCCATCTCGCATTCTTTTTCGCATAGTATGAAGAAAAGACCACATTTGTTCCCTTGAACAGTACACCAGCGACCGCCGTCAGCTCACCATTAAATGGCTTGCAAGGCCCAGGCAATGGGAGGTCTTCTTGAAGGCAACGTATCACTTCAGCTACTCCAGGGTCCTCAACAGTATCACGAACCAGCATTGATCTGGTGGCGTCGCTGACAAGGAAGTGCTGGATCTCAACGGCATGTACCTCTATCCACCAGCTAAGCGCTGCCGACCTTGCTCGTGGTTAGGGCTCTGGAGAGTAATTCAGGCGCCCTCCACTATTTTCCAATGACATACTATAGAGTTAAGTCATATCTCATCAGTCTTTAAAAAAAACGCTGCAAACGGGTGGCATAATCTCACACACTTTTCTGTGCAATTTCAATGAGAGGCTTGTGGTCAGTTTCTACTTGAACATGTCGACCGTAAACAAAATGGTGAATTTTTTCAAAGCAAAATGTGACTGCCAAAGCCTCTTTTTCAATTTTAGAGTATCGCGTTTAAGCTCCAGAGAGAACTCTGGAGGCATAGGCAATCGACCTCCACTCTTCAGGATGCTGTTGTAAGTGCTGCCCCAAGGCCGTACTGGAAGGCATCACTTGGCATCTTCACAGGTTTGGCTGGATCGAATAGTACAAGCACAGGCCTTGAACACAAATGAGATTTTAGCTCCTCCCACTCAGCCTGGTGTGCATTAGACCACTCGAAGATTGCGTTATTCTTGATGGCATCCCGCATTAGGGTTGTAGCAGCAGACAGGTCAGGCAAATATTTTCCAAAGTAGTTTATAAATGCTACTCTTTTCTGCACATCAATCTTAGCGGCCGGTAGGGAAAACTCCTCAATGCTCTGAGCCAGTGATGGACTAGGAGAAATACCTTTTCTGCTGATCATATCACCCAGTAGCTCTATTTGCTTTTGGCCTAGCTTACACTTGCTTAAGTCGAAAGTGAGCATCTGCTCATTGGCCCTCTACAGCACTGTCTGCAACCTTTTGTCATAACTCTTCTCGTGTCCTGCCCCACACAATAACATCGTAAACATGGACTCTAACCTCAGGGAGTCCCTCTAGGATCTGATACATAGTCTTTTGAAATACCTCTGAAGTTGAGGCAATGCCGAATGGCAGCCGAAGGTACTGGTAGCTTCCAAAAGGGGTGGCAAAAGTACATATTCTTGCAATTTCCAGATCCAATGAGATCTGATGAAACCTGAATTGGCATTCAGAGTTATGAACCACTGAGCACCATCTAGCTCAGCCTCAATATCGTCACGTTTAAGCAGCTGGTGATGTTCTCGTTTCCCCCACTTATTTATAGCCCTGGGGTCTAGGAAATCCTAAGTTGACCATTCATCTTCAAAGCAATGACCAAGGGACTCACCCAGTCCGTTGGCTCCTGCACCTTGATTGTATTAGCCTCGGACAAGCGCTTCAACTCCTGCTCTAGCGGTTGTAGCAGTGCCTGTGGCACTGTACGAGCTGCTTGTACTGTAGGGATGGCTTCATCCTTTAGGACTATATGGCACGTTTGTTTTACGCATCCCAGGCCGCGGAATACCTCCGGATACTCAGACACTACATCGTCACAGGTGATTGCAGAAACGCGGTTGGCAAATCCAAAGAGCTCACAGGCATGGTTGGTTGGTTGGTTGGTTCATAGGAAGGGAAAGGCGCAGTATCTGTCACACTTGCTCTGTGGACACCTGAACCGCGCCGTAAGGGAAGGGATGAAGGTGGGAGTGAAAGTGGATAGAGAGAAAGGGGGGCCGTAGTGGAGGGCTACGGAGTAATTTCGACCACCTGGGGATCTTTAACGTGCGCTGACATCGCACAGCACACGGACGCCACTTCGTTTCGCCTCCATCGAAACGCAGCCGCCGAGGCCGGGATTCGATCCCGGGAACTCCGGCACAGTAGTCGGGCGTCTTAAGACCCAGGATGGGAGTACGGGATTTCTTGACAATGAAAAACTCGACGAATTGCTCTATTACTCTGCAGGCCACTGACAACTGTGTTTTGCCAACATGCGCAATTACCCCCTGTAGCTGCGCAAAATTGTCGATTTTTTCCGAAGCGGCGCTTTGTGCCCCACTCGTTTCCAACACGACAACGGCAAAAGGCAAAGTCAAATGTTCGTCTGTTCCCAGGTATCAAATTTTATCTCAACGTCGATACCTCCCACTTTCGCCGGTTCACGGCCAGTCTCAAGGAGGGAGAGTGTGGCTGGTGCGAGCCACTCAGACTTAGCTTCCGCGCTATGGCTGCCTACCTTCAGAATGTCAAATTCGTCCTGAGTTGTTTGATCCTCGTGAACTTCGTGGATGGTTGATCGTGGGTAACAAGCTGCAAAATGACCCTTTTGTTTGCATTTGCGGCACTATTTACCTGATGCCGAGCAAGCTTGTCCCTTGTGAACACAGGCACACTTGTTGCAGCGTTGTCTGGTCACCGCGCGTGGCTGCGTCCCCTGTTTCCTGGGCCCTTGGTTCACATAGGGAATCGTTTGCTCCTGTTCATTCCACAGCTTACTCTGCTTGGTTGATAACTCGTCTTACACATGTCGACCGCTTTCTCGCGGGTTAAGTCCTGTTCGCGCAGCAACTTTTTGTCGAAGTTTGTTATTTGCGGTCTCATATAAGATTTGGTCTCGAATCATGGAATCAGCCAGGCTGCCGAATTCGCATATTCTAGCTTTCAGCAGCAGATCCCGGTAAACCTGCTCGAACGACTCACCCTCAGCCTGCTCTCGCATGCCAAAGACGAAACGCTCGTAGGTCTCATTTTTCTTCGGCGAACAATAGTAATGGAACTTGCTCAGCACCGTTTCAATGGTAGGTTGGCCTTCCAGTCCGAGCGTGTTGTATACGGCTTGTTCACCAGCCACGTGCAACAACAATGCCGTCTTCTGTGCATCGCTTCCGGCCATCGTCGGTTCTGACGCCGTCATGAAGATTTCCAGGCGTCGCTTGAAATGTCTCCAGTTCTCGGCAACGTTTCCGGAGAACTGGAGCGGCTCCGGGGCTTTCAGTCCCTCCATTTCAGTGGCGTCTTTGTCACTTTTGACAACATGTATCGTCAGGTCAGCCACACACAACAAGCGTGGAGGATGAACAGTGTGGTTTATTTGGCGCTCATCGTATACATACATATCTGTGGTGGCGCTCCTGTAGCGCCCTGGTTGCCGGATCAACTACTACAAAGTAAGCCAACTACCGATACAGCAGTCACTGTTATGTTATTGTAGCGGCATTGAAATAAGCTACTACTGACAGTCTTGATCCATGGCAACGGAACCTTGCAATGTGACAAACACTGTCCTCTTAACGTTGACATTTCTGCCCGCTAACGCCTGCTAACGAAAATGGTGCCACATTGAACCCAGTGCATCTTATACCCCTTAGCAGGTAGAAGGCATCTATCGTTCGAAGCATGAGCTGAAATCTGCAGGGTCAGCGCTCTTGCTTTAGAGGAGCACATGATCGTATATGTAATACTTTGCTTAGGAACTTGATTTATTAGGATGAAGCATATGCTCTCTGTCACCCATCATCCTCAGTATGAGGGCGCAGCAATAAGCCTCAGAGCGCTTATCCTTCCTACCAGTGCAGTTGACGGGACATTGATAATATGACGAATCGAGCATTGTGTGGCCTTGTGCTGTGGTCTTGCGCTGATAACATGTTTTACAAATTAAATGGAAATGATTCCCTCCGATCTTTGCACAGTGACTATGGTGAAATAACTGCGTCGACGTGCTGCAGACGGTGAGGGCGTTCGCCAACGAACCAACGAGTGGCTCTACGTAATGACGGCCTTCGAATGCGAGCAGACGATACCAGAGGGTAGTGTGGACGCCCACACATCGCTACTGGTGGCCAGCGTGACGTCGCTGCGAGCCGCCGACTGGAAGTGGAAGTTCCGTCTCAGGGACACCATCACGGGAGTCTTCTACGAGGCATCGGGAGTGGCCAAGCAGGGTAACCTTCATTGTTGTTCAAACATTCCTTGAATTAAGCATGCTTTCTGCCCGAACTCTCTTTTATTTGAGTGAGCTTGGGTGCGCAGATGGATGTTGTTACTACGAACGGCACAGATTCTGAAGCATATTGTTCAAGGGCTCATTATGTCTCCAACGCCGCTGAGATTCCAGGCCTGATCAAACACAATGGTTCTCGACCTCGACCTCGAAGTCTCTCTCGACCTGAGCCATTCTATTTGATAAACAAGAACACTCATGTTTGTTTGTTTTTTTTACTACAATCGGAAAGACGTCATATGCCCTGAAGGAGGTCTTCTGTAAACGTGGCACAGGTGCTCATACCTCGGACGGGCTCGGCGGCACTGCCGTCGAGGCACACATTTTGGCTCTCTTGATGAGCCGAGGTGAAGCTTACAAGACCATGAGAGCATGCATTTCTTATCAGCCCAGGAGCTTACAATTTTAAAGACGTAACCTATGGTAGTGCTATGACAAATCGAAGGCGCTTCGTGCTGAAGAAGACATCACCACACACACGCACAAGTAAAAGAATTATTTCAAGTGCAAACAATTTGGATCACGATTGTCTGTGACTGCATGCCTTATTCAGCATGCCTGTAAACTAATAGTATGACATGGTGGCATGGTGCTTTGGCATTCATGGAGGATGGAGAAGTGCATTATGGCACATTTCGAATTCTTTATCATTCTGATTAGTTTTTCACTTCATCCCCATGCGCTGTAGTTGAAATCGATGTCTCAGATGGGCAGATATCAAGAATCAAATATAGTTAAAGAGAGTAATTGTCTCATATTGGCTGTACATTCATTACTTTCCTTTCGTGCAATGCATACGAACAATATAGAGGGTGCAAAACGTTGCTTCGAGGAGAAAGCATGAGGGAAAGAACGAGCCAATTGGTTTCGCTTTTCTCTTCTATGTGCGATCGCAAATTTGTTATCCTTGAATGTAAGACGTCAGGACTATATGCTTAAAAATGTGAAACGTCGCACCATTACCGATTAAAACCGGAGTGGAAGTCACAATTAAGCCACACTTTTCTAGCTCGTTTTGGGGGAAGTAGCAAAAAGAAATCAAATGCTGGACCTTGCTTTACTTACATTCTAGTTTTGACATTCACCCACTATACAAATTCCGCACCGTCCAAGTGATTCATTTTATTAATTTTTACTTCTCTCGTAAACACATGTCGTAAGCGTGTAGATCCACCTCCACGCAAGCATTTTTCCAAGTGTCAGACAACGGTTTCTTCGTGGTTTCTAGTTTATTCAGTTACACCATCGAAAGAAGATATCCTCTGATCTACACGAGATTGCATTAATCAATAAACAAGCGTGAGTTCATCGTAAAATTTTTAAGCACGAACGCTTGCACATAATGACCCTGGCAGCACTCCTCCATAGCTTCACCATATTGGGTCAAACTGCTGCCCCTCGAGGTCATCAGAAGCAGCAACACCAACATCTGAAATTGCTGCATCTGTCTTTCACTTACTTTAAAGCTGGATTGTTGTACCGAGAGAGCTGATTAAGTAATCCGGCTAGGCAAAAGACAGTTACAGTCTGGTGACATAGCAGTCTGTGCATGAAGTGTCGGTAATTTATTTGATAATGTTCGGCGGCATATACAAGCCATCATAACTGTTGTGTCGCCTAATCCGAAGTATAAAAGCCATTGGCGCCAAAAACAGTGTGCCTTTGTTGCGTTTTCATAACATGCGATGCAGAAAATTTGATGAAAAATTGTATGAATCACTTCACGTCTTTTTTAATAGTGTATCGAGGAGCTGCGCTGTTTAACACGTGCGACTGCAACAGCATTGAATTTCGACCTTTATTCTCCCCTCTCCAAAACCAGTGAGCATGATGTGTCAGCGAGGCCGCTTTCCCACAGCCGACTTTGGCGAAGATCTGGACGCGATGGCGCTGGAACTCCGATATCGACGCTACAAGAAATCCATGGTCTTTCTCCTGCCACGGCAGCGCGATGGCCTTGCCGCTCTGGAGAAAGCACTCACGGGTCCCAAGCTACAGAGTTGTCTGGAACAACTCGCGGACCGCGGATGCGTCGACGTGACGCTGCCGAAGTTCGGCATCAAGCAGGCCTTGGATCTCAGGAACGTCCTGCCAAGGATGGGAATCATAGACGTCTTCGTTCGGGGACGGGCCAACCTACCGGGCTTAGTAACTGATATCGGCGCTCACGAGTCTCTTCAAAGCAGTACGGTCGGGACTCCTCACCTGTCATTGGCCGTTCACTGCGCCTTCGTGCAGACCAGGGAGAGAGGGCATAAGGTCGGCACATGGATCGAGCCAGCTCACTCTAAATTCACTGTGGATCACCCGTTCATGTTCGTGGTTCTTAGCAGGGCTCCGAAAGCAGTCCTATTCATCGGCTCCGTGAGGAGCGTCTCCCTCCCTTACATATGAAGCTTGAGCTTACATATCCGCGTGTTTCCATGCTTTCTTTCAGCTGAGCTGAAAACAAAGCTCTCAATATATGTCCGGAGCTCACAAACTTCTTGCTCCAAATTCTACGGCGCAGATACAACGGACGATTATTGCCGAGCAATGACGAGTAATAAAAGATGGTTGCGAATCAACCAACACATTTCCTTGCCTTGATCTGGAATGCCACGTCTAAGAGCCCCCGAAATTTTACCTGTGGTAATATTTTAATGCAAGAAACCAATAGAGGCGCCATTTGTGAACATTCCAGCCAAATTTAAAAACTTTGCGAGGAGCCTGTAATTTACAAATGATGTTTACAAAGTGGTCCTGGCGACCGCTCGCAACTAAAACTCCTCGATAGTTATTAAAGTAGCGACCCTCTCCTCCTTCTTGGCGCTTTCCTCCTCGTTTCTCCTCGCACGCCTGCTGCCTGCTCTGCCCACGGTATTAGAGATATTTAGCTTACCGTGATCCGCTACCGTGATCCGCCACCGCGCGTTCCACTGCGCATGCCCAGATCCCCTTGACGCCGATAGATGGCGCCACATGACGTCGGCACATAGACCTGCCGCTTCGGGACCAGTCAGCTTGTGGGCCCCGCCCACGGGCGGTAGAGGGTCACGGGGGCGGATTGCGGATCACGGTAAGCTAAATCTCTCTATTATTTTTCACCCTAGCGCCCGCCGGCCAGTCGCGCCTTTAAACACTGGCGTGCATTTTTAGGACAGTTTACAGCTTCGGTGGGGAAAAGAACTCTCATAAGAGATTGCCAAAGCGATGAGAATGTCGAGAAAAAATTTTCTGTAGTTTTTGTTGCTTTTTAAAGCATCTAATTTGTAAATATTTCCCGAAAACAGACATTTCAGCGAGTTTCATTTTACAAAACTACCTATGAAAGGAGATGTGATGTTTTGCGGCACTTAATCAACTAAGTATACCGCTACAGGCATATGTTGATGTGTGTTAAGATTATTAGTGCAACGCATCTAACGTGTTGCTAGAGTTTATCACTGCGTACAATTTATAATATTTATAAATTTATAAATATTTATAAGTGCGGCGTAATATTTATAAGTGCAGTGCGAGACGATGTGTTTAGTTTCCTGATGAGAATGTAAGTGTACTCCAATGAGATGCGCTGCGCAAAAGGGATGGACTTACAAAAGCTTACAAAAATAACAAATCAAAAAAGAAAACAAGGAAGCAAACACAAGTGCACAAAAACAATATCATGCCATTCATGAATAAATGAATAAGTTTTAGTGGGGCTCAAAGATGCCCAAATTAGTCTAAAGCCTGAGCTGCTTACAAATTCTAAATGGGGACTGATTTAATGAAGCCAATACTGCATAGTGCGAAGGATAGCACATTCTTTTGAGCCGAAGCACTGACTTAAAAGAAAGTTCAACGCACGAAACACAGTTTTCTTTAAAGTTTATTTTGTCGCCCTTAACGTGTATGGACGTTCCGAAGCTTCTTTTTTTTCTTCTTGAATTGGCCCCTGAGCCCCTTCAGTTTTATGTTATGGCAAATTGAAAGCGGGTTAAAATGAAAAAAAGGTAAGTTTCTGTTGTGAACAAAATTTATTTCGACATGTAAAGCGAAATCTTCATGTTAGATATTAAGTAAACAGTAGCTGTAATTTTACACAATCTATCCCACACTGGTGGCTCTCAGCTTATGAAAGATATTTGTTTTAAAAGGGTCATATAAAGGTCCTTTGCTTTGCAAGTAATAGGACATCAACACCTAATTTAATATTTGGAACAATGACGCGCGTGCCATTGCTTGCACTGGCACATATGGAAATGTCATTAGAAGATCTTTTAGCCGTTTCACTTTTCACTAAGATTTCCATGCGCACTTTGCTGAGTATTTTAACAATGTTTTCAAGTACTTTGTGGCAAGAATGAAAGTATGTCTGCGAAGATATGCTTTGAGTAATGGTTTTTGCACCTCCCACTCATTTACAGAATTACGGATTAGCAATTATGATAAAAATCGCTGGAAACTAGTTTTCAGTAATTTTATCAATTATTCAGTCACTCCTTGCGATGGAGTGGTCAAAGACTAGTGGCGCTTTAAAACTTTTCTTAGCTCTATTAGCGTCATAGAGCTGTTTCGCTCAATTAGAGAATTATAGCAGTTCTCGCGCTGTATATACTAGCTTCACAAGTGTTGAAGCAACGCAACCTATTGGGTACGTTAATGACTGCTCTGTTTCAGGGCTCAAGTCAAGATCATCGGGCGCTTGAATATTACCTGTTTCGCTTCTTGCTTCATTTGTGTCGCGTAAATTTAATAATAAATAACCTTCCTCTTCAGAGTAGCTTCCAGATTTGCTAGGCTTCGAAAGTTGACCGAGTGTTGCGTTCCTCAAGCTGCATTTAAATTTATATATATAGTCTCAGGATCGGGCTTTTGGCACGTAATGTAGAGAAAAAGCTTTCAAGGCCATCCTGGCCTAACCTGCTCAAGAACAAATACTGAAAGTTCTACTTTGAGAAAGACGTCTTGTTCTTCTAGCACTGAGTTGGTCCTACTCAAATTAGGTTGGACATCAATTTTGGTCAAATTTGGACGAAGTCAAATTTCGGTGGCCCGGTGGACAGAATTCCAGGAGTGGCCCACCTAATTTTGGAGGTCATCATTGAGTTGACCGTACTGAAATCAGGTTGGGCGCCAATTTTGGTCAAATTTGAACGAAGTCAAATTTTGGTAGTCCGATTGGACAAATTTCGGGGGCGGCCCATCTAAATTTGGGGGTCACCACTGAGTTGACAATACTCAAATTTGGTTGGACACCGATCTTGGTACAAAGCGCGGCAGTACTTTCTCGCAACCGATTATCGACGAAACCTCGCACACTGCCTCCCCGATGACGTCATCGGGGCTTGCTGGCTCGCAGCTCGCAGTAGCGAACGGCCATTAACACGATCATTCGCAAAAGTCAGGTCAGTTTGGTACTCCACCGATCGGCGACGAAAATGAACTGCATCGGAAAAACTTGGCCGCGGTAAGCAAAACTTTTTCCAGTAAAATATCATTTTAGAGAGAAAGCGCTACTACTCCAAGTGCGATACGTTTCATCATGCTTTGTACGCTTGACCTTCAAGCGCGATCAAGGTAAAACCTAGCCCCCCCCCCCCCCCCCCCCCCCCGCATTACTAAAAGTGCATGGCTAATAGCTACGAACTCATAGGAAGCCTAGAAGATTTTCTGGGCTGATGATTGTGAAGTTAGAATTAATCGTGAAGGTATAGAAACAAGAAAAAAACAGCCACATGCCGCCAGTGTGTTCCGAAAACACTATCGCCGGATTTTGAGTACAGAGTCTTACCACTGAGCTGCAAAGACTGCTTTTTATATTCCTCAACTTTCTTGGGTATTTTGTCCCGTGTAACCTATACTTGAGAGTTCGCCACGCTCCACCATAGCATCAGATGTGGAACGTCCTAGTCATATCGCAAGTGTGACGTGAAACGTTATCTAATGCGGAGGGCGCGCGAGCTTTGTCATCACCATCTTACGCCACCTATTCTCCAAATTCAAAGCCTTCGTTTAGACAATCAGCAAATAAATGAAGAGAAAACGAGAGGCTCCGATTGTAAGATACAGAAGAAACAGAGATAAAAGCCACTAACACAATTCGGAAAATGCAGGGGATTTCTTTATGTGCGTGTGTTGATGAATCTGAAGTAATATTAATTGCGGAGGTAATTGATTAGAAAGAAGAAGAGAAAAACCACATCCCGTTTGCTGACTACATTTGCAGATTCTCGTACGCGAGAATGCCCTTTGTTACTCAAACGCTTAACGACTATCTTAATTTTCTGTTATCTCAATCAGCATACAGAGGTAGTACGGAAAACCGATGATGCTGATATACTCGCCCATATCATCCTCCTGCAAAATGATATAACATATAATAGACTTTTTACCTCTCAACGCATACACCGTGCTGATAGCGCATCGATGTAGAGACCCATAGCGCCCTCCATCCATGAATGCCTCAACAAACTAATCTGGTTTTTTGTGTACTTCTTTTTGCCCCGTCCCTTCTCGCCTCGGCTAAGCAGTAGAAGAGTAAGGGGAAAGGAAGCTAGAAGAGTAGCGGGGTCTTCTGTCGGCGTCCACGTATACCTCACCTTTAAAATTTGCCGCGGTCATTGACCAGCCAATGACAGCGTTTTGCTGGTGACGTCACACTGTTTTATTGCGAAAGCAATACTACTCTAGGTTTCGAGCCTTCATCGTAGCGCGGTCGGAAGCCACGTCTTACCCACATGACGCTGTGACGTCACACCCCACGTGGGCTGGCAGGAGCTGCCAACTTGGATCTCTCGTTTCACATAGGACGGTTATGTCAGCCTGCTAGGACCCTGGCATTCACGTTACCCCTATAGGCCACTAAGGCACGTTCATATAAGCCTCCCAAGCACTGCTCCGCTTTATGAAAAGCACAGGCCTAATCGAAAGACTATGAGTTGGCTGATATGACTGTGACGTGATGTGGCGTGTCTATTATGTGACTGTACTAACTTCAACTATCCCTCTCTCACAACTTTTATATCCACTCATCCCCTTCCCCCAGTGCAGGGTAGCAAACCGGTTGCTTTTACTGGTTAACCTCCCTACCTTTCCTCCTCACCTTCCTCCTCCTCCTCATATCGGTTGGTTAAAGCGGGGCTTTATATGTAGGCTGAGGAAGAAGAAAAAGAAAAGAAGAACGCTCGGTCACCCGCAGCTAATGATTTCGCTCAATATTTGGTTCAGCAGCGTTGAACCCTTGTATTTTTTTTTCTGATGATCAGAGGAGGAATTCACGCGGAAGCACGGAGCCAGTTGTCGCCGCCAGAGGCGTGAATGGTAATTTTAAATGTAATTTGCAAATTACTGGTTCACGTGGCTTCCACGCATCGCGCACGCTGAGTGGAATTTGCTTTCAGAATGCAAGTATTCGATGGGTATTTGTGAACCACCTTTCGTAGACCCTTCACGGCTGTAAAATGCGCCCCGAGAGGCTGCAAAGATCAGTCAGTGCGTGCATGCCGGCTGAAAAAGCCTTCGAAGCAGAAGTGCTTTAATACACGATAGGAGCGTTGAAATCGAAACTGCATCACAAGGCGCTGCTTAGGTCAACTAACATGATGGTGATTTGGAAAATTTGAATACCTGCAGTTTCACGAGGGTCCTCGCAGTCCCTTGGCGTATGTCACTTGCCCAAAAGGATATCCGCACATTCAAGCTTTGTGTGCAGCGGTTGAGGAGCATTTGATGGCTTTCGCATGTGCTGATAGTTCCCCTCTAGCTGGTTTGTATATGAAGCGATGCATGCCGGGTAATCCGCCATGATGATGTCGCTGGCAGCAGACGGCGGGCAGTGCAGCCAGGGTATAGTGCCTAGAGTATATTCTAGGCACTATAGCCAGGGTGAATTGAGCAAGTGCCTTGTACTTTCGACGCCCACCGAGCAAATACGCGGCTTTTAGTGCGCTGCTGCGTGAAATTGTTAGCAGATTCCTGAGGAACATACGCGTCGACGCTGTGCTCGAAAAATCGGGAGCGCTATGAAGAAATGCAACTGCAGTGCGACGCGGACCTGTTCGAGCTACGCGGCAACGACTGACTGCACTATAATGCATCTGGACCTGGCCGCCCGTCGATATCGCCGGCATTAATGATTTCTAGTTCTAGCAAGTATGTAGTTTTATACTTGCCCGGATTGGTGTCGTTCTCGCGTGCATTAACCCGTGCGAGCCATTCGCGTCGCCATCGCTAGAGGAATCACTTGCCTTCTCGCCCTCATGCAGACATATTGTTGGAATCGTGAAGAACCCGAAGTTGGCCTGTCCGATCGCGCCAGCATCTTCTGCGCGCATTACGCGACCATGTAGGCGAGGCGCTGTGTAGCAGGCCGTGCTGCGTCGTCTGCTGCCAACGACATCATCATGGTGGATTACCCAGCATGCATCGCTTCATGCAAGCTTCCTAAGGTCGATGCAATTCTACTTCAGAGCAAAGGTTGCTTTGATAGTAGCTGCGACTGTAGCTTCACTACTTGGAGCTATATGCACTGGTTTGCATACTGTACAGTCTCCGTGCGCGCATATATATGTGTTAATTCCAACAGCTTTGTCGCCGAATATGCTTACAACTTGTCGAGGGTTCCGGCCTAACCATCGTGATCGCTTCCATAGCTATCGCTATTAGAGACAGCATAGCGAGATCTGCGATTTGTTGCAGCGACCCGCTTGCGTTTTTGGCAGTTCAGTTGGCGGTCAGTTGAACTGAACAGCAGCGCGCGGGCGCCATATGGCCCTGCGCAGATTGCCCAGTGCCACGTGCTGACCGGCAGCCGCAACACATGCATCATCATCGTGTCGCACATTCGGTAGCGCGCACGCCTGCCTCGTCGAAGCGAATCAACGCATCCGCACTGGCGTTGCGGCTCGTCCATAACAAATTATTCGAAAAAGAAAATGACAGAGCACCCCTTTCTCTCCTCTGCTTTCACTCTTACCTTCCTCCCTTCCCTAATTACGACGCGGTTCAGGTGTCCATAGAACAAGTGTGACATATACTGCGCCTTTCCTTACCTTCCCTTACGGCGCGGTTCGGGTGTCCACAGAGCAAGTGTGACAGTTACTGCGCCTTTCCCTTCCTGTGAACCAAATTACATTACATTACCAAAATACAAAATATTGTTACGGCGCACCCACAGAAGAGCGCTGCGCCGGAACAAGAGGAAGCGCGGTGCGAGCGTTGGGTCGGCGGTTAATTGTACGTACCAACCTTCCGGCAACCGCGGGTGTCTTCCTCGATCCACATTTGACGGCACCGACAGGATGATGCCACATGAGCTATGATGCCACTCTCACCCGCTCCCAATTAAAGTCGAGCACCCGAGGTGGCGGTCTAGACGCAGCGGTTGGCGCCGCTAGGCCTAGGCACTCGGAGGGCCCGGTTCTTCACAGCAGCTAGACGCTCAGGACGCTGGTATTGAGCGCCTAGCTAGTCCGACGCCGTATAGTGCGACACAGTATATATACCGCTGCCTTTGGGCATCATATCGTGCCGGCCGACCATGCAGTTAGCTCCTTCGCTGCGCTAGCGGGCCTCATCGCCGACCATTACTGTGCCTCTGCTAGGTCATCCCTGGGTGCACTACCACCCCCTGCGAGCTCGCCGTCAAGAGCCAGGGGAGACATATATACCAGGACCTCGCTGCGATTGTTGAGCAGCTGGCTCTGCAGTCGCTGCCGGGGGCGCCTCGAACGCCGTAGCTCTGACCGGCACCGAAGCGTTGATGCCATCGTGGATCCCAAGGTGCAGCGCCTGGTCCGCTCTGGGCGCCCTGAGGCCCCGATTCCGTCCGCACCGCCATGCATATATGGCACCGCCATCAAGGCGGAAATGACTAGGGTCGTCACCATTTTCCGGGTGCAGCGTCCCGGTACGGGCTCTTCGATCTGCAGCCACTACTGCGGCCTCTACCCGGTGTGTTCGCAGTGACCTCCGTAGCGTGACCTGCTACCGCTGCGGCCACTATGCAAGTGTCTGTGCCAGCCCTTCCTCGTCGTGAAACAAAGTTGCGGAACTCCGGGGGTCCAGTTTTGCAGCTAAGCACGAGCGACGTGGGAAGCACGGTGCGAGCGTGTGGTGAGGGCGCGGTAAGAGGACTGTTGCTCATCTTCTTCAGTGCCATCCCACACCATTGCAATATTGTGCAGTGTTTTTTTTTCTCCAATTTTTGTACTGCTTTTTTTGCCCCTCTTTAGATCTTATGTAGCAGTTTTCTGCGGTATGTGGAAAACCAGTTTCCTCCCCCTTCGCCGCGACCGACCACCACCACCCCAACGAGCTTCATGGCAGCGCCGGCTGGGAGAGGAGGTAAATACCTCCCCTTGGGGGAAGGAGACCAGCGATGGGTGCGCCACCAAGACGTCTACGCGGGTTCCCGCGAGAAGACGAGAGAGCTTCTGGATCCAGCCGGCAACGAGAGCGGTCGTCTCCCGCCGCCTCTCCCGGCAAATGCCGAGGGATAGCGGGCACGGAGTACGCTTCGCACACGGGAGGACCCGTCGTGCACGACCGCCCATCTTCTGGTTCCCAACGGCGAAGCGACCGGTAAATACCGCACGCTCTCGCCGCCTCCCGCGGCAAACGCCGTGGTACGGCTTCGTCCGAAGAATGCGGCGCGCACGGGAGATCCCGGCCGCCATATTCACGGCGCGTTCAAATGTCCGCCGCCGAAATCGCACCCCCATTCCCCAGCCGGTGAGTCAAAAGTCCTTCTTACGTAGCCTTGCCCTTCCAAGGAAAACCTTGTTGATGTATAGCTAGCCGGCATGCTCTGTATTATTTGCAAGTGCAATAAATAGCATTCGAGTATTAACTATGTGTCGTCCCCGTCCTTTGTCCCTTTGTTCCCCTCCGCGGGTCGCTAGCGAGGACGCTGCACCTGCGGAGTAGGAGCGGGGCGGAAGACCGTTCCCCCTTTAAACCCCCACAATGGCGCCTCAGCGTGGTTCTCTCGTGCAGAAGCACTTGAGCTACTTACCCCTCCCTAGAGACAAAGGACGATAGTCAGTTCGCGGCGTGGAGTGCCTGCCCGCACTTTTAACATTAGGCCTGACACGACATCGCTATGCTAGCAAGGCTAATATGCTTTCTTGACGGCGAGGTGGGAGGAGTTGCAGCGAGTACAAATGGTCGTGCATGTATTTGTGTGTGTGTGTGTGTGTGTGTGTGTGTGTGTGTGTGTGTGTGTGTGTGTGTGTGTGTGTGTGTGTGTGTGTGTGTGTGTGTGTGTGTGTGTGTGTGTGTGTGTGTGTGTGTGTGTGTGTGTGTGTGTGTGTGTGTGTGTGTGTGTGTGTGTGTGTGTGTGTGTGTGTGTGTGTGTGTGTGTGTGTGTGTGTGTGTGTGTGTGTGTGTGTGTGTGTGTGTGTGTGTGTGTGTGTGTGTGTGTGTGTGTGTGTGTGTGTGTGTGTGTGTGTGTGTGTGTGTGTGTGTGTGTGTGTGTGTGTGTGTGTGTGTGTGTGTGTGTGTGTGTGTGTGTGTGTGTGCGCGCGCGCGTGTGTGTTTGTGTGCCGAGACCTTAGAGAGGTACAGCTACGAGGTCCGTACATGGAGCACGAGACCGAGCCGTCCACGGAGAACAGCACGCCGGAAGCGAGTGAGTGCCTCAGCCGGGACGGTGGCCCTACGTTTCTTGTATATAGTTGTAAATATTTCCTCTTCTGTCTCTTTGGCTCTGGGAGCCAGGTGCCGCAATCGGCTGACATGGTATTGCAGCCGTGATTGCCGGAAAGCACCGGGGCGCTCCGACACCGCTGGACGCGGTGGGCGCCGTTCGCTCAGAAGTTGCCTTTGGATGGCAGCGAGCGAGTAGGGCCACCCTGGGTTCCTTGGCGGAGATACACATCCTCGCGGCGCTGCGTTCTAGATATTGTCCTTAGCGCTAGAGCGAATAGGCTTAAGGCTCTTTTTGGGAGCTGCCTGTCGCACGTCAGAGGACAGTCTAACCGTGGCATACAGCATGCGCAAATGCGTTTTGCTTGTTTTATATTGATCTCGCTGTAGCCGAACATCTCGCTGAATTAGAGAAAGCTAACTTCGTTCAAATGAACTTGGTATTTTGGGCTGTGAAGGCGAATCGGAAATTTCGTGGAACCAGATTATTATGCCGGCAAACGAACCGCGGATGCCCGTGCTTCGTTCGGATTAACGGAACGCAGTGCGGTGCCGGATAAAATTGTTTGGCACTCGCATTGGCCCGCATTTTACCAAATGGTCATTTTGCTCAATTTATTCAACCTTTTTGGAGATCCGGAGGGTTGTGCAGATATATCAAGTGAAGCCGCCTGGACCTGCTGCCATTGTTTACGTTCCTGCCTGCTGCCCTGCGGCCGTGAATCACCGAAGCTCGGAGTCTCACGGAACCAGTCCGGCTTGACGGGAGAGGAGGCCAACCCCTACCTGCCAACAAAGGCGCGCCAGCGGGAACAACACCCTCCCGTCACGCTGGCCTCTGGGACCTGCCGATGGACAGCGGGGGCCCCTTCACCTTGCTGCTCGTCGGATGACACCAACGTTTGGATCGCCCTGCTAAGCCTGGTGTTTACCTCGCGGATGGCGCCCAAGGAGCAGCTCTCGACAACCATAAGTGAACATTTAAGGAGGGAGGGATGTGAAAAACCAGTTTCCTCCCCCTTCGCCGCGACCGACCACCACCACCCCAACGAGCTTCATGGCAGCGCCGGCTGGGAGAGGAGGTAAATACCTCCCCTTGGGGGAAGGAGACCAGCGATGGGTGCGCCACCAAGACGTCTACGCGGGTTCCCGCGAGAAGACGAGAGCTTCTGGACCCAGCCGGCAACGAGAGCGGTCGTCTCCCGCCGCCTCTCCCGGCAAATGCCGAGGGATAGCGGGCACGGAGTACGCTTCGCACACGGGAGGACCCGTCGTGCACGACCGCCCATCTTCTGGTTCCCAACGGCGAAGCGACCGGTAAATACCGCAAGCTCTCGCCGCCTCCCGCGGCAAACGCCGTGGTACGGCTTCGTCCGAAGAATGCGGCGCGCACGGGAGATCCCGGCCGCCATATTCACGGCGCGTTCAAATGTCCGCCGCCGAAATCGCATCCCCATTCCCCAGCCGGTGAGTCAAAAGTCCTTCTTACGTAGCCTTGCCCTTCCAAGGAAAACCTTGTTGATGTATAGCTAGCCGGCATGCTCTGTATTATTTGCAAGTGCAATAAATAGCATTCGAGTATTAACTATGTGTCGTCCCCGTCCTTTGTCCCTTTGTTCCCCTCCGCGGGTCGCTAGCGAGGACGCTGCACCTGCGGAGTAGGAGCGGGGCGGAAGACCGTCCCCTAATAACCCCACAGGTAACAACACAAAATACTGAAGTTACTGCATAAATTCGTTGCCACAGGTTCAGTCAAAGATGAAAAAATTTTCTGCAATTGTTTTCTCTTGTAAAGGTACCAGCGAAGAGACATGATCGACCACACCAGCGAACATGGGAAGCGGGTTGATAGGGTATGCTATGAAAAAAGAAAGACATTCACAGCAGACTACCTAATACCTCCTTTACCTTCGTCTTTCTTTTGCTCACATGGTGTACAGATACCGTTCTTCCCACACAAAAAAAAATTATGCACTGCATGCAGCACGAAAATGATCAGTTCTGATCCGGTGTTAACGTATAGATCACAGGCTACTGTCGGTGTTGCTTTTGTGGTTTTCGATAATGAAGACAAGTTGAAGCATTCAACATAGGCATTGCAAAAGCTTCCTAACCATCGTAATAATTTTATTGCTAGAACGATAGCACTTAAGGCAGCTTCTATTAATTTGTTTAAAATCACAATGATGATAAGCACTACCAGATCTTACCCAACAGTGTATCTACTCTATATTAATAGGAGTATATAGACCGTTTTATCTGGGCGCTGCCATTTTGTGTATGTGGCACCATCTAGCGGCCGAGTTGTGAACAACCGCCATGCTGGTGTGTGGGGTCCCATCCGCGGAACAGGCGACAAGTAGCGGAAATCGGCATTTCGGAGCTTTCGCGTGCACATGTTTGCTTTCTGAAAGTACCTAGCTGAAAGAAAAAAAAAAAAAAAGCTTTCAGTAGCAGCGAAGCCATTCGGTCAGAAATGACAAAAAATTATGTTCCTGATCAGGTCGGCTCAAGGCTACAAGCCTGATTACAATTAGTGTGCAACTTTTATGTGGCACAGAGAGGCGGCGGCGCACTACTGGCAGTGATGGCAGCTTTCAATCTACTTTTTATTCTTAAAAGATTTCTAGACACGGCTTACCGTAACAATTTGAGGAAAGAAAGAAAGCGAATGTAGCCGTTTCATGTAACGTTTAGGAGCATTGCTAATTGCGCTAGATTTGTTGGGTCAACCGATCCTTCAGATACTCTTTACTGCTTGAGCGGCTACTGCGGAAGTCCCCACACCTCCACTGGGGGGTTCTATTCTTAAGTATCCATTATCCATTTCGGATCCATTTACTCTACCCTGGCTACTTTTGTTGGGTGAAAATCAGGCAGGGTGTTCAAGCGTCCACTACCAGGCAATCGGATTTCAGCATTGCCTACATGACTCGACCACCTGTTTGCCGGTATGTGCGGGGAGTGGCGATGACTTGTCAACAGCGGAAGCTGCTAACCTGCAATTTCTCTGACTGGGCGTTAGTTGCGTTTGTCTGACGCTGCCGTCATGCTGACATTAAAATACAGGATAAAATGGACAAATGATACCTATGGAACAGGAACCTAAAATTATGTCCCATAATGACCTCATCGAAAGTTGCTTTTGTCGACGATTATATAGCCCATTTTTCGTCGCAAGGTTTGCTTACTGCAAGCAGTCGCTGCTATTCCTATGATCATATTCCCATTTATTATCAGCAGCAAAATCTTACGAGACGCGTGTTTAAAAAAAACATATTTTAGCGCTGTTTCACTAAATAAGTTGACAGCCAATTTATTAGTACATCGTTGTCTTCAAGTGGGACAAGTTATTTCATACTTGCATTAACCTCAGGTGACTGAATCGAACTAGTTCTTTCAGTTTAGTTCAGTCGTTCAGTCGTGTCCGACTCTTCGTGACCCTATGGACCATGTCACGCCACACTTTCCGGTCTCTCACTATCTTCCTAACATCACATAACTTCATCTGCAGTGCCTCGAGGATGCCATCTAACCATCGCGTTCGCTGCCTACCCCTTCTCCGGCGACCCTCAACCTTTCCCAGCATCAAATCTTTCTCTAGCGACTCCTCTCTTCTCATCAGATGACCAAAGTAGCTGAGCTTTAACTTTAGAATTTGACCCTCCAATGGGCAGTCAGGGTTTATGGTCGACAATATCGACTGATTTGATCTTCTGGCAGTCCAAAGAACTCCCGAGAGTCTTCGCCAGCACCACAATTCAAACGCGTCAATTTTTCGGCGGTCAGCCTTTTTCACAGTCAGTTCTTCTTTACCTAGCGGCATCTGGTAAATATTTGCCGCAAGGAATATCATCCGCTTGATGCCCAAAGTCTGCCGCTGTTGTACGGGTATTCAGTTTTTCCGGTCCCTACTCTACAAACACAGTGTTTGGAACTGGCATGAAAGGCTGCCAAAGCGAAACATTTTCGGTTGGAGCTTGAAATTCATAAGCTGCTCATCTTCGCCCAATTGAGTGAGCTGCAAGTGGAACAGTGTAGAGCAACACACGCGCATACCACCGCTGTTAATCTTTTACCTTCTGTTAATCATCTCCTTTTGGTTTTTTTTTTTTTTTGTTAACGCAAACAACTGAGTAAAAAAAAAAAAAAGATTGCGTTAACCGCGGCAGCTCTTAGCAGCTAAACTGCGGCCGGCGGAAATGAAACGATCAGGGAAATGAAGGAAAGAAAGGGGCGAAATAAGAAAGAACAGGGAAATAAAGCACATAGCTCACATCAGCTTAGACACTTTGCGGCTATTCAAGACACTCTGTGTGCAAAAGACTTCAACGTGTGCCCTTTCTCTAAAGAAGCTGCTATGGTGCATACCGCTGCCATCCCCGCGTCCCCACATACCAGACAGGAGGAGCCGCGCAGCGCGTTCCGGTTCGAGGCTATTTTCCTCCTCGCCGCAAAAACGGTCTATAGTAGCAGACATTTTAAAAAGGAAGCAGTTGGTAACAATGGGCCGTGGTTCACTGCATTCATAATTATTCTGCCAAGCAATATATATAGCGAAAAAGGTCAGTTTGCTGCTGTTTGACTATACCAAAGAAGCCGAGGCAACGTAATTCTTGAGCTCTGAGCTCACAATTTTGTCTGGTGGTCAGGTTATTAAACAATGAACTACTCTATGCCATGGATTCTGTTTGGCTGTCACTGTAGACAATAGCAAATTTCGGTTTGGTTTTTGGGTTTAACGTCCCAAAGCGACTCAAGCTATGAGAGACACCGTAGTGGAGGACTCCGGAAATTTTGACCACCTGGGGTTCTTTAACTTGCACTGACATCGCACAGCACGCGGGCGCCTAGCTTTTCGCCTCCACTAAAAAGCGGCTGCTGAGGCCGGGATTCGATCCCGCATCTTTGGGCACAGTAGTCGAGTGTCCTAACCACTGCGCCACAATAATGGGGGGGGGACCAATAGCGAATGTCACTTTTGAAACAACACAAAGACTCAGAACAGACTGCCAATTGATGTTTTTATATGTACAACACAAGACTTTCACACAAATATGCCAAAGCATTTCTCCCACAAAATAAGAACAGACAACATTTGTGCACAAAAGCACCAATGCCCAAGTACACTTAAATATGATTTATGGAAACAATACTGTCAAAACAATGCAAGACATTCAGTGAGCCACACAGTACAACACTGCAAGTCGAACAGCTCATTTGGCCTGAACATTGTAAAGAAAAATAATACTGTACAGTAAGGCACTAAAATGAAATGGCAGCATGTGCTTTGTATGCCATAAGCAAAGAGTAATCTAGATGCAAGACATGTGAGACAATAATGTTTTCCATCATGGGATGCTTAAAAGAATGCAAATATCTGAAGGCATTCTAAGTCTCCAGCAAAGTTCACAAACGTGCATTTATAGGCAAGTTAGATAAGAATGCCCTGTCTGCACTACATATAGCATTTTCACAAGCCTTCTAGGCATCTGAAAATACCAAGTTACGAACCTTGCACAAATGTAAAGGTGTGGTAGCAACAGTCTTTTTGACCAAAGAGAAAGGAGTGAAAACGTTTATGTATTCTATCCACATGCCGTGTATCATACTCTTTCTAACGTAAGTGTACTTCAGGGCCCCACTATAAGCAACAAGATTTTCTCTTGCAATAGCACATTACATGAGCTATGCTGTTGTGTAGCGATCAGAGTCCAAAAAGGAATAAAACATTGCAGAGAAATGTCTGATCTGTCAAATGTTTTAAAGCCTTGCTTAATATAGTAATACAATACTAAGTAACAGGATGGCACAATTTCGTCTCCAGTTAACTTAAAAGGCATGTCATGGTAATTTTGTTGAACTGTGATTCACAGGCACATGAACATGCTCATTACCAGGACTACTTCTTCAATAAAACAGTAATTTGCAGCAATTTGGTCAATAAGAATCGTGAAATACTGCATATACGTGTGCAATGATCACATTCATGTAATAGCTGTGCCCTAAAATTTCCCCCAAATCTCGGGGAAAAAGCCTGTGACCATTACATGCGTAGTAATACCGTATGAGTGCATAAATCAATGCATAAATATGAATCATCATGCTCGCAATGACATTTAAAAGCAATTTTTGGCATCGCCATATGAAAGTTAAGCAGACCATTGAAGTAGTGAAAAGAAAAAGGAAAGCGGAGAGCAGCAGTAAAAAAAAAAGGGAAAACCTTTCTACACAAAGAAAACTGTAAAAGTTGTTCCCTCAAAATGAACAAAATGCAGATCATTAACGCTCTGCTCACAGGATGCTACTGAAGAAACAACACTGACAAAAAAAAAAAAAAAGAAGCAAATGCTGTTCCATGCTCAACTCACGTGGAATGCATTGGAGAGGTGGCAGTTTCAGACTAGAGCATCTTGTGACAATGACGCACTGGCAGTGTAGGGTATACAGTGTTGCATAACACAAAGAGAACCGCAAACGAGAAAAAAAAATAATTGAAGTGAGACAGATGATCAATGCTTGGCAGTATGCAGGTAGCAGCATCAACATGTGCTAAACAGTTTCCTGGTGCATGATTCCATTCTCTGAAGAGCGCACAGCCCCAACTTCCAGTTTTCCCTCTCAGCTCACCTAAAAGCTTTCTGGATGCTGGTTTTGCATCATAAGCATCTCAATCTCTCGCCTGAAATATAACATACAAATACTCCTGGAGATTATAAATAATTTGCATGCAACTAAGGTTCAATCTACTGCATACACATTCCGAAAAGCAGGAATAATCTGTTATGCACAGACTGAATGGAGACAAACGTTTTTAATGGTGTCATTACCTGTCTTCATTAAATCTCTTCTATTTCCCATAAGGTGGGACTGATTAACTGCGAGTTGTCACCATTATATGGTGCTGTGCTTTCCAGAGAATGGAACCATGCTGGCCTGGCATCACTGGTCACGTGACCCAAGCATTACAAGATAAGCACAGCACACAAAACATGCTAACTTGGGCAGCAAATCTGCAGTTGTAATACTGAACTGACTACAAAGTGATTGCTTTTCACTGCTAAATGTGATGCTACTCAATTAAAAGCCATAACTGTGCATTATACAAGAAGCTTATCAACAAATGCCTAAAAACACAGTCTAAAATATACCACGTGACGGCCACATTAGCAGTTGCAGTCTGACCACATTGAAGCACTACGATCTGAATAGGAACTATGTCACACGTAAGAGGCGCTCCTTTGACATGGCACATATGGTTGCTTAGCAACGGATGCAGCATCAAGTAGGCCATTAGCCTGAATTAAGTAACATCATTCTACCGGTACCAAGGCAACAGCACCATTCACATAGCCTCATGGCCGTACAGTGCACGTGCATTCTCAGCAAAAGAAAAGTAACCTGCCTTTTCTTTCACAGCTGGCCTGCAAGTTTATTTGGTAATTATATGGGCACTGTATACGTAAAATGCAAAAACGTGCCACAGTTACATGCGACTACAAAAACAGCATGCAACTAACTGTACCTTAATTTACCTACCATAATTAAGGTATTTTAATTAGGGTACCTTAACTGTGCTTTAATTTAAAACATGGAACTGTACCTTAATCCTGAAAACATTTTTTTTCTTGGAGGTGGGGGGGGGGGAATTGTAAGTTTGCCTACTTTATATGCAGAGAACCTTATAAACTTGTCAAAATGAGAATTTGAAAAAAGTGCGAAGGTCATTGACAACTCCGGAAAAGAAAGTGTTTTGTTCATTAGGTCTGCAAAATGCAGTCAAACGAACAAACATTTGGCCAGCATTTCACTTGCCATTTTAACTTGGACTATTCTGCATAGTGGTGTCACTTTTGTGCGTGGTGCTCAGTGTATTGCACAAAAATCCATTTAATGGCCTTTTCAAGGCAATGGTTCATTACAGGAACACAGAACATGCATACGAAAAGAGGATATAGTTGAGGCAGTGTCACCGAAGAGTTACATGCACTGTGCAGTAGCAGCGCAATATGACATTGCACTTGTTATTTTTTAACATTAAACTTTCATGTCTACAAACATCTGACAGAAAGAGAAGAATATCAGTCACATGAAGACCGTAATAAGCTTCCAATCGATTTTTATGATGTGGAAATGGGAAAGACTTTTTTTGGAACAATGCAAGAGTTTTGGTGCACTAAAATTTCAAGAGTATTGATATTTGGCTATCTTCAGACATATTTGGCTTGGAAGTTGTCGGCAGTACACATAGCTCATTTCTTTATTTTTTTTTTTTATGTCCTGTCGTCATGTCATCACCAGGTAGGTGCAATGGCAAAAATGACCACTGCTGAGACAGGGTGCCACAAATTGAGACCCCCAGGCTTCACTTGCCACAAAACCCACTCAAGAACAATTTCAATCATAGCTCAGGAGAAAATGTATACAGTGGAAAGCACACATGCAAAGAGATAGGGGACAGCAACCCTGAGTAACACCATAGTTAATGCTGGTTTAGGCAAGTTCATTGGCCTTCCTGTTGCCATTTGCATAGCCTGTGACGTTCCTGAATCCATTTGCATAGCCATTTCCATTGCTGTATCCATTGATGTAGCCATTGCCATATCCATTGCCATTGTTGAAGCCGTTACCATATCCATTGCCATAGCCGTTGCCATTGCCATAGCCACTGTTACCGTCTCCATTGGTGTGGATTTGGCCAGCAAGCATACATGAGCGGCAACAGAACCGTGAGTAGTGCTTGTTTGTGCAGTAGCGAGCACGAACAATGAGATTACAGTTGGCAAAGCGTGGACTGTCCGTGCATGACTCTGGGACATATATGTCTGCAAAAAAGAAATAAAGAAATATTAAAATGTCTCTCAAGAATAAGAGAGATTAATCGACAGTACATACCATAGAAGCACATGCAATGTGTATTTGGATGTTGCATCGCACTAATGAAAATGTCCCCGCACAATGAATTGTGAACATGGCTAGCCTCACTTCATAGCACTTAACCAAATGTCAGTAATTTGACAGCGTATGTGTGCAGAAAGGCAATAGCATCGTGACCAAAGCAGGGCTCTGGCCCTCCGTCCGAGCTTAACCGTTACCATGTCTGGGGTCATATGCTGTGTACCACCTTCACTGATTCTCTGTAGGCTTAGGGGTGGCATGAATTAATTTCATTGTGATCATGGGTGCATGCCTATAATTGTTGCAATGTAAGCTCAAATGACTGAAGGCCACAAAACAACTACGCCCCAGCAGAAAATGTGCGGGCAGCATCATGTGGGGTGCAGTTATGTGGATTTGCTCTGAAGCTCTTATTTCCTTGTTTCGACTGTCTTTTAAGGTGAAAGCCTTTGATGCCTCATACTGTCGTCCACAAATGTGTTCACATTTCGGGTGCATGCCTTATATGGGCATGTGCCAATCACCATTGAATCAATACTTAATCAATAGCAATCGGATGATACTGGAACATGATTTAGGGCATTTTCAAAATAATTTCATGATAAATTACAACTAATAATAAAATAGTTAAGCAGATGCCCACAGGAACCCATGCAGGTAATCGGAACAATCAGTAACCATCACTACTAGTTAAAGGGTGTTTATCTACATTAACCAGACATTAACTAGTACTTAAAAAATGTGCCATGGTTAACTATCACTAACTAATAGTAATGGTTAGAAGTTTCGAGACATCCATAGTCGTCACATGGAGACATCATTAGCCGTGATGTCATGACCGGATGTGATGTGATCATGACGTCACATCCGGTCATGTCTAATAACCGGAAGTGATACTGACGTCACATCCGGTCATGACGCCTTGAGATGACTTCACCAGGAGATTCACGCATATACGAAGCTGACCCCGCCAGGTGTTCCATCCTGGCGTACGTGCGGCGCCTTTTATTTGGCACTTCCTCGAACGCCGCACCACAGAGCATATATCGAAATAGACATAGTACAGCAGGTATCAGCGGCGTTTAAAATTGGTTGACAGCAAAGAAAAGGCACAGCATCTGTCACAATCCTAGTCAATCACAAACGGTCTCGCACTCAATGCCTAAGCAATGCACTTTAGTGCGCCAAAGTGCCCCTGAATTTTTTTCTCGTTGCCTGCAGCTTGATAGACGCAATTTCTAGAATTCAGCAGGCAAGTGACTGCCACAGAGATAGCGCACAAGGACACGAGTGGCACACCGTAGCCTATTGTGCACATGTTCCCTTCTCGTTGCTGCCTCCCTTGCACCGAAAACTGATCAAGCAGGCGGAGAGCCGCATCTTGGATGGTCCATGTGTGAGAACCAATAAGCGATGCAAACGGCACAAAGCTTCGCAAATTCCAGAGAAGCATGTTGCACTTACAAGAAATAAAAATGAAGCGGAGAATGATGCACAATTTTTTCATGCGCTGCGTTCACCTACAGAGCTTCTCTACTGGCACAATATTTTTCTGTGGGTGCAGTGAAACATGTAAAAGTGGGGTTTTTCTGTACAACGGAGAATGTGCATTCACAATTATACCAGCTGAGGACAGAACAATATGAAAACAGCTTGAAGCTAGAGTTGGGATTCAACGAGACAAAAAGAAAACCACTTCCCTGGGTCTGTGTTCTGAGTGTTGCTATCTCCCCAACCTCAAGTCATCTATCCAGTTCCAATGTTTCGACCAATCAGATGACTCGAAGTGAGGAAGATAATAGACCGCTTGGAAATGACACAAACTCAGAATACGGACTCTGATGTCTTGCATTGTCACAGAAACAAATATCACCATGCATCATACTTACCATCCATGATGATGTGCACCGAGACAGACTCATTACTGTGGCCATTGTCTGCCCGGCAAGAGTACTCGCCCCCATCAGACATGGCCGCTGCTGGGATGAACAGCGTGTGGTTCTCCATGATCACACGGTGGCTATCCGTCTCAACCTGCTGCCCATCGTGGAACCAGGACACCCGAGGCTCAGGGGCACCGGTCACATAGCAGTCAAGCTGCAGTGGTGCCCCCACGCGGTTCTCGCTGGTAGCCATGACCACGTCCACAGTCACAACGTCTGCAATGACACACGCGGCCCACAAAGTAACAACACTGACATTGCTGCAGTTGGTCGTGTCCTAAACTGGCATGCGTGCTCAGCGGCTTATGTATGAAAATAACAGGAAAAAATAAAAATGAGACCAGTGCTGTGATCTATAGCAGAGCTACCAAGGTTGTGTTGTCGCCATGTTTTCTTTCAATTTCTCGGTCATGCTATAAAGCATGAAAGCATTTAAACTTGCTAAAATGCAATTCAATCAACATGTATGAAGGACAAGCAGCAGAGCCCAGCAACACGACTCTAGGAGCAGCCATGCTATGAGTGTTATCACAAAGACAAAAACACATTAAAAAATTATGGGGGATACTTAAACTCCGCCTCTAAGGGCATGGCGTGACAGCGTAGGCTACCGGTGCCTGCGTGACCTAAGGGGAATGTGAATGCAAGGGTCTTTGGCAGGCTGATTCTGATATCAACCTCCATTATTGAAGGAGAAGCTCGACTTGGTAGCTCCTGTCAAACATGATGTTGGGTAACCCTATGTCAGGGCAAACTACCACCTGCCAGCATCCTGCACCATTTTCGCTCACAACACCAATGCCAGCATCAACGCTGACACCGAATTTTTGGTGAATGGGGCCTTTAATGTAATTTCATTAAAAACACTGCCACTGCTAAAAATCAGCTTCTCATACACATGACAGAGGATACTGCACAAAAGGCAAAAGCCAGCTTTACTGCAAAAAAAGCAATCGCTGATGGGCTAATGATGCGTACGTTGTCTTAATGTCACCAGATTGTTATTGAATTGATGTCACCAAAGGAAAACAATTACAGCCACCAATAACACATTCTCTAAGGCAGTAATGTTAAAAGCCCTAACTCTGGTGCGTCATGGCCCACCAGTGGGCTATTTTTAATTTTTTCTGCGTGAAAGCCAGCTTTTTGGAACCACCAATAAATGGTAATAATGACCTGGGGCACACATTTTTCACAGGCTCTTTGATAAATCTGAGCTGCATCATTCATTTATTGTGTAATGCAGTGTTAGCTGCCGAACAGCATGAACACATGATGCTGTTCACTTCACGCTTTTGTGCGACTCACGCGCATTTTTCTTCACTCGTGTAGTGCAGTAAGCTGTACCATAGTAGAAATCTGTCGATATGTTAGCTATATTGTACCCTAATATCATGCTTACCTATCCTTTTTAAACTTTCTCCTATACTGTTCATTATAAATACTTATTTACCTTCAATTCTTTACAAGCTCCAGTCACAGTATTATGTGAAGGGCTACATGAACACTAAGATATAGAGGAAAAACAGAGGTAGGCAGTATTTGAGCAATACAAAGAATGAAAACAAAATAAGAAAAAGATTTTATTATTAACAAGCTACTGATTTTTTTCTTCACTAGTAATGAACTGTGGATGTCAACAATGTCATGAGAAAGACAATTCAAATAAGCAATTGTGCATAGCAGGGCTGATAAATTAAGAGCAGTAATTACTCAAGAAAGATGTCTAAAAACGAGGGGTTATTATGCAGGCGGTAAGGCATAAGGCTTGGCTAAGAACAAATGATGGCACTGGACAACTTTGCGTGGTGGGAAAATAAGTGTGTTTCTTTTTTTTTTTGCAGCATTTAAGAAATAGGAGAAACATTGATGACAATATTGGTAATGCTGGAATGTAAGTTACTGTCTTGGGCGTATTGACATTCAGGAAGGTTTTGTGTGCACTGGAATTAAGGACTTCTGAAGGTGTGGTCAGATGGAGGATGCATATCCTAGCCGAGCGTAAACAACGCTTTGGCAGACGAGCTGGCTCGAGAAATGAGCCAGCTCTAAAGTTTACATTAACAATAGTCTAATATACAAAAAACTTTGGTTATAAATTCTCGATGTGGCCTGACCATGAAAAACTGTTTCTTTAATGAAGATAGGGTGCTGGGTTGTTATTAAGCAAATAAGCATTTCTTTGCACAACCTGCAGGCTCTCAAATCATTTAAAGCTGCAGCACAGCATTGCACAAAGCACCCACCTTTCACTTCAGGACACTCGTCTCATTATGCCAATAAGCCATCAGTCTGCCAATATCCACGAGCGCTCAGTTCATTTAAGCAGGGAAATCTGAATGGCTTGCAAGCCAAAGCGACAACAGTGGGACTTCTACCTTGGAAGACTGAGCTTATCTTTCAGCGTTAAACTTGCAGTTTATGCCAGCTTTTCCAGCCAAGTAGTGCCAAGCTTTAAATGCATTCTATGAAACCCTAACAAATGCAGGGTTATAGCAGGCTGTCTCGACCGAGTCACTACATTATTGCAATGTGTGTGACTTGCTAAAGGAGGCAAACTTGTCAACTTTTTATCATTAACTTAACTTTACCACACAATTTTGTCTAAATAACAGTTATGACAGGTGAGGACAAAAGCCTATTTCAGTTATTTTCTTCAATGTAACTTTAGCATTATTTCTTTGTTTACTTTAAAATAATGCCAGCATGAAAACTTTTATGTGGCTGAGAGATGCCAGAATTGCACAAGTTCGCAATGTGAAAACAACCCACCACTTGTGGTGATGGTTTTGCAAAATGCATGGTTATTCTTTTTTGCTATATTTAGAATTATGGCGGTGAAGCAGGAGTACAAACGATAGGTCAGCCCTTTACACCATAGCAAAGATACTTCTTGTAGTCTATGTGGTCACGTGTTCGCAGTGTCTGTGTGACATGACTGCAAATTTCATAGTGCATGCCAATTTTGAGAGCTCGGTACTGCTTGCAGAAAGAGCCAGCATAAACGAAGAGCAGATGAAAGCACAAAGATGCCAAGTCAATTAGACTTGGCAAAATAAATCGAGGCTCGTTTGTTGAAAACGAAATGTGTAGGCTTGGCTTTCATAAAATCTTTTATTTTGTTTTATACTTGGAAACTTTGATGGGCGGGTGGGTTGCAACCATGATGAAGCTGCAGCAGAGAGGCTTGCAGTAGCAAGTTGAACCTCGGTGTTTTAGGCGAATGCAAATTTGCAATACTCAGAGCCTTAATATCTTGCAATTATCGAAGCAGGCTTCAAGTCGTAAGCCTCATCTTGCTTCCCTGGCTTTTGCAAATAACAGTCTGATGCAACAAAAGTTCATTCCATCAGCCTCAAGTCTCAATGTGTACCAAATGAGACAAGTCAGCTAACCTGAGTCTCTCTTGTGACTGATAACCAAAACGTCAATGTATGGTCTCTGTTGATATGAGTGGTTTTGAAGCGTCCTGCACATGAAAAGCATGCTGCTGTCCTGGAATTCAAGAAACTCTAAAAAAAATATGCACTGTGAGCTCACAGGCTCGTAACTCACACCGTACAGGTGGCTCCAGTATCAAGCTCTTGTGTAAAACATGAAAACATGCTACAGTAGGCTTATATGTGTAACTTGCTGTAAAAATCACTGACAGGTAGCATAAAATGTTAAAGGGTCATGTTTGTGATTTGTAACTGTGCTGGAATCTAGGGTATAGCAAACCTTCTATCAATTAAAAATTATGCAGAATTATACAAAATCAATGCAACTTCATCCTGGAACCATGTCCCAGTTACCTTCCCATGTCACCAATATAATGTGCATATATACAAATACTATGAAACTAAAGCTGACAACTAGCCAACTACATCATTCTATATGGAGTACGTCTTACACTGTACACCTCAATGCAGCTGATCATTTTGCTGCCTGTACTCACACCGGTCGTACTGCATCCTTACGTCAAAACATGCCGGTAAAAGAACGCCCCTACTGCTCGGTAGTGTTCCAATTTTCGCCATATTTACATGGCTGTAAGCCCATGTTTATAAATTTCAAAATCCAAAGTGGAAAGGGTGGTGGTATAATTACAAATGATACCAAAGCATGGCCTATAAAGGCAAGACAAACGAGATATCAGGGACGCTACGAAGCTACTACAAAAATTTTTGTTACATGGCTCTCCCCTTGCATACAATCGCGGACATGCAGCTTGGTACATGTGGCAGTTCGCCGCATGACTTTTAAAAAAGCAGTCCAGTGTGACATTGCTGGTTTTCTTTTTCTTTTTTCTGAATAATAAAGCGTGCGTAATGTGATGTCTCACATTTCAGGTGCATGCTCAAAATTGTTGTGACGACCATGAAAGGCAGAAGCAAGCACTGCCGCACGAGGTGCCCAAATATATGCACTGCCCACAACAAGGACGTTGGAACACAGAAAGAAAGGAATACAATCGAAAGAAAACTATGAAATCTGCAGTTTTCTAACTTGTGTTTCACTTGATGCAACAAAGGCACGAGCCCAGCAAGAAAAAATGTTGAATAGAAAATAAAATTAATGTAACAAAGTAATGTGCCAGCCACACAAAGTAAACATATACCCCCCTAATTCATGCCGGAGTTTTCTAATCGAGACCGAAGGTTATTATATAGCCTCAGGGGGCGCTGTATTAGCAGTGTTGAGTTTATTTGCCGTGCCCCAACGAGCTCCAGCATAGCGTTCGTGGCAGCCACGCTGACATAGCAATAACCTCTATAATATCATCCCTGGCTCGATCAATCTGGGAATTTCATCTCTAATGACGGTGGGGTTTAGGTGCGATGTTACATTAAAATTGCATCTCCCATTGGTGTCACCACTGCAGCAATGAGATGTCGCCAGTATTTTGGCTTGAAAATACAAGCAGGCAGAAGAGAACACAAATGCATCCACTTGGTTGGTGGCTGGGAGAGATGGCAGAGAAGGATTGGCAAGATGTCACCACATTTAAATTCTTTTTTTCAGAGCCTTTGTTATGGGCCAATCATATTGATAGATTTTCAAACGTGCTTGCCCCATGGCCAGAGAGTCTTACAAACGGTATGACCGAAGAACTTTGGTCACCCTTTACACCCGCCGCTACGCACCGTTGCCGGTCAGGTACACTTTCCGACCCGTGCGTCGGAATGACGAGCCTCGCGAGGAGGAACCCCGAGAACCATGGCCACGGCGCCTACGGCTCGACACCACCGGTCCCGCAGGACTCGGCGGAATCACTGCAAGGGTCACTTTCCAGACTGCTGGATGCCCGTGGTAGTTGTACGCGCGGCACATGTATATGTCCGCGTCCTCAGCGCTGACATTTCGGATGGTCAGCGTGAAGTCTGGCAGTGTCTCGTAGCGCGTGCTTCGCTGCGGCAGCTGCTTGCCATGCCGGTACCACTGCACGATGGGGCGTGGGTAGCCCACGGCCAGGCATGACAGCCGTGCTGTCTCGAACACGGTCACAGTCACCACCGTGTTGGATGGCCTGATTGTGGCCGGCACTGGGGTTAGCAGTGGTGGCGGCGAGTTCACGCAGCATGCACAAGGGTTAGGGGGAAGAGGAGAGAGGACAGAAAGAGCATGCGAGGTTAGTCGAAGGTGTTGTTACTAAAGCAATGTAAGTCAGCAGAGTGGGTGACTTATCCCATTTTGCAGCATCAGCTGTTGTAGCCAGACAACCCCTGCTGCTCCTTGGCCATAATTTATATAAAGTGATACCATCACATCACAAGGTCACATGAGAAGTAAGTTTGATTGGGGCCATATTGCTCCATTGATTAATGAGTATCGGAGATCACGGGGTCATTTATGCGTAATGGCGGTCACAGCAATGCATCATGCTTGTTAGGGCTTTCATGGTTCCTATAACAGCTGACACTGAAACTGAGGTCACATTAAGTGAACATCCATTCCACATTTTTTAGATAACAGTCAGGCGTACATGGCGATTATGCCTGACATATCGTCGCATGTATTCAAGGTTTTCTTCCGCTGCATGACACACGATTTCCTTGGCAGTGCTGAAGGGAATGATGCAGGCAACAACGCCCATGATCTTCACATTGGCTAAAATGCAACAAATGTGCCAGATAAACTGCTATGAAGAAAACAAGCACTTGAGTGTACCACAAATTAGTTCTTAATTTTTGTCAGCCATGAGCCTTTTTAAAAAAAAAAATGTTAAAGGTACGTGGTTATATTACTTAGGATTAGTGATGTACATATTTTCTTTGAATATTCTAACATCATGATGCCATGGCATCATGTCTATCTAACTAGAAACTGCTTCATTAGTAGCTGGCAGCAGGAATCAAACATCAATTTTCTTACAGACATGGCATTACACAAGTATTTCTATGAGCTTACTGGAACCTACAACATGTGGCATCACCAGGACTGTAGCATTAATTTGCTCATCTAAACTTTCGTGCTGTCAAGTCCAACTATTAATCAGCAATAATTTTAGCATCAAAAAACAACAGGTCAAAGGAATGTGGCAAGGGCCACTGAGATTTCTATGCTCAGCCAAAAAAGCACATGCACTTTTCATGCAGTGATACAGTGTTAGCATCATACACGTCAAAACTACATCATGCAAAGATTAGATAAGATTAAGCAAGAATTATCAAGGCAAAGCTAGCATCAAGTCATGCGCCAGTCATGAACACTCTGAGTTAACATATTGTTGACGATACTGGTAGTAGTGTATAATGATCTGCATTGCAGTAAGAAACCTTCTCCTCTCAGACCAATTATCCTGGTAAGCAGGCAGTTAGACAAAATACACGCCAGATCTAAATTCAATTGGATCCAGCGTGCATGTTCAATTTACTTGCCCAGTATGTTCTGTCTACTCAATGTCTAGTTGGGTAACAAGGCCGACTTGCTGAGCTAGAAAGGGTAGAAGGACAGTTTCCACAACTCACCGTAAATCACGAGGTTGGTGACATGGGACACCTTCTGCTTTCCATCATCGGCAGTGCAGCGGTAGGGGCCTGCATCGTCGCCCGTCAGCTGGGAGATGTGCAACGAGCCATCGACCAAGATTTTGAAGCGGCCATCATTGCTCTCAACGGACTCGTCCCGGAAGGCCCACACGACGGACACTATTAGGAATGGCCGGTCGAGACAGGGCAGTGTCACATCGGAGCCAGCATTGGCTGTCACTTCAGGCTTCGCGTGTGCAACTGCTTCCGATGGTCGGTGGAGAGGCTCAGCCAGGGCTGTAGGCACAAAGAAGCGAGTAAAAGGGAGAAAATTTTATTACATGGCTCTGCTGATAAATGTGCGCATTACCAGATACTATTCATAAATTCTTGTTATTGGCGCAGAGCAATAGCAGTTCATTATGCCACAATTTGGTCACGCCCTTCACTAACCCATCGTTGAGTAAATAAAAGGTGGTGGTTTGTGGGGTTTAAAGTCTTAAAGCGCAGTAAGCTACATATAGTAATACTGCAGGACGTGCAATGATGACATTGACAGGTCAGTGAATTTCAGAACTAGCAACGAAGAAGCACTTCAGGAATCACTAACAGATAATAATAAAAGTACCGCTCCCTGCTAACAGTTCAAAATCAAACTTATTAGGCAACAGTGATGCTTGCACTGTGAAGAAAACAATGGTTACCTGACAGACCATCAAAGGGATCTCAACAAGAAAGTATGATGGCATTGAATCGATGATGGTATATTGATGTGTGCACCCACTATCCACATCTGATGATGGAGTCCAAAAATGAATTAAGTTTGATGACATCAACTGCAGTGGTTTGTACCTCCAGAAGCAGTCATGGGACACTAAAGAAATCAAGTCATCGAATTTCCATTTATCGTGTTACATGCAGAACACCGGCTGAAAGAGCAATTATAGGCAGCTTGACAAGGCCACAGGCACTGCAGTCGTTTTTATAAGCAGCACCAAATGCAAAGAAGAAGCTGCTTAAAAAAAGCAAGAACAAAATATAAAGCTATACAAGTTGACAGGATGAACACAAAGAACAGGGTGACTTGGGTGTCTACAGTAATAAATGCATGTACCCATGAGCAGCAGTAAAGACACAGCTTGTTTTTCTCAGCACATTGAAAAAGAATCGCAAAGCAGTCTTTTTTGTCTCTGACATCAGGAAAAATCTCACCTTCAGTTGTCGGCTCTGGTGTCAGAACGGGAGCCTGTGTAGTAGTAGTTGTAAGGGCAGTGGCGATTTCTGAAAAATATTATGCTGGGTCAAGCAGGGCAAAATGCAGAATACTCCGTTGCGAAATGTGTAACGAGACAAGGGCAGTCTCACCAGTGACGACAGCCTGGACGCAGACGTAGGCACACCCATTGTAGCAGCACTTGCGAACATCGGGACAATCGGCATCCACGCGGCAGACGTCTCTGCAGTCGGCTCGCACCACGGCGGCAGGCTGTGCCTCGACCTCAGCTACAGGGCAGTGGCCGGCCTTGTTCACTGGTCACCAAAAAAAAGTTACGTTAATGACAGGCCATTCACTTCGATGCAGCATGAGAAAAAGCAGTATCGCAAAGCACAAAAGTACCAACGTGGCAGGAACACCAAAAAATGTCTTGTTCACAAACAGGGCACTTGTCTATGGGCGACAACACTATGGCAAGTCACACTTATAGCAAGCATACAGACTTATCTTTGAGGCTGTCACACTGAGCCTACTTCAAGCATACAAAACTAGATATGGCATTTCCTTGGCCATTCAAAAAATTTACCAAAAAGGCTCACCAAGGCGACACACTGGCCGGTAGTTCGGCCTTCCATCGGCGCTTCGGTACGCTTCGATCCTGCACAGTTCTGCTTCATGACATGAGAAGGTCTGCGTGAGAAGCCAAGCAGATGTCCTTGTTAGTAACACCCATGACTTCGATCATCACCCAAAAACCAAGCTCAGTCATGTATAAAGCAACCTAGAATATCTACCCCAATGGCTCAGTAGCTTATCGCAATTAGGTGTTGATTCTGTTGAAGATAAGGTCAGGAGACCTAATCTTGCAAACGTCTGCTGCATTTTATTGCACTTGTTCTGTGCAATATTAGTGAATTTAATTAGGAGCTTCAGGTGCACTAAATTAATTTGGCACTTCTCATAGCCCATGTGCAACTTCCAATTGTTATAAGTTTTAACACATGCACCACACCATCACAAGTACTATCTTGGTCACAGAGACAAATGCAAGCTTATTCTGAGCTCAGCCTATACCACTGAAGCCGCCAATAGTACTTCAACCTAAAGGAAGTGTCGGAGTAGTGGAGCTACATTAATTAACTGGATCAGGGAAACAATAGCATGCCATCGGTCTTTTCAGCTAGAACGGGGAGCTGCCAGATTTCCTTGCCTTCCAGCACCACAAAATAGACAAATTGCTGCGCTGCACTTGGGCTGCATAGCAGCATCAGCAGCGGGCAATGCTATTAGTATCTTGAAGCAATAGAAGCATGCTCGGAAAATGCAATGGCTGGCACTGCGAGATTGGAACGCTAGCAAGAGAAAAGTCTGTAAATAGAGTGTTCTGTAAATACAGTCTTTATATTGATTGACAAAGTATGAAAATAAAAAAAGTGAACATAATCCTGCAAGAACTACACAGCCCAAATATGGTTCATTACAATCGGCTTTGTGAGCCGATAACTTTTCCTGACAGCAGAAAGAGCCGACACAAAGTGAGTAGCTCTGTTCTCTAATTGGAAGCTCTCCACTACATGAATGAGTGCAGGCATGAATCAATTTTATGTGCTCAGTTATTTGGAGTTGGGTAATAATGCACATTTATGAAGCAATCGAATATCACAAAGCTTTTAGAGATGCCACAATGAGAAATTCTCAATTAACTTTCACCATCTTCTTTTTTTTCTTCCTGTGCGTCAAAAGAGCATTAACACATAAGCTTTTTTGCTTTTTACATACAGTCACACGCTACCTTTCTGGCTGGGATAATATCTGTCGACGGGTGCTCGACCACCGAATGTCGCAGCGATAGAGTCGTCGCACACAGTTACTAATCAAACCACCTTTTCACAAGGCCGCTCTGCGCATGATGCGCCTCTCCCCTGGTTGAAAACGAACCACCAGCCCCAGCTGCACATGCGCAGTTCGTGGTCTCTGCGATCGGCGCGGCCAGAGCTGCTCTCAGGGGCCATGTGCAGTTCATAATCGTTGCAGGTGTATGCGACAGATGGCGGTAGCTGTCAAGAACCCAAATCTCCACTTCGCAGGTGGCAAGGACATTTTCAACCAGTAGCAGACAAAGTTTCAGCCACTCCCAGATGGCGCCACATGTGAAAAAGGCAGATTCAGGTTTGGCTAATAGGGCTGAAATTTCGATCTAAAGGCAGTATGCCATACAGAGTGAAACACACACCTCGCAAGGGTTGCTGCAGCGACACTGGACGCACCCACGGTGGTCCACTGTCTGGTTCTTCCCCAGAGGGCACTGCAGCTCCTCGCAGTTAGAGGGGAGGCACTCTGGAGCTGGTGTACGGGGCAGCGTCGGCGGTGTGAGTGGGCTAGGCTCTGGAAGTGGCGTGACCACCATTGGTGGCTTCAAACGCGGGTCCACCTCTTCACTAGTGTCAGTAGGCTCAGGTGGGGGAACTGGCATCCATTTCTTGTGTGCATCCGGTTCGCTGATTTCATGGTCGATGCTGTCCACTGCAAAGAATGTTCAAAAGTGATGCCGTGCCTTACTGACCAGATATAAGATTTCTCACAAAAATGTTCCATTAGTTCAATGTGTTTAGGATAGATGTTAATGAGTGAGCTAGTCCTTTATTTGAAGAACAGGCCATTTTTCTTGGATTTACTAAGCCAACAGCTGTCAACTTTGAATCAATTTATTAAAACCCACCAACAATTAAGAATGAGTGAGATAGTGTTTAAGACGCAAAAAGAGGGCACAAAGAGTATGAATACATATTCGTTAATGACATCCTTGCTGAAATTAAGAAGGTAAGACGAACTTGTGCAGGTCGTCTAACAAGCAAAATGGAAAATTAGTGGTAACATATTATAAGCCAAGGGAAGGGGCTAGAAATAGTCAGGAGGAGACCACACCCAGAAATAGCTAGGATACAGAGGCCACGTCTCAAGCAGAGCAGAGTTAACTGAACTTTAACTGAGATTAGGCAATGATGATGATGGCTCCAGAATATATATGTCTGCATCACTTGTATTTATGAACAAATTAATGACATACTTCTTAACACAATTGTTTTTTTCTCAGGTTATCATTTAACAATTAAGCTTGAATTTTGCTGCCAGCCCAGATTTGCCCTCCAGGCTCTCTTGCTATTTACCGTGACCACAAAAGCAAAAAAGTGGCACACCTTTCTTCATTTACTTTTACCTGTTACAAAATTTTACTAAAAGTGTTTCCTCCGCCCTTTTTTTTTTCTGGGTACAGTGGAACCTTGATCTTTCCATCTCTTACTCTTTGAGTATACTTTCTTGAATTTATCTCAGAGCACAGCACAGAATTGCGCTCATATAAAACACATGAAAAACCATGACTGATTCATGCAGAAGACATGCAACTCATACTCCAGAAAGGAATTTGCGTATAGATAAACTACACTAGAGAGTTTTAGCATAGCATTACTAGGAACTGCTACTGCATGCATCAACTTCCAAAGCATACACCAGTTGGCTTCATTTGTGGGGTTTACCGTCACAAAATGACTCGGGCTATGAGAGACGTTGTAGTGCAGGGCTCCAGAAATTTCGACCGCCTGGGGTTCTTTGACGTGCACTGACATCGCACAGCACACGGGCGCCTTGCTTTTCCTCTCCATCAAAAAGTGGCCACCACAGCCAGGATTCGATCCCGCATCCTTGGGCACAGAAGTCTAGCGTCATAACCACTAAACCACCACAGCGTATACTATTCGTGGTTGGCAGTAGTCGTATACAATTACAATGCATAGTTGTTTGCACTAGTTATAGAGTAATGCTATGCTAAGCGTTCCATCTCCCAGGAAGCCTCCCCACGTACTTGTGACCCCAGAGCAGAACTTCATGCAGATCTCGGCCGTCTTGAAGCGGTTCTTATTGCCTCCACAGCCGGTGTACACAAATGGCAGGCAAACCCCGTTCTTTATGTCGTAGAACCATCGAGCATGCACTTCGTTGCAGTTGCCCGCTTCGGCCATTTTCTTGCACGCGCCTGCAAATTTTGGCAACCATTGCTGCAGTTGTCATTTTACACAGCACCCCCTGTACGTCATTGTCCATCAATCCCAGTTTTCGAGATAAAAAGCAGACGCCTTAACCAGGAATGAGTGGGTGCACCAAACAAAACTATAACCGAATACAAAGTATGAAAGCTGGCATCATAAATATTCGGTGCTAGTGACCTCAGTTCTGGGGAAAAGCATTTCCATTTGATCAAATAATGCGAATAAACACTTGCTCCACATAAGCAGAGTAACCAGTTTAATGTCACCATTGTTGATCATAATGTGCCCTCTATTAAAGTACAACAAAGTGATAATTCAGACCTATAGACTTTACCAATTACTGCGAGATGTAAACCCATCACTTCATGCCCACTTATTATCTGGCCTGCCCAACACAAAATTATATACTCTGACGACATAGGGACTATATACGGCAGGAAAACAAGTTCAGTGGCATTCTTTTTGGGTGAATCATTATCTTTGGCTGCGAGCAAAGCACATTTTGTGTGCTAAGACTATCATCATAAGACTATCAGAGTGGGCGTGGGAGCAGCTACGTGATGCGGCTCTTCAATTTTGTCCGTTTTTTTGCCCAGGTTACTTCCTATCTACAGCTTGGCGCCCAGTGTACTTCGGATGCGTGGAATTGCAGTGACGCGCCTGTGCGTTTCGTCGGCCTTCACGATGAAAATTTTGACCAACACTGGCAACCCTGCTGGATAACCTCTCCGTGGATCAAGGCGTCCGGATCGACTATGCCATCAACACCCGTCGTCGATAAGAACTGCTGGCGTGCTCCGGAACTGTTCAGTGGGCGTGGGAGCAGCTACGTGATGCGGCTCTTCAATTTTGTCCGTTTTTTTGCCCAGGTTACTTCCTATCTACAGCTTGGCGCCCAGTGTACTTCGGATGCGTGGAATTGCAGTGACGCGCCTGTGCGTTTCGTCGGCCTTCACGATGAAAATTTTGACCAACACTGGCAACCCTGCTGGATAACCTCTCCGTGGATCAAGGCGTCCGGATCGACTATGCCATCAACACCCGTCGTCGATAAGAACTGCTGGCGTGCTCCGGAACTGTTCAGTGGGCGTGGGAGCAGCTACGTGATGCGGCTCTTCAATTTTGTCCGTTTTTTTGCCCAGGTCAGTAACGACTCTTGTCTATACGCTAGTAAATCGGACAATGCCTGTTTGTTGCTGTTCCCACGCCCGGGAATACTTTTGTCTTTGCTACGCGAGTGTGTGATGGTTGTTAAAGAGTTGCTTTTGCTGTCTGGTGACGTGGAAGAAAACCCAGGACCCGGACGCAATACGCGTTCCCAAGAACCAGGAGCTAATGACGATACACAGCAGAAACAGTTAAGTGATCTGTTTTCATTGCTACAAGATATGAATACTCGAACCGCCAAAATGGAGAAAGACCAAGTTGACTTAATCAGTACTGTAAATGAAATCAAGAAGAGCCAGGAGGCTATTCAGAATCATCTATCAGATATTGACAGAAGGCTAACTGTAGTCGAAGGCAAAGCTGCCGCTAGTGAATCTTTGCAGAAGGAATGTCAACGACTGCAAAGTTTTGCTGATAACCTAGCTTGCGAAAATTTGAAACTGAGGGCTAGTCAGGCAGAGCTCGAAGATAGGCAGCGCCGTGATAATCTTCTGTTTTTTGGCCTTTCTGACAGCGATTCTGAGTCCTGGGATGACACTGAAGTAAAGCTTCTGAATGTACTTTCATCCGCCTTGAACTTGACACCATCGGAGCTATCAATTGAACGGGCTCATAGACTTGGTAATTTTTCTGAGGATAAAAGCAGGCCGGTTATTGTGAAGTTCTCATCTTTTAAAACTAGGCAAAAAATTCTCTCTTCAAGTTCTAAACTGAAAGATAAAGACATTAAGGTAAGCGAAGATTATTCTCTCATGACTCGGCAGGCACGGAAAAAACTCGTAGAATTTGGTATCGCTCAAAAGTCTAAATTCAAACTGCGCTATAATAAGCTTTACATGAACGGCAAGTGTTACTGTTACGACCAGCTTAATGACAGCGTTTCTGAAGTTCGCAGTACTACAAGCTTTTCACCGGAAACTACTGTACAATAACGATGCGTGAGGGGTAGTGGGCGCTCCTCGGTGTCTGAGCGTTCATTATCGTTCCTTTACACAAATATTAGAAGTGTCGTGCCTAAACGTGATGAGCTATGTGCGACTATCGATGCATGCGATGCTGATATTGTTTGCCTTACTGAAACGTGGCTTTCAGCAAAAGTTGATAGCTCTGAAATCTTTCATTGCAATAAGCATTTTACCACTTATCGGTGTGATAGGGGTGACAGAAATGGTGGTGGCGTTTTGATAGCTGTTGCCGACACACTTTTTTCTTCTCCTGTTCATGTCGTCACCAGTTTAGAACTTATCTGGGTTGAACTGCGCACGCGCTTTAAAAAACTGATCTTGGGAGTTTGCTATCGCCCTCCCTCGTACAGTGCCACGTTTGTTGAAGAACTTCATGATGCTATTTGCGCCATTACCGTTCGTTTTCCAAACGTTCCTACTGTTTTGGTAGGTGACTTCAATTTTCCAACTATATTTTGGTCCAATGAACGTTCTTATGTTGATCCTTTTTCTACAGAGTGCGATGGTTTTTTGCGCATGTGTGCCGACTTTAATTTCTCCCAACTTGTTACCCAGCCTACCCGTGTTACATCTTCTTCGTCAAACTTGTTAGACCTTGTTCTCACCACGTCGCCTGATATCGTTGCTCCAATATCTTGTTTGCCAGGTTTAAGTGATCATTACATTCTCCATTTTTCAGTAAATGTCGCGATACCACACCGATATAACACTTCTAAATATATCCGTGACTACCAAAAGGCAAACTTTGATGCAATTAATCGTGAACTCGCTGCTTTTATCGATGAATACTTGCCCTCTTTTCATGACCGCCCAATTGAAATTAACTGGACCCTTTATAAGGATAAAATATCCTCCCTGACTAATTCTTACGTTCCGCTGCGAAAAATATTAACTAACAACTGTTCGCCCTGGTATAATTCTTCACTAAAACGGCTATCAAACAAAAAGAAACGTCTGTTTCGCTCCGCCAAAGTGTCTAATTCTATGCCCCGATGGGACGCTTACTATTCTGCTGCATCTGCATACAAATCGGCACTAAAACAAGCTAAGGAGTCATTTTTTAGTCATACTCTTCCATCGATGCTAATAAATAACCCAAAACAATTTTGGAACGTGGTTAAGAAAACTGACCCATCTACAATCAATCTGAAAACTACAGATGAACAATTAATTCCTAGTGAAATGTGTGCTGATGTTCTTAATGATGTGTTTACTGCTTCTTTTACGAACAATTTAATTACCGAAATTCCTCATTACCCACCGCGTGACTTCTTTGTTATGGACCCCGTTATAATGGATCCTGTGGGCGTAGAAAAAATAATTGAACAACTGAAGATGTCATCATCATGCGGAGTGGACAACATTAACTCAAAATTTTTGAAAAATACTAAAGTGTATAGTGCCATTATTTTTGCCGAACTGTTTAAACAATCTCTTGAGTGTAGCTGTGTTCCTAGCGACTGGAAGGTGGGCAAGGTGGTTCCCCTGCACAAGTCTGGGGATAAACATTCTCCTAATAACTACCGACCCATTTCACTTACTAGCATCCCATGTAAGATCATGGAACATGTCATCTGCTCTCATCTCGCCAATTTTCTTGAATCAAATTCTTTCTTCAGTCATTCCCAACACGGGTTTCGTAAAACATTCTCATGCGAGACTCAGCTTCTATGCTTTTCACAAGACCTTCATTTCATTCTTGACCGGGGTTCCATAGCAGACTGTATATTCCTCGATTTCTCCAAAGCTTTCGATAAAGTTTCTCACCAATTACTACTTTTCAAATTAAGTAACCTCAAACTCGACCCTAACATCGTTTCGTGGCTTCAGTCTTTTCTCACTAACCGTTCTCAATACGTGACAGCAAATAAATCGAACTCTCGTTCCTCTCCAGTGGGCTCAGGCGTTCCCCAGGGCTCCGTACTTGGGCCCCTACTTTTTCTAATTTATATTAATGATTTGCCTAACAGCATTGCTTCTTCTGTGTGTCTCTTTGCTGACGATTGTGTTATTTACCGTGAAATTAACAGTGACTCTGACATTTCTGTTCTTCAGTCTGATATTAACCAAGTTTCAGAGTGGTGTAAATTATGGCAAATGGAGCTTAACATTAACAAGTGCAAACATATGCGTATTTCTCGTCGTAACAATGAAGTAGCTAATTACAACCTCAATAATACTCCTCTTGAAACTGTGTCTTCGTATAAATACCTTGGTGTGCACATAACTTCCAATCTTTCTTGGAATCTGCATGTGGAATCTATTACTAACAATGCTAACCGCATGTTGGGGTACCTGCGCCGAAACTTTAACCTTTCTTCTAGTTCAATAAAATTGCTTCTTTATAAAACCCTTGTTCGTCCTAAATTGGAATATGCAGCCTCTGTCTGGGACCCTGGCCTTGCATCTCTAGAATCTGAAATCGAATCTGTTCAAAACCGCGCGTCACGTTTTATACTTTCCAACTATCACCGTAACTCCAGTGTTACCGTTATGAAAACAACATTATCATTACCACCGCTTTCACTACGCAGAAAAATTTCTCGCTTATTCCTATTTCACAAAATCTATTACCACAATCCTGTCCTTAAGAGCCGGCTACTAACTACCCCCACATATGTTTCAGGTCGCATTGATCATCTTCACAAAGTAGGTGTTCCGTCATGTCGTACTAAACACGCCTCTTATTCTTTTGTTCCAAACACTTCTGTCAGTTGGAACCACCTTCCTAGGCACATTGCTGATATTACGGACCCAAATTCTTTTAAGACTGCCGTATGTAATCTATATTTATAGATGGTAGTCAATTCTTTTTGTTCGTTTTCGGTGACATTGTTGACTGTCGGAAATGTTTTTTTGCCTCAACTGCTTTTCCGCTTTTTTTTTTTGCGCCAATCCTCTTTTTTTTATCACTTTTCGCCGTGTTATTGTTTCTCCTATGTTGTTTTATGCTGCACTGTACCCTGTACCAATGTATCTTTCCCACTCCCCTCTTTAATGCCTTCGGGCCCTGAGGGTATATGAATAAATAAATAAATAAATAAATAAATAAATAAATGAATACTAATAAATATGCTTGGCTCTTAATAAAAATTTTGAGAATACAGTACCATGTCAGGTATGCAAACACTGGTTCCAATATATTTTAGTGCACCATAGGCCGTCTTTCCATCGTTATCAATCATTCTTAGGGGTCATTACAAGTGCACTTTTATGGGTTGAAAAAAACCAATTCTAAAGCTATCCCTTGCAGAAGCATTTCCATGATATTGTCACACGTGACAAGCAGGCGTGACATTGATGTCAGCTTAGCTATATATGTTATCCAAAATATTGTTGTTAATGCTTATCACCGTCTATTCATTCTGCCTCCTTCCATCATCTATCCTATGTGCATATGTGGAACTGGCGCCACAGAAGGCTAGCCTCAATACAAGCCGACCAGATCAACAGTTCTTTTGTTTTGCCAGACCATTGCGAGCTTTAAATATTGCAAATATTTTCGACGATATTCAAGAGAATATTGGTGTTGATCAAATGAGCAATTGATTACACACAAGTGCATTTTGAAAAATTTTCTGCCCATTCATGCAAAACAATCACCAATTAAAGTGCATGATAAGAATCTTGTCAAACAGTATCTATACTATATATCTAATTCTTTCGCAATACTTTTGTAATGTGCACCAGTGTTCAAACAGCTCTTACATCAATCAGTACACACTTTTTGTATAGTACTATCGAGCAAAGGTGCTGAGCAGGGCAGCAAAAAGAAGCTGCCATTTGAAAAATACTAGCTGTTAACACTAACCAAAGATCATCGTATCGCTAATTAAAACAATCAGGCATGGCAACAATGCTCTCTCAAGAAAAATGGAAGCACCTTAAGGTCCCAAATGCACCTGCGTACCATCACCAGCACAAAAGGGAGAGAGATAGGGCAAAGAAAGAGGGCATGCAGGTATTAGTATGGAAGGTGTTACCTTTGCTAATGCGCCTAGGCCTATCGGGACGCCGAGGAGGTGGAACTACGACTACAAAAAGTAAGACAAACATCAGCAAGAAGCAGGACACCGCCACAAGTCGGGCATGAAAAGCTACACATGCACAAACAATGCAGCCTGCACGTAATTATAATACATACCAAGCAGAACATCATATCACAATGGGATTGTATTTAGCAGCATTGGAACGCTATATACTCATGGACAAAGTCCATAACAGAGAATCATTCAGTAATACGACACCACAAGTTGTGTTACGTAGTGCCATATGCACCTTCAAGGCTACGCAATGCAAAAACATTATCATAAGATATGCATTTTTGAAATTTATATGTTCATACTTGCTCACGTGCGCTAGCTCATTTCAGAAAGACCAAGAGTGCAGAACAAAATTTATGCTAAGATTGATTGCGAACCTTCTGGTAGCCTACCTGTTGTAACATTTCAGAATACATTCTTCGCACGGTTTCAATGCTTCTTCTTTCGATATCACTTGCACCTAAAATATGTGGCAATGACTGCACCTACTTGAAGGTAATTCGCTGGCTCTCATTGTTACACTGTTCCCAGGGCCAATATACAGCTGTGCTATAAGTTAGCAGCAAAAGTACACGGGATGGGTATGCTGAGGAACAAATTTATTATAGTGCTGCTTTCCGACCCAGTTCCTTGAAATTAATAATAGTGCATAGAACCTATGCACATCCCTTGATACTTACAGGCGTTTAGGGAACTGCCTTCAGTGATTATGATAAAATTAATTTTCTTTTTCTGCACATTTTTTCTGCCACAAGTACCTACATCAGCAGATAGATGCTTAACAATAGTATTTCCTATTTGTGAAGGCAGTGGAGTTGAGTCTGCAGTAGACTGAACATTTCCTGAACCAGACCTGCACAAAGCTTGCACCTGTCGAAATGAATGGTATCATGAGAGGGTGCCTTGATGGCGAAGTACAACACCACAAGAACAAGTTCATGTAGTGCAGGCAAACCGAACAGACCTATATCGCACCTTCCTTCATCTGGGCAGTGTTATTTTTTTTACTTTTTTCTGGTCACACTTGTTTATGTCATAAGCACTACGCACACTGATCGTGCTCCAGGCTGCCTATGAACAAATGCAGCCCAGAAAAGAAGGGTCACCTGGTGGCACGGTATGGCCGCAACGCCTTTCGCACAGCTCCTGAGACTCGAAGCGGTTGTCATTGCCCTCGCAGCCACCATAGGTGAAGTTGCGGCACACACGGGTCGCAGTGTCGTAGTACCACATCACCAGTACACCGTAGCAAGGTCCCGGCTGCTTGGGCTGGGCGCACACTTCTGCGTTTCAGAGGACAATTGTAAGGGCATCTAATTTAGGTGTCTTTCAATTCACAGCACTTCTCAAAAATTCACACACCGCAATGTGAATGTTCAGACGAGATGTATTGAGTCCGGTGTCACCAAGAGTGCTACAAGAGCTTGTACATGAATCAGTGGCAATTGCAGTTAATGCATCTGCATCATGAGTGAAGGAATAAATTGTACTTAACAGAAGCAGAAAACTTGGAGGGAACAAGAGTTCTATTGAAAAGAAGTTTATTCCGATGCACGTTGCTGTAGCAAGAACCAGGAGGTGGTAGTGGAGCGATCTGCATTCCATCCTTGGCTAGTGCTTGACCGCATAATGCTTGACCGCAACGGCAGTGTCATTACCTTCTCGCATTCATAGCCACCTTCCCCTTCACTAGTGTGCAGCAAATGGCCCACCATGCCCCAAAGTCAAAGAAGTAACAAAAAAGTAACTAGCAGCTTACAGGTCTAGTGGTGGAAGTTACTGTAGTTATCTTGAAAGCAGCAAGAAAAAAAGCTGATGTTATTTTCTGCCGTAGTTCTGAATATAATAACAAAAGATGCATTCACAAACCAGTGAACTGCAGAAGAAAATATGCCATGCTCAAGTAAACACAGATTTAAATAGCAATACCTGATGATGCATATTCTTCATCATAACTAGCTTTGCCTAACCATGTCATGTCCTATTAAATATTCACACACGCTATTACATTTACTCGAAGATTGGTTATATGTCACATTGGCAAACCGCCACTTCTGGGCACTAAACAAAAAAAAAATTTTGGAACTTTGTACAGGTCCACCAGAAGAAGTTATGACCAACACTGCATCGAGCATGAAGACAATTCATCTCAAGGAAAATGCTGGCAGTCATTTTTCCAGATGAGCTGTCGGCAGCGCAAAACAAAACTTTCAATTCTACCAGTCACCTCCAGAGCATGATCAAAACCACATGAAATGCTCTGGAAACATTACTTGCTTAAAGGGGCACCGTGACATTTGCCAGACCACTAATTTCAGCCGGCCTCTAGGTTCTTTACACCTTCCCGGTGCCCTAAAGACCAATCATAACGGCGAAGTTGTAGCGCCTAGTATTTTAATCCATTTCAATAATCAGTTTTTTGGCACTGATGTGATCAACACACGATGGCGATCATAACAGCGAAATCGTAGTGCCTAACATTTTAATCTGTTTCAATAATCAATTTTTTGGCACCGATGTGAGCGACACATGATGGCAAAGTTCGTTAATAGATATGACGTTTCCTTCTTGCTTGGGTGCTGCTTCGCTGCTTGGTTGAGCACGCACTTTAGATTTTACAATCGAATGTTCTTCATGTTACTATGCAGAAAACAAATAAAAGGTGTTTTAGTTCCACGTGTGTTCTTGAAGTGCTTGTAGAGATAGCTCCACTCCTGCAGGCTTCTCAAATCCTAAGGTACCTGACAATATTCGTATCTCGCAGGTCGGCAAAATCACTGGACAGTCCAAAATTATGTGGCTGATTGTTTCTGCCAACGCTCCACAGATGGCACAAGTTGTGCCGAGATCGCTCGTGAAGCGCGCTCGCCACAGCCGAGTTTATAGCACTTAGCAGCTGGATTTCACCAGCAGCCCACTGCCAAGGGAGTTGTCATATAGTTGTTAACGGCAGATGAACTCCTTGCTGGCCCTGTGCAGGTACAGGGTAGGCTTCGCCTTAGCTCCTGTACGCCACTCCTCCCTCTCCGCCTTCGCACTCGTTCTCGAACTTTCGCACAAGTAGCACTCGAGTGATCTGCATCAGCACCAGCGATGGACGCCGGCGAACACCAAAATGATTAAGCAGATTTGCTGACCGTTGGGTGCACCTCGTCGACACCCCCGCAAAGATAATGTGGAGCAGCATCTGGGGGACTAGGCTAGCTTTGGGCAGACAGAGAAGCCGGTCCTCATAGCACAGCTTTGCAACTGCCTCTCACGCTGCAAACGAGGACCAGCGCAGGTCTCCCTGCACTCCCTCCACCGGAGTATTCTTGTGTACACACAGTGCCATCCTGCCCGCGTCTCTCTGTCTCTTCTCCAGAAACTCGCGCGTCCCAGCCAAGAGGCGTAGTGTGGCTAGCGCGGCATTGGCGTATGTCAGCCCGGGCATCGCAGCCCTCTTCCATAAGGCACGCACGACTTTATAGCAATTGAACGCCCAGAGTGCGTGCCGACCCAGGAAATCCTTGTCTTTAGCAGCTCGCACTCTGATGTGCCGCTCATCAGGCACTAGGTAGTCCGGTCCTGTGCAGAGGTGCATGCCAAGGTACTTCAAGGCTTCCACTGTGTGCACTGGGTCTCCCTGGAGAGACCATTCCAGCTGCTGAAAGTCTCTCGCACCCCATGACATCAACTTTTCCGCACTAAACTGCAAACAAAGCCTAGCCATTTCCGTGCTGCAGATATCAAGTAGGCTCTGCAGTTCTTCTGGCGAGCCCACCATAACCGCGAAATCGTCAGTGTAAATAAGGCCTGGGATGCAAGAGACAACCCGTTGGCCATCTTCTTGGTGCTCCAGCTTGTAGCCGAAACCTGACACCTCAGCAGTCATGCAACACACGTGGTTGCTGTTACTATAGTAATGACGCTGCCAAAATGCGTGGCTACAGGTTGAGTTGGACGGCCAACCATGGTGGATAGCTTCCGATACGTCAGCAGAAATCTGCGTTTCTCATAGGTTTCGCCCTAGTCAGGTACTGGCAAGCGAAATGAGAGAAGGGCTCCTTCTCACACCAGCTCAGACGTGGTGTTCTTTTTTTTCTTGTATTTAGAATTTTATAAACCAAATAACTCTAGTTTCCATGGGCCGATTTTTGTCATTCATTTTGGACTGACATCGAAACGATGCAAAGAACCTAGAGGTTGGCTGAAATTAGCAACCTGACGAACGTCACTGTGCCCCTTTAAAACAAATACTTCCAAGATTTTGAGCACATAACATTCAAATCAAATCGAATATCAAGTAATTTGCTATTCAATTTATAGCGTTATTCAAGGTCTGGCCCCAGCAGATGACAACAGCCCCAGCACGCCTGCCAAACACGCGCAGATTGAATTTCGTGGCTGCTCAACTGAATGCCGGCGGCTCGCTGTCCCGTTCCCGCTGAACAGGTCCTGCCAAATATATTTGTGGAGACCCGACAACGACTTGTGTTTGTGGTTCATCTCCACAAATTCAACACCAAAATTATAAAATATGCGTACAAGCCTAGAGATAATAAAGGGCTCAATGCTGCAATCAAGCAGCAAGATTTGTTATCTAGCCTCTTGTCATGTTTTATTTTGTTGTATAACACAACAGTCTACTCATAACATCAAAGGAAGATTCTAAGTACAACAGAAATATAGCTTTTGCCAAATGAATCAAGTCCACTAGAGACTAATTGCAGGGCTGCCATGTCCATACTCCACAGGATGCAGAATAGTTCACCTGGAAAACTATCACAGCCAGGCTCTATTAGAGTGCAGGTAGTTTGTAGAGTGAAAAGTTTTACACAATATAACTTTGAAACAGCTGTGTTTCTCAGCAACACACCAAAATTTTGGTACAGCAAGCACATATTTTTTCTGGCCACCATCTAAACCAATCTGTCACTGAAGTCTGCTCTAAGCCAACACGTTTAAGGTTACCATCACACCTTTTTGGCTAGTGTGCAACTACAGCATGTGCAACGCACCAAGTGGTGTGTGTCGGTCAACAGGATGCTCAGTTGGCAGTGGCGCCCCTTTGCGGCAGCGTTGCTCACAGGCCTCACGGTCGTTGAAGCGGTTGGCATTTCCTTGGCAACCACCGTATGTAAACTCGTGGCACCTGTCCGTCTCAGAATCGTAGAACCACTGCATGAAGTTGCCACTGCAAGGACCCTGCACGTTCGGCAGCATGCACAAATCTGCATAGAATCGAAAAAAAAAAAGATTAGAAAACAACACAACCTTTAGTACAGGAAGATACGAGTTCAATATGATGTGGTGCTTTGCAGTGAAGCTCCCCTTCCATAGTTCGGGAAGTTGTAGCTCAAACCAAGCTAGGGGAAACAAGCACCAATAAATTATCTACCAGCTGAATTATTCCTAGAGACCTAAAATTTTCCGTCACCTATAAAATTAAAATAAGAATTTTTCAGGGAAATTAAAGGGTGCACAGTCAATTGATTCTCACAATGACATCCCTCCAAAGACGTGGGAAAAAATGCACAAGTGCCACAGTAATTCCCTTGAATTATGAGAACGAAAAATAAGACCCAAAACTAGGCATAAGAATTAAATAGCTATCAGTAATTCAAGTACAAACACTTGGCATCGATGGTAATGACCACAGTTATGAGAAATTCATTACAGGTATATACTACCCAGCGGTTACACGGTATATGAAGGATGCAGAACACTCCTTTTTCTCTATAGTGTCCCCAAGGAGAAGTAACTGTCAGCAGTAACCCCAACCTCATGGACACACTACGGTTCCCCAAGAGCTATTATAGCAGTATATGCAACAATGTTTGTACTGCGGTTGATATATAAATAATTCAATTTTATTTAAAACATGACCATAAATAAGATCGCTGCAGTATACAGAAGTAAGATTACGATACACAAACGTTAGGAATGCACTTTCTCTAGCGACATGCCACTCGCGGGTAAACTGGCAGTCCACAACTCATTGCAGGCTCTGCTTCACATTGAAACTGCCGCTAAAGATGCTTTGCAACTGGATACTGCTTGTCATAATAGCTTAACTGTGTTGCAGGTACAATAAAAACCTGAAAATACTTCAGCAAGATGAAGGTGCAGTTGTCCTTCGCGACGACATTAGTAGCAAAGTGGAAAAAACAAGCCCAATGAGAGCCTCCAGCTGCCTTCGGTGAGCTGAATTAGCTTCACAGCATGGCAAGCAGTATATATAGGACTCTGAATTCCCCACAAGGCAGCGGTCTGTTGTGAAAACTAGTATGCAACACCAAAAGCCAGTCACAAGGCACGTTCCTCATGTCTTCAAATGGCTACTGCTACCAGCCAGGGCCCAAGGCCAGAAAGCCTACGCGGCTCCAAGCACAGAATATTCTCTTCGAAGGGATGTTAACAGAAGCACCAAATGCTGTGCGATATATCAAATGTTCTCTTCATTAATGCATGGTATTTGCAAGACGATGTCTTGAGTCTTGACTATTTGATATAAGCAATATTTCAATATATCTAGACTCAATATACCCAGGATCAACAGAAATTGTTCCCTAGATTTTTTTTGCTGTGTGAGCGAGAGCTTGACCACTGCTCACCTTGTGCAGTGAAGCACCTCTCCTCGCAATCTCGGCGAGACCTGAAGCGGTTGCCATTGCCAAGGCAGCCACCATAGTAGAACTCACGGCAGACACCGTCTTGCTTGTCGTAGAACCAACGCACCTCCAAATTGGTACAAGGCCCAGCCTCATATTGCATGAAGCAAAACTCTGCAAGTAAAGGTTCAAAGCACACTCTGCAGAGCATGAAAACACAAAATACGCGAACGGTGTTATCATCATCATCATCAGCCTGACTATACCCACTGCAAGGCGAAGGCCCCTCCCATATTCCTCCAATTAACTCGGTTCCGTGCTAGCTGCATCCACTTGACCCCTGCGAACTTCTTAACCTCATCCACCCACCTAACTTTCTGCCGCCCACTGCTACCCTTTCCTTCCCTTGAAATCCAGTTTGTTACCCTAAGCGACCATCGGTTGTCCTCTCGTCGCACTACATGTTCTGCCCATGCCCATTTCTTCTTCTTGATTTCCACTAGAATGTCAGTAACTTGAGTTATTTCTCTGACCCACTCTGCACGCTTCCTATCTCTTAATGTTACCCCTACCATTTTTCGTTCCATAGCCTGAACAAATTTTTGAGAGAAGAATAAGGCTTTTAATATTTTCGCTTCAGTGCATTTTTTGCACAGAACAGTTTTTTACAGTGCCTTAAAAAGATTCGAGACGTCTGCTAAAGCCGCAGTTACAAATTATCATTGCTTCGTTTAAGAATGAGCTTTTGCATAGTTCAAGAATGAATTAGTATAAAAGTAACATAGTGTATAAGGTATTCTTTCGGTACTTATTTCTCACTCAAAATATATCGTCCTCATTACTGTACTAAATATAACAACAGTTTTTGCAGCATCTACTAATTAAAGCTATGGATTACCATTACATTTTGCCACAGTATGAACAGAAAACTTGAGTAAAAAATTTCATCAATGGCCAATCTTTGTCTGCTATGTGACATTGCCCTTTCAAGAACAAAAGCCAAACTAAGCCAAACTAACAAAGACAAACCGGAATAATAAACTTGCCACACACTGCTCCATCTACATGCGCACTATAATACTATGTTAGTATAACAGTGTATTGTTGAGTTTATGCTGTTATCTTTTGTGGTTATTAGCTGTAACCAGGTCTCCAATATGTACTATTCCCAAACCTACCTGGGAAGTATTAACACGCGTAGCGAATGTACTCCAAAAGTGCCCAGTGGTGAAGAAAAATTCCAAAATGTGTCAGTGCAGCTATTATAAAGACAAAACTAAACATGGTATTCTGGAGACCTCCTGCTTGTGAAAAACAACAAATTAACTCACAGCCACATTTATTTTCAATACCTTCCTTCTTGCCCAATGCCACCACTGCAGGGTCTTTCCTGCTGCTCTCACCTTGTCTAAACTCTTCCTCGGGAGCATCTGTCACAACCGGCTGTCCACATGCCTGCTCACACTCCAGGTGTGAGGCAAAGTTGTTCTCATTCCCATCACAGCCGCCATAGTAGAAACGATGGCAGCGGCCTTCCTCAGCATTGTAGTACCACCGCTCACGGAAGTCCACACAGTTTCCGGCCTCCTGTGGCAGCACGCAGATGTTTCGCCCTACAGCACAGAAGCGATGGTCCTCATCATGTCATCACAGTTCGGGATATGACACGCCAGCCGCACTTACACTCACAGCACAGTGGCTGCAAAGCAAGAATACATACTATTAAATGAGAAGGTGAAAGGTACGCATAGCAATACAATTAAGAGGAGTATAAACCAATAATTTTAGTTCCATGTTTTCTTCTCAGCAATGATGAATGAGACTTCAACATATAGAACATGAATCCCACTTGGCATTTACCCATAACGGTTAAATAATTTATAGTAATTGAATTTCTCCTTTTATGCTGTTTTGGTTTCGGTTTCAAAAACCAAATTATTACTGAGATGTGTAAGAGGTTTTGGAACATGTAAGGCACGAAAAAACTGCAATGCAATCATCCCTAATGCATGGTTCTAACATGTTTGCTTTTGTTTATTATGTTAACAAGTCACAAGTGAGTCGCACCATTTATTCATGCTTTTCGGCCACGAACACTGGGTAGCACATTGAAGACATGAGATTGATTTTATTGTGAGGTCTAAGGAAGAAGTCCTCACAATAGAGAGTTTTAGTGTACCGCGATCCGTGCCCAGATCTCCTTGATGCCGATAGATGGCGCCATATGCTGAAAATTGGCACACACAGCTGCCGCATAGGGACCAATCAGCACATGCGCACCGTCCACGTGTGGTAGAGGGTCACAATGTCGAATTGCGGATCACGGTATACTAAATCTTTCTAACATCAGCTCCACTTCACCATGCGATCCAGAATGCCTGGCCACACCACATAAAGTAATCATGCCACCCAACTGTTACCCTGTGGTGAAGATGCCATTTCATTACAAAGCTTAAGCCATCCTGCTTCAGCAGCCAAAATGACAACAAATAACATATATCAGCGAATATACTGGAATTTGTTTCAATCCCCACAAAACCATAAGCCGCCTTAAAGGTCATGGCCACATTGAAGAAACGTTTAAATCGAAGCAGCATCAGGAAGTTTAGTTATAAATTATTTAGCAGTCATATGGAAATGCCTCGGGTTGACTCATGAATATTATTGTTGAATGCATCATTTAAAAGAAGAAAATGTGGAAGCAAAATTTGGTGTCTACAGTCTTTTAAATGGCAAGCAAGCTTTATGGATGGCAAATGTACCAGCAATAGATGGTGGCAAAGAACACAAGCATCCTTGACTGCAGTTCAATTCAAGAGAGAAGGCACTTTGGACCTCAACACATGCTTTGAGGATCATTCTTGAATAAGGTACAGTTTAGACTGCAACAAGAAACAAAGGAAGAAAGTCACTAATCACCGATTATGAAAGGGTGGAAATCTGGAAGGGTTTCACAAGGGCAGAGGAACTAGAGACCAAATTGCCAACCTTCGCTGGATCATGGAAAAAGCAAGAGAGTTCCAGAAACCCATCTACTTCTGCTTTATTGATTATGCGAAAGCGTCTGACTGCGTAGATCACAGCAGATTGTGGCAAGCTCTCCAAGAGATGAGAGTTCCAATTCACCTCATCTGTCTCCTCAGGAACCTGTATGAAGGGCAAGAGGCCACAGTTAGAACTGGGCATGGTCTTACTGGTTGGTTTCCGATTGAGAAAGGAGTGAGGCAAGGCTGCATACTGTCGCCCAGCCTATTTAACCTATATGCAGAATGCATCATGAGAAAGGCCGATCTGGACGAGTCTTCAGCTGGAGTGAAGATTGCTGGAAAACGTATCAACAACCTTAGATATGGGGATGATACCACTTTAATGGCAGAAAGTGAAGTGGAACTCAAGAGACTTCTGATGCGCGTACAAGAAGAGGGTGAGAAGTTTCGGCTTAAACTGAACATTAAAAAGACAAAGATCATGGCGTCTTGCCCTATCAAGTCTTGGAGCATCAAGGGACAACAAGTGGAAGCTGTGACAGATTTTCTCTTCTTGGGCTCCAAGATTACCTCGGAAGGAGACTGCAGCCATGAAATTAGGAGACGCCTGCTTCTGGGAAAGAGAGCAATGGTTAGCCTTGACCGACTAGTAAAGAGCAGAGACATTAGTCTGCCAACCAAGATCCGTATAACTCATGCTATGGTCTTTCCAGTTGTGATGTATGGATGCGAGAGTTGGACTGTGAAAAAGGCTGACCGCCGAAGAATTGACGCGTTTGAATTGTGGTGCTGGCGAAGACTCTTGAGAGTTCCTTGGACTGCCAGAAGATCAAATCAGTCGATATTGTCGACCATAAACCCTGACTGCTCATTGGAGGGTCAAATTCTAAAGTTAAAGCTCAGCTACTTTGGTCATCTGATGAGAAGAGAGGAGTCGCTGGAGAAAGATTTGATGTTGGGAAAGGTTGAAGGTCGCCGGAGAAGGGGTAGGCAGCGAACGCGATGGTTAGATGGCATCCTCGAGGCACTGCAGATGAAGTTATATGATGTTAGGAAGATAGTGAGAGACCGGAAAGCGTGGCGTGACATGGTCCATAGGGTCACAAAGAGTCGGACACGACTGAACTGAACTGGAAATCTTATTGCACAAAAAAAAAAAAATAACTGAGACAGCGATGGCAAAAGGAGTGATTGTATTAGGCACATTAAACAATAAAGTCATGACAGCATTGAGTTTCACCCTAAGACCTTTTTAAACAGTCCACCACATAACAAAAGTATATTATTGAATAAAATACACCATAAAGCAAGCAATAATAAAAAGTGTGAACTGTAATGTGAGCAGACATCCTAGTTTGCAAGGAGCAATGCTATTCTCGTTTCCAATAGTGACATGAAGTGCTGGATGCATATGTTCATCACCCCTATTATGTACATACATCAGGGCACCAATCTATGCAGAACAGGTACATAAAAGGCAGAAGAATATTTCTGGTATGGTTGCTACCATGACAATGATTGTGCTCTTTTGTTGCTCATTAAAGCCACGGTTGACTCTGCCACTTTATAATAAATAAATAAATAAATAAAAAATTCTTTATTTTCATGATTAGTCAGAAACTTAATTCATGCCTCCCAATAACCACTGAAGTTGTTTTTGTTTATTTAAAATGAAACACTAATGCTTTGATATCCCTTCCCAGACTTTCCTTATCGTACCGATTCCTTTGGCACTCCCCAAATTTTCCACATTTTTTTCCCCCATTAGTGGACAGCCTGTGAATCCATAAAAATATCCCTTGTTTGTTTTTGTGGTGCGCTCACCTCCGGGAGACAGGCAGGCACGCTCGCAGTCACGTCTCGACTCGAACCTGTTAGCATTGCCCTCACAGCCTCCGTAGTAGAACTGCTCACAACGGCCAGCAGCTATGTTGTAGTACCAGTGTACAATAGCTGCCCGACATGGACCCTCCTGCTTGGGCAGGGCACAAATGTCTCTGGACACTGCGATGGGAAACAATAGAAGGTCATGGCATCGTCTTGTGATAACAGCACTCACTCCACATGTTACAAGCTTGCTATCAACAGTGCCACTCTGTTTCCCAACATAGCATCATGGACTTAAGGGATAAAATCAGTCTGTGTTATTGCCCCTGATTTACAATGGCTTTTCTTCAACCACATTTCTGCAAAACAAGAAAGAAGTAGAAACAGGAGCAATAGCCAATGCTGACGGTTGAAATGTAAAGGAAGTCTGATTCCCAAAAGGCAGCTATGTTCACTCAAAAAAGCAGCCATGTGATAAACGAGGCTTTCATGTGGAAGCTGAAACACCATTTCCATTTTTTTTCTACCTGAACATTTTGCCATTTGTTTGTGTCATGAATTTGCCACGTGGTCATCAGATAATATGTTGCCAAGCCTTCAGTTTAATCACAGCTCTTGAATGTTTTATCTGAATTGGTAATGCAGCCTTAGCTCAACTGGCTAATTGACACAGTAGTAGTTGGCACTGTAGTGTAACGTCACTCTCAGTAACTTTGAATTAATATTCTGAAGCCATTATATTGAAAACTAATTCCTTTCCTCTTTGTCATTGTTCCAAGTATCGCTCGGAGAGGCAGTGAAAGTCCTTTGGATGTCCTGCGTAAGTTCAGGAAGTCCATAGGACATCCAGTGGATTTTCAATGCCCATTGGGTTAATGCTAGTTTCGGCTGGATGGCTCAGTGGGCTGTAGGGATAAAAACAGGGTGAAATAAATGTAAGTAACACAGAAATCTGGGCGAGTTGGTGAACATTCATGATGTAAAAAATAGCGCGAAGAACACAAGGACAGAAAGGGTGACGCAGACAAGCGCTAACTCGCAACTGAGGTTTATTGCTGATTACATCCAATATATACATGGCACATGAAAAAAACACAAATCCAAACAGGTTCCCTCGGGAACTATTGTCATGGGTAAAAAAAACCAACGCAGCAACACGTGTCACTCATCAAGGAAAGAACAAAGAAAACGACATGGCTGCACTGTTAAACACTCGTCACCGTTCGTTCCCTGTTCCGGTGGCGTTGTTTACAAGTTCCAGTTGTCATGCAGAGCAGTTTACATAGGACAGACAGGGCGCTGCCTTAATGTGAGGCTTGGCGAGCATCGAAATTCACTTAAAGACAGGTTTGGCAATCTCCCAGAACATTGCCATGCATATGAGGATTGTCCGGGTAAAGGTAGAACACAAGCGATTATAGTTGCAAACTTATTTTTGAAAACACTTTTATACTTTTCAAACACCCTGACCAGCTGGTCCGCGAAATCGTGGAGGCTTACCACATACGTATCAGTCCCAATCTGTGTATCAGCCAGCCGCCGATAAACTTGGCAGATTGTGAGCATGATTTTTTAGCTTGCACCATGCAGCATTAATGACAAATGTTTTCTTCCCCGGTTTTTTTCCTTGATGAGTGACACGTGTTACTGCGTTGATTTTTTACCCATGACTAGTTCCCGAGGGAACCTGTTTTGATTTGTGTTTTTTCCATGTGCCATGTATATATTGCGTGTAATCAGCAATAAACCTTAGTTGCGAGTTAGCGCTTGTCTGCGTCGCCCTTTCTGTCCTTGTGTTCTTCGCGCAATTTTTTACATCATGAAATAAATGTAAGTCATTGTAAAAATAGTAACTCCTTGAGTGCTAACAGACGAATTCTTTAATGCACCAATACCGAGGTTTAGAAGAAGCTTTGGATAGACAAGTAGCAACTCAAAACTTTGGATATTAAGGTGAAAGCCTTTAATGACTCATACTGTCGTGGACAAAATGTGTCCCACTTTTTCGGTGGCTCTGATTGGCAGACGGGATGATGTCATGGAGGTCTCGATCAATCACAGAGCACCACCACAGTATGCGCGAATGTGTGCCTTATATGGCCATAGTTAATGACTATTAATTATCTATACTTCACTACTTTAGTCGCTAAAGTCCCTCATAATTTTTTGCAACAAGAATGAGATTGCCTGCTTGCTACAGGATTCCTGTGAAACTGTCGTATCTACAAATATGATTTGCCGTACTCTAGCACAGTTTGGCTGGCTGTGGCGTATGACCCAACACAGCATAGTAGTATTTTTGTAACTGTTCCTATCATTATCATCATCAGCCTGACTATACCCACTGCAGGGCGAAGGCCTCTCCCATATTCCTCCTATTGCCCTGGTCCCGTGCTAGCTGCATCCACTTGGCCCTTACGAACTTCTTAACCTCATCCGTCCACCTAACGTTCTGCCAACCCCTGCTATGCTTTCCTTCCTATGGAAGAGTCAAAGTTAGCTCATATTATACCGACAGCAAAGACAAAAGTACTGTTGTGCTGGGTTTGATTATTGAGCCCAATCAGCCAAATGAAACAACCAGAAGCTCATGAGTTTCACTGCTAAAGCACAGTATTTCCAGTTAAGCTCTAAGGAGACAAGATATCATTTGCAAGATCAGGGCACAAATGAGCAAAGATTAGTGAGAACCACTTTACAATGTAGCAGATGAATGCAACAGCAAGCAAAACAGAAGCGCAGCCAATTCAGATAAAGCAGACAGCAATAGTTCCAGGAGCACTTTACAATGATTCAACCAGGGCAGCTTGTTACACAATCCCCCGAGCAGGCTGTGGCAGACTCACCGGCAACCCTGGTGGAGTTGCACATGCGCTCGCACTGCTCTCGGGTGTTGAAGCGGTTTCGGTTGCCCTGACAACCAGTGTAGACAAATTCCTTGCAGAGCCCTTCCACGTAGTCGTAGTACCACTTGCGGTCCTCCGACAGACACTGGCCTACCTCCTTGGACAGAATGCAGATCTCTGCACGCCAACGTGTGAACATTAACTATAAATAGAAGGCACAATTGCGTTAACTGTCCTTCAGCAACTATGTACTGCACACATGGAAGAAAGGAGGAATGAATCATTAACAGAAGGCCAAGTAGTACAAGCATCTCTAATGTGAAAGGGAGCACACAGTCTGCAGTAAAAAGCACATTCTACATCTGTTCTAAGTATTTTCTTTCTTTGCAGATAATGCCGTCAACACATATGAGTACAGCGTAGAAGCCGCAGTACAGGAATTTGTTCTTGTGTGTAAAGTGACTCGTTCTTTATATTGGAACTATATTGGAACTATATTAGCAATACAGGCAGTCTTACTAAATGTGACAGCAAGATGCCAACAATGTAGAAAAAAAAATGCAAAATATCAACACAGTCACTCATCATACTTCAACGACACATTCCAGTGATAACTGCTTAATTGATGATATCCGCTAATAATGCGTTCCCAGATAGCCTTGAAAGACTGTTATTAATCTAGCGGCTCCTAAAAAATAATAACAAGCACATGTCACACAAAACACAGTACGCATTATATCACTTTACATGGTAAGTTAGACAAGCAGTGATAAAGATACGAGTTACACATCAAGGAAACCTGCTTTTATGCGACTCGCTGAAGCAAAAGTGCTTCTGTGGTAAAAAAAAAAAAAATGTGAAGTAAGGAGTGAAACGTTTGAATACAAAAGAGCTCACCCTGTGCACTGAGCGAGACACATCGTTCGGAGCATTCCTCTTCAGTGGGAAAGTTGTTGCCATTACCCTGACAACCACCGTATATGAACTCCTTGCACCGGTTGTCCTGTCGGTCGTAGTAGAATCGTTTGAATGAGCCCCTACAAGATCCAGGTGCCACTGACTGTTCGCATGGATCTGGGGGGGAAAGTGGGTTTGCCTTTTTGAGCTAAAGTTACAATGATTCCAAAACACTCATTAGAGGGCAGGGTTGCTTGATCCTCTGCAAGAGGCATAACTAGGCAAGAGCTGAGTGGGCTAAGGCCACAACCTCTGCTGCCTTCAGAAAATTTCGTCACCATCAAAATCACTAGCATTAGATGACGTGCGCTGCAGGACAATGATCTCACACAGTGCTCCTCAGTTACCTACATATTACACTGTCGCCTACAAGCTTTCTAGTCTTCCTCATCTAACTCTCAATGCCCTCTTGGAATTTACTTTGTTATCCAAAAAATTACTGCCAATTTATCTGCTCTTCGGATTTCATATCTTGCTGAGGTCCATTTTTCCCATCTTGACATTTTTTTTTTCCTCCAGAAATGTGCTCAATCCCAATAAAAAGCAGTTCAATATTATTCTGCCCCTTTTCCCACATGAGCGCTCAAAATAGCTTCTCTGCCCCTGTACTATATACTTGTAACCACATCAATGTGCTACGGTGAGCAGATGAGTAGATTTTACAAATACGTGAGATGTAAGAACGCCAATTTTACAGACAGATAACATGGCACGATACAAAAGTTACCTGTACTGTGAAAAACTGCGCCGAACTTAACACACCACAAGAAAGAAGACGAGACAAAGCGCCTTTGTCTCATCTTCTTTCTTGTGGTGTGTTAAGTTCGGCGCAGTTTTTCACAGTACAAGTATGAACCAACTAGCCCATGAAACGGTATTAATACAAAAGTTACCGTTATACGCAAGCTCTGTGCGCAGTGTCACTGCAAACTTGCCAGCGATTGAAGTGGTAAAATTTTTGAAAGTGTTCACGATAAAAACACAAAAATATTTCTTGAGGTTTTTTTATAACCTGCCATTTCAAAGAACTAATGTCCATACTTGATAATTTCAGCTCATAGGGAAGAAATATATACTTCTTTTGAATTATAAATGGGAGCTGTTACAGTACTTGCAGTACTAAAAGCTGTAGGCCTTAATGTGAGACCAAAGTATCAGTGAGAATACCAGAAGTTCAATTTAAGTGAGTTCAAACACAAGCACTAGTTTACTATACACATGGCTGATCTCAGTGGACCAGATCACATGTGTCGATGATCACTACGGTGTGCCTAACTGCTGTCTCAAAATGTTCATTTGAACCAGCCACCTGAACTTTGGTATACATACCGAGGCTCTGACGATTGCTGCCACACAGGTAAGTTACCATGGGCAGAATCCGTATATTCACTGCCGTACATCTATGCTGGTGATTGTGAGTTGACAGTTTCTGCACCATACTGAAATAAGGTACTCAATGGGAGGTGGCCTCATCTCTTGAGGCTTACAAAAAGCCCAAAAGCCATTTTGTGAAGAAAAAAAAAACAAAGCATTGATTTTCTCCTTGTTCAGCACCTCACATGGTTTATAATCTGGTTTATGACTTTAATGCAGCAGCATTGAAGACCTTACTCTCCAGAAACTCCAGGTCAATGTTGTTGGTGTTTGCGTTGAAAAGGGGTTGATTGGGTTCTCCGGAGGACTTGAGACGGCGACCGGTGCCACAAGGCAATCGTGTTGCAAAGCACATTATTGGGTCTGACCAGGGCAGCTTGAGCTTGCAACAGCTGATCGGTGAAGAACCCAGAACCCTTCATGGTTGTTTGTGTCGGCCCAGTGTCATCTTCTTTACAGCATGATGTGAAATCAAATTCAAGCTCAAGGTGTTTGGATCCTAAATTAGATATGCTGTCTCAAAGCCATGCAGGCATGTCCAAACAGCTTGGTTAAAGTTAAAGTAGGGATTTATATCTATGTCAGGTGGTCTTTAACATAATGTTGAAGCTTATGACTGTAAGCTAAAGAGTATGCGTAAGACAATAAAGGCCCAAATTAAAACGATTGTAGACTCCGTGAATAGCATGAGCCTAGATGAAAATGAATATATGCAAATGAGGTTGCAGACTGAAGCCACAAGCACTGTCGCATCACATCCGTAAAGGTGCAGCTTAAGTGTATATTCGACTTCTTTATCTTCTATGGCACTTTGCTTGATCTATTGATGATACACATGCGTTGTATGCTTTACTTTTTCAGTTTACTCTGAGTACACAGCTGAGCATTGTGGCTTTATTACGGCTGCATGTGTGGCTTGCATATTTTTCTTATGACGGTTTTCCGACTCATGAGTACCTACTGTATACCTAATCCGAGTCAGAGCATGACAACTTCAAGTGATAAAGAGAGTTATGGGAGAAAAATGTGACTTTCAAAGAAATAGAATTGTCTCTCCCTCCCTCCACTGCACGGAAAATTGAATATCTTTAGTACTAAACTTTTCCAAGCTCCTCGAGTGAAATGATGTTGAAAAAGAAAATTTTACAAATGCTCACCCAATGTCTCTTGGTGTAGGCAGGTCTGTTCGCAGAGGTCTTTGCTGACAAAACGGTTGTTGTTCCCAAGGCATCCTCCATACATGAACGACTCGCAAGTCCGAGTCAATGTATCGAAGTACCAATGCTCGTACTGTCCGTCGCATGGGCCCACCACCTTGGGGAGCTGGCAGGCATCTGCACAAGGATTTACAAAGAGACAGACATGTGTGCAGAGGTCAAATTTCTCTCACATTTTTTGTACTAAAAAAACCACCTGAAGCTTTATTTCAGCATCAATGGGGGGGGGGGGGGGGGGGAGAGGTGGGGGGGGTAGAAAAGGCAGCAACATTAGCTACACAGTTCCGATTCTACCACCTGAAGGACTAAATAAAAGCTGACCGTTTTCAGTACTCGACAGCGAAAATGTAGGAAAACTAGAATTTTGAAGTGTTGACTTCATTATGTACTAAATACAGTCAAACCCACTTACAATATCGCTTTGAACAAAACATCGAATATACAAATGAACAACTGCAGCACCATCAGTTTTAACACGTATTCTATGCTAAAATAAACCACATATAGCAATGCTCTCATGTTAGATTATCGGTTATAACAAGTAAATTTGGTCACTGAGCGCCAACCCTAATAGAAAAAAGCACTCACAAATAAGTGAAACATCGATAATTCAAACTCACTTAATTCAAAATCCCGGATAATTCGAACAATTTCTGCAGTCCCATAATTTCTAACGTAAATTTAACCGTGCAATTCGAAACAGCTGCCTACACCAGCCCTGTTAATTCAAAGGTTTTCGGAGCTTTTCTGGAATACTAGATCTCAATTTCGCTGTAAGCCAATGAAGTGACGGCACAGACGGCGTGACGGCAGTGACGGCGCATCCCTGCAGAAGTGGAGAAATGCTTCACTACAATGTATCCTGGAGGGGGAGCAAACTTGGCAAAGTGCCAGCGCCCTCAAAAGAAGTGCCAGCAATGCCTTGCTTGGCTCATCCAGTTGCGTAAGCCTGTTGGTTTTCAGTATGTTCACTTTATCACAATGCGATTGGGGCGAGTACCATCCACTGCCAATCATTGGAATGCGCGACAGCAGTGAACGTCTTCTTGAGCAAACGACGCTAAAAAGCCAGCATCATAAATGCAGCTGACAACGAACGTGCTTATGAATCAAAGGATGAGTGAGTTACACCCAGCATGTTCTCACAGTGAACTTTTTGCCTGGGCCAGATTTTTTGCAGCGTTCGAATAATTTGAAGACCTGGTTAATTCAAACATTTTTCTCAGTCCCAATGACTTCGAATTAACAAGGTTTACTGCGACAGTACTGGCCACACCACACCAAGAAGCACTAAGAACGATCATGTCTATGCCAGCACTTCATTTGTGCGCGAATCTTTCACTCTGCTACTTGCAGCAGTTGGACGCCTTGCAGAGAGATGTCAACAAGATTGCCGTGAAGCAGTCAAGGCTAACTGATTATGGTTTTTCTGCCTGGGAATAAGTGAAAAGTGTGAGCCACTTGCCCCTCACTAAACGTTTTTTTGGCTTAACCCGGTTATACAGTCTAGCCCAGTTATAGTGAAATAACGGTTATAATGAAGGAAGTTCAATTTCCCCTTCCCATTTTTGCATTTTCAAAACAATTTGGGTCCAGTTTTAACGAAGTAAATAAGCGCACGTCAGCAGATATAGCACAGTGATTTTGTACCAAATGAAAAATAATGTATCAATCAGAAGATGTTTACACCTTCAGGAAAATTTTTTGTGCAAAATGGCAAATTGAAATTAATAAAATATAGAATAGCAAATTGAAATTAGTGAAAGAACTTAATTTCTCCCTTATCTTAGCATGCACCCTCATTTTTTTACGTGCCAATTACAGTGCTCTAATAAATCTCAAGCAACAAGCCCTTAATGCAATGGATTAAATCTGAGTGCCAGAGCATTGTTCCACAAAGATATAACAATGGGTATATACTGCTGTAAGAGAGGGCAGTAGGGTTATGAGATTTTCCCAAATGAATCTCAAATCTTTAGCAACATTCAAAGAGAAAAAGTCGCTTTCTCACCAGGTCCTTCAGGCTTGACACAGGTGTTTTCGCACTCCTCTTCAGAGTTGAACCGGTTGTCATTGCCCTCACAGCCACCATACCAGAAGCGATTGCAGCGGCCGTCAGCGACACTGAAGAACCAGTTGACTGTGTAGTTGCGACATGGGCCAATGTCTTCGGGCAGGCCACACACACCTGAAAGATGGAGAGAAACTTCTTTGCCTCTGAAGTGGCTGCACTGGCAATTCTTGAACACTGCAGTGAGAGTAGGTGACCTTCCTTCTTTTTTCTTAACTACAATCCGAAACTAGCGCAAACCATTGCACTTTTATTAGCACTGAAATAGGTCTGCTCATCATTACGCTCTGCAGAATAATACAATCTGAAAATATCTCGCCCCTTCTCCCATGGCTCATCTGAGCCTAAAAGTGTATGTTATGAGATTCATTAAGGCTGAGAGATAAAGGCAGGTCAACGGGAAGCCACCCAGTCAGTTTTTCTGCCCGACTAGTCCTTTTTGCCAACACTGAAGGGCCACGGCAGACAACTCTATCCAATTATCACTCTCGTCAAAGAGTAGGCTCAGGACTCTTTCTCACTGCCTTGCTGTTTGTCCTGAATCAAGAGATGCAGTTGTTGCCAAAAATATTGAATCAAAAAATGCTACATTCTTTTTTGTAACACCCAATTCAAAATCCCGACGGTGAGGCTAAAAACAATTTGGTTTCATTTAAAAGTAGCCCAGCCTCTAGAATACACATGTGAAAAACTCTCCTGACAAACACAGAGGCGAAACTGGTGAATAATGAAACCAGCGCATGAAAAATGGCCAGAGCTTCATTTTTCAAACTTGTCCAGCTTATTTTTTGCTAAAGGTACCTCTTTGTCATTAGGACGTCGTGATCCATCATTATGCACACGCCGCCGAGTTGAATTCCATATGGGCCAACTTCAAAGTTTCAAGAGGGTACTTACTGGCGCTGACATTCCTAGCAGGTACCGTGACCCTCTTGTCTGGACAGCCCTCAAAGTGGTGTCCCCTCGCAGCAGTGACGCCATCGGGGCAGCAACCATACGCAGTCATTTCGCACGTGCAGCCGTCCGCACCCGGGCCTCGAGCCGGTGTTCGTCCGTCGGGGCAACAGCCGTGAGGGTAGTGGTGGCACGTGCACCCTGTCAGACTGGGACCCGTGGCTGGTGTGCGGCCATCAGGACAGCACCTGTGCAAAGCATGTAGGTATGCACATCGTATTTGCCCACATGTAGTACAACCGTGACTGCAACGCAATGGTCACATGTGGCAGCACAAGAAAAAAAAAGAGAAGGTGAATTATTTAATATCAGTTCAATTATCAGGTGAGGGGTGATTTTCCCTCTTCTGCTATCATTAAAAAAACATTGAGTTGCATTTGAATAAATGCAGAACATGATGCTATAATGCAGGTGCTTAAGAGAGATGGTGAGGGAAGTTTTGCCAACTCATTATTACCAGTGGGGGCCAAATCACACACTTGCTGCAAGGCTCAAGATAAGGCAGATGCAAATGTGAATAGGAGCATGAACTGAAAGTAAGGACCAAGGATAACATTATTATCCTAACAAAGCACACTGGCCTTTCAAGAGTAAGCGATGATTGACAAAAGTAATGATTTGAACCATGATGGCATGATGGTTGATTGTACTTTCTATTGGCAATTAGATGAACACAAGCCAAATCTAGCCATTCGTCAAATAAAATCAAAAGATAACCAAATGTTAGCATGTAGTGATCAGACCGGTCATTTGTTCATACGAGACTACTCCCACTACAACTACAGCTACTACTATAAAGATGGCAACTCTACAAAGCCTACCTGGTAGAGCTGCCACTGCAAAGAAACAAGACAGGACGCACCCATACAGCAGCCTCTCGCATTCGCAGCCCCTGCCATCTGGTCCCTGGGCAGCTGTGTGACGGTCAGCACAGCAGCCATAAGGCATTGCAGTGCATGGACAACCACCAAAGCCAGGACCCCGGGCCGGTGTTTGCTGAAAAGCAGTAAGCAGAGGTGCATGCAATGAGGAAAGTACATGGCCAATCACGCAAGGGAAGGAAAAAGTAGCATCTAGTGTTCTCACTGCACAAAACACCTACCTTATTCACAAACAAAAAGTTATGACTGCACAAAACACCTACCTTATTCACAAACAAAAAGTTATGACTATAACACTAATATACCGTACATATACACTAATATAGTACAGGTGTTAAGCCTCAAAGTGGTATGAAGGGAATGATCTGAATAAATGTGGTCACATCCAGCAATCAAAACTGAAATACAACACAATACACCATAAAGCCTCCAATTAGGCTGGTATCACGTGCAGGTCTTGAAAAAATTAAGGAGCATTGCAGAATCTGCATTGGAGTAACGCGAAAGCACGGATGCTGCTGTTGGTTGCTTCTGGTTGCTTCTAGTTGCTTAATTCACTTCTTGTTTACCCATTTTAGACTTTGGTACTTTCAAATTGCGCGCCAATCCCTTCCTATGCCCTTTTTCTGCTCTACTTCCGATTGCGTGACGTCACATCCTCTACGTCACATAATTCACTTCTTGCTAACCCATTTTGGTTTTTGGTATTTTCAAATTGCATGCCAATCCCTTCCTATGCCCTTTTTCGGCTCTACGTCTGGTTGCGTGATGTTACATCCTTGACGTCACATCCACAACATCCACAACCAGCACCCCTTTCTCTCTATCTGCTTTCACTCCCACCTACCTTCTTTCCCTTACAGCAGTTCAGGTGTCTACAGAACAAGTGTGACAGATACTGTGCCTTTTCTTTCCTGTGAACCAGTTATTCTAATTATTTACCTAATTAACTTATTGGCCTAATTATTTTTTCGGACACAACATTACGTCACCCTTTATCAATTGACACCGCTCATTAACCTCCACCACTTCTCAATTACTCACAACTGCCGCGGATACGATTTTGCGAACATGTTCTGCGGACAGAAATCTATGAACATAGCGAAGTAATACTTTCACATTATTAATTGAAATATTTTCTGATTGCCGCACCCCAGTGCAACTACATGCAAGAGGGCACGAAGGAAAGGAGTAATTTACATCTGTCCTTGAAACACATTCAGTGCATAAATGTAAAATTATGACACCATCCTTATCTACAAATGCCTGAAAGATTGATTCTACAGGAGTAGCATTGATCAAGCAAAAGCTGATATTGATGCTACCATCAGTTTATACAGTACTGCTAATCCTAGCCACAGAAGGTAGTCACTATGCAAAAGTGGGGCTCAACTCCTGAAGTGACATGTGGGCTATAAGGCACAGTGAGGGCACAGTGGAGTGTGCCAAATTAATTTATATCGCGTGGGGCTCCTTATCATGTGCCGAAACCACACAACACATGGGCTTTTTTGCATTTTGCCTCCAACCAAAAATGCAGCCGCCATGAGTTAGATTCAATTCCACAGCCTTCGGATCAGCACCTGAGAATACTACTTACCCAAGGTAGGCAGAGCAGCCATTACAACAACTACTTAACCATAACAAAACTACTCTACCTAAAAAACTGCTATCCCTCAAGGACAGACATGAACTAACTATGACCTCAGGATGACAAGAAGTTCCCAGTCTGCCCACCTGGTCAGGGCAGCATCCGTATGGCATGGTCTCGCAGCCACATCCAGCCATGTTGGGTCCCCGGGCGGGTGTGCGCTGGTCGAGGCAGCAGCCAAACTCCATGATTGAGCACGGACAGCCCACCATGTGGGGGCCTTCAGCCGGAGTGACGTCATCAGGACAGCAGCCATACAGGAGTCGCGAGCAGATGCACCCTTCAAAGTTGGGACCGCCTGCTGGCGTGTGCCTGTCCTGGCAGCAACCGTACGGGTAGTTGTGGCATGTGCACCCATAGTACCTGGACGTGGGAGAAACACGGGACAGTGCGAAGATGAGTTTAGCGCTCTGCTAGTTGTGTGACATAAGCGTAGGTTACACTGTCCTTTATACTGAGGGGTATGGTTACTCTTGTAAGCCTACATCTACACTGAAGTATTGTTAATTTGGAATTGCTTAATGGTTAATTGAATCGTCCGGTTCATCTGATCTGACACATTATGTCCCATCTGCACGAAGTGTACCGCTACATGACCTGAGCTGTCCTCTGAGGTCCTCTTGGAGTCAGAAATACCAAGCATTAACTCTACAAACGTAAATTTTGTACCTCAATGTAAAGGTTTACGTAAAACATGCTCAGAGCAGAGTGTACACTTCTGTTTCTATTTAAAGGTATGTTCTATACCCCAGCATAAAGTTATAAAATTATATGTTACAAGTATGACAGCTCACAACTCTCTTCACAATGTGTCAGTCACCTTCGGTTCTGTGTACCACACATTTCTTCAATAGAAAACCTTTCATGTAAAGTCTATTGTCTGAATTGGTACATGTTTAATCATTCGTTACACTGTGTGCCTTTTTAATACCTTTATTTCTTGTAATGCCTTATCTTTTGCTCGAATAGTGTTATTTCCTTTATTTTTCTATTTTTAGTGCCAAATTGAAGAAAGCTTCCTAAAATAGTTTTCACAAATTGCTTTGCCACAACTACCTGTTCCACTGGTTCACATACTTATTTCATATTATTGTCCTGTGCATGTATAACCGAAGCCATCATATGAATTACAAAGAAGTAACAAAAGAACAAAGAAAGCATACAAGAACAATACACAGGCCACAGAGTAAAATTTTTAAAAAAGACTTGACTCTGCTAATAAGTGCACATGATTAATGCACCATCGAGGTTTGAACATCATGGACTATCTAACAGATGGTATCCCAACCTATTTATTTATAGTGTTTGAGTTATGCAGAAACATGGCTGCCAAAGTAGCAGCACTCCACTGGGGCCAATAATAAAACCATGCATGAACAAGTTTCTGACAGACATTTCATTCAGAAAACAACAGGTGATGCATCAACAAATTTAAGGACGGCGGTGAAAGAGGAAACACAAATGTGAGCTCGCCAGAGAGTAGGAGCACAAGAAGGAAGTGTAGGAAAAGACCAAATGTGTGATGTCAATGATCCTAGTGTGTGTCGAGTGCACTGAATCGTGCCTAAATAAGTGTTCTGGTCTATCTTACTTCATGACACAGACAAAGTTCCACCCTACCTGGGTCCACTTGCTGCAGCAATCCCATCAGGGCAGCAGCCATGTGGTGTTGTGTGGCAGCTGCAGCCAGCACGGTCAGGTCCCCGAGCCTCCGTCTTGTTGTCATGGCAGCAGCCAAACTCAGTGTGGAAGCAACAGCCCTCACCATCAGGGCCAAGGGCAAACGAGGTGTTATCAGCGCAGCAACCGTACAAGGACTCGCTGCAGTTGTCGCAGCCCTCAAAGCCAATGCCAGAAGCCGGAGCCAATCCATCGGGGCAGCAGCCAAACGGAGTGCTCTCACATGCCACTGCGCAGCCAGCAAATTTTTCGCCCTCTGCAGCCTGCAATCCGTCAGGACAGCAGCCAAACGTCGTGTTGGTGCAGTTGGTCTCGTACCTGTAATTGGACAAGAAAAAAGGAACTTGCAAATTTCTTATGGGCCTGAAAAGTATTTTCAGCGCAAGGGGGAACAGCGCAAGCTACACACGGACAAAAGGGGAGGACGAGACACACACAGCGCTGTGTGTGTCTCTTCCTCCGTCCGTGTGTAGCTTGCGCTGTTCGCCCTTGCGATGAACCAACTAGCCCGAAACGTTTTGTTCAAGTATTTTCAGATGTTTTTACAGCAAGGATGCTGAAAGGACAAAGGTTCTAAGCAAGGATGACTCATGCAGCCAAAAGCTCTACATGATCATAACTCTGAGGCTTCACCATGTCTCATCAGTACTCCAGGTTCTAACATTTTAGACTTTATTAAAAGCACAAAGCCTATATGTCTGGAGCTTCAGGTCTTCCCACTGTCAACATGAGGTATTGATCGCCGGAGGAATGGTTATAAGTTTACTCCATAGCACCTGCAACAGAGCTTTAGGGCCTAAATGCACAAGCTAACCTGACCCCGTGATACACGTACTGCTTTTACAGCACTCATAAAACATTGCCCATCTAACTTCTGAGTCTGCAAATTTCATTTTTTTCACTTTTACCATTGTTAAGCCCCAGCCAACGTTACAGGCAAAGGATGCCATCCGCTGTATGTATATAGGTGCTATCAGCTATAGGTGCACAAGAAATGCAGTGGACTTGCGTACCCCTCACAACCTTCAAAATTGGGGCCCTGTGCAGACGTGAGGTCATCAGGGCAGCATCCAAAGGTTGTGTCAGTGCAGTTGATGCAGCCTTCAAAGTTGGGGCCCTCAGCAGGAGACTTCTTGTCATGGCAGCAGCCAAAGGGATAGTGCTCGCAAGTGCATCCTTCGAAGCTGGGTACACAGGAAAATGAATGTCATCAGCGAATGGCCTTCAACTCCCCTTTACCCACCTCATGAATTACAGGCTCAAAGTGCAGAATACCAAGAATAAGTTGGGCTAGCTTGTGCCCTCCTAAGGTTCTGTCACAGACATCCAGTCATGAAGGTCATTATGTTTAATGAACTCGAGGGAAATTAATCTGAACAAGAAATTTTAGGCTATACCGCACATGAGCATTCCGTCAGTGCAAATTGCCCAAATGAATAACCCTTTTAGTCAAACTCCTCGACACTCTTCTTCCTCTTTACAAATAATATTCTGTGCTGAATTTTATGACCCTCTTTGCAAGCCTTAACAAATTGAAAAACAAACAAAACTGGACATGCTTTCCACGTTACCAAACCATACATTCTCAAATAGCATAATTATGTACTAGGAAGAAACATCCTCATAAGCTCATCAAGGTTTGCCAATCTGGTATCAACCTCAGTCTTGCTTGTGCAAAACAATTCACTCATTTCACATTTCACGAGTCAACATGATTCTCAACATTCTCTAACAATCTTGACAGTTGGGAACAGCCCATGAAACTAAATAATTCATAATATGCACCCCATCCATTTTGCTCACCTTTAGATATAGAAGAAATAGTGTGAGAACAAAGTACAGTAGAACCCCTTTATAGTAAAGTCACTGGGACCAGCAAAAATCTTTACTATATCAGGGTCTTTACTATATCAGTTGTTGGTGATGACATCGTCGTGAAGATGCTGTCTGGTAATTCAATAGCTATTTACTGAACAGGTCTGGTTGCTTAATAAAAAAAACACTCTGAAATACCTTCCATCCCTCTCTTATCACCTCCTTATGCCATTTCTTGCTATAAAATTTTTTTGTTTACATCTTGTGGAAGTACCTCTTAAGCATGAGGACAATGTGGCAACGAATACAACCAACTTTGATTTTAGGAGAAAACCAAAGCCCCGCATGAACACGACTCATTTTCTGCCCTTTCTTTTTTTTAGCAGGCAACAGATGATAAATGTGCGTGTCAGTCAAGTGCTGCAAGACCGCACACGCTGTGCTCCACTTCTTGCCTCATGCTGCACGGTGCTGCGAATGTTCGCCCGTATCTTCCCCTTTCCTTTTTATCGTTGCAATTTTACTCTACTTTCTGAATGGACCACGTCGCCATCTTTCCATGCTTTAGACAGCCTCACTTTTGTTTTCCACTATGCGCTGCATGCTTTCCCTCAGACTTCAAGGCATACGTAAAGTTGGCTTTTCCTGAATGCTGTTAAGTCTAGTGGTAAAGCCATTTAAAGAAACTCGATGTTATTTTTTTGTTTTCAGAAAAAAAAAAAACATCTATGCTTCGCGATTTTAGGTAGGGAGCGGACGATGATGTCATCTCGTGGAAAGTGGTTGCCGTGGCCAGATGCATTTTACTATAACCGATTTTTACCAAAAATGTCTTTACTATAAAGGAGGAAAAATGTACAATCATCAATAGAGGGTGAACTGGGACTTTGATTTCATTTTACTATATCCGAGTTTTTACTATATCAGAGTTTATTATAGCGGGGTTCTACAGAGCAGGGCCCTTTACATCAAAATAAGCACTGTCTCACTGTGTGCATGCAGTATGCTTTTTCCTATCTCATCAAGCTGGTTCTTAAAGGCATAAGAGCATGGAACTAATTAGCATAAACTAAAATCTATCCAAGCTACCATAATCATCTCAGTACAAGCTGTAGAATACATACTCAGGACCCAGGGCAATGGTGACATTGTCTGGGCAGCATCCATGTGCTGTGCCATTGCACAGGCATCCGTCTTCGGCAGCCGTGGCCACTGTAATGTTGTCACGGCAACAGCCAAATTCACTCGCCACACAGCAACCCTCCCCGTTGGGTCCCATTGAAAATGTTGTGTTATCCTCACAGCATCCGTACAGTGACTCTGTACAGTTTCCGCAACCTTCAAAATCGGGTCCCTCAGCTGCTGTGATCTTGTCAGGGCAGCAGCCATACTTTGTGGCCTCACAACCTTCGGTACATCCTTCGAACCCTTCTCCAGTGGCCGCAGTCATGCCGTCGGGACAGCAACCAAATGTGGAGTTGGTGCAATTGCTGCAACCCTCGAAACCAGCACCAATTGCCGACGTCTTGCCGTCGGGGCAGCATCCATAGACAGTGTTCTCGCAGTCTGTCGGCTCGGTTCCGCTTCCTTCGATATCGTCCTCACAACCAAGTTCATCTGGACCCAAAGCTGGCGTGATGCCGTCTGGACAACAACCGTGGGTCGACGTGGAGCAGTTCATGTCAGGCGTAACTTGGAATATGTCTGGGCAACCCTCATTGTTCGGGCCCTGAGCATTGGACCATCCATCAGGACAGCAGCCATGAATTGTTGCGTGGCAAGGCTCTTCCGTGCCGGACCCTTCGATGCAGTTCAGGCCTCCCGGGCCGTCCGCGGCTGTTACGTTGTCAGGGCAGCATCCAAATTGAGAATCGGCACATGGAAGAATGGCGATGGACGTTGTTACCTCGGCGCAGTTGGTCTGGTTTGAATCGCCAGCAGCCGTGATGCCATCAGGACAGCAGCCCCATTCGGATGCATTACAACCGGCAGGGGCAGCTTCGGTTGTGGCCGGGAAGCAGCCTTCATCATTGGGGCCCTTTGCAGTGGTTTCACCATCGGGGCAACAGCCGAACTGTGTGCCATTGCAGAAGGACAACTTCTCGCAGCCCTTCCTGAAAGTCCAGGCAAAAGAAATGTGAGACAAGCGTTAAGCAGGAACGCATCAGGTGATTCAACATAGCAGGCAACACAAAAGTACTTCACATCACAAGTCAGTGAATGTGACGTTACTTTGGGTTGTGGTCAAATGTGACATCAAGCATTTCAGCCCAGGAATTGATAGTCATCGTGTACAAGACAGTTACAAAATAGTAATGCAAATGTTTGAGCTGTGGCTGTGGTGTGAAAGGAAATAATTTATTAGAAACACACTACACCACTACTGGCTCCACTATTTCTTTGCGTGCTGCTAATTTTGCATCGTGAGGAAGGCCGGTCTGGACGATTCTTCAGCTGGAGTGAAGATCGCTGGAAAACGCATCAACAACCTTAGATATGCGGATGATACCACTTTAATGGCAGAAAGTGAATTGGATCTCAAGAGACTTCTGATGCGCGTACAAGAAGAGAGTGAGAAGTTTGGGCTTAAACTGAACATTAAAAAGACGAAGATCATGGCGTCTTGCCCTATCAAGTCCTGGAGCATCAAAGGACAAGAAGTGGAAGCTGTGACAGATTTTCTGTTCTTGGGCGCCAAGATTACCTCGGAAGGAGACTGCAGCCATGAAATTAGGAGACGCCTGCTTCTGGGAAAGAGAGCAATGATTAGCCTTGACCGCCTAGTAAAGAGCAGAGACATTAGTCTGCCAACCAAGATCCGTATAACCCGTGCTATGGTCTTTCCAGTTGTGAAGTATGGATGCGAGAGTTGGACTGTGAAAAAGGCTGACCGCCGAAGAATTGACGCGTTTGAATTGTGGTGCTGGCGAAGACTCTTAAGAGTTCCTTGGACTGCCAGAAGATCAAATCAGTCGATATTGTCGACCATAAACCCTGACTGCTCATTGGAGGGTCAAATTCTAAAGTTAAAGCTCAGCTACTTTGGTCATCTGATGAGAAGAGAGGAGTCGCTGGAGAAAGATTTGATGTTGGGAAAGGTTGAGGGTCGCCGGAGAAGGGGTAGGCAGCGAACGCGATGGTTAGATGGCATTCTCGAGGCATTGCAGATGAAGCTATGTGATGTTAAGAAGATAGTGAGAGACCGGAAAGCGTGGCGTGACATGGTCCATAGGGTCACGAAGAGTCGGACACGACTGAACGCCTGAACTGAACTGAATTTTGACGAAGCTATTGCAGTTTACAGAGACACTGCCAACTTCATCAGGTGACCCAGTGCACACAATTCTCTCCAAATACATACATGCTGCATCATATGACTCACTTTGCAGCATTTTGGCGCGTGCTGTGAACGACACCAAGGAAAATGCAGAACTGTGAATTAGACTCGGAAAATCTAATATTCCAATAGTCAGCATAGAGCTCACTTCACTTTATATCCTGTCACTCTGTGTGCAGCCTCTCATGATATCTATGGCACTGCACAGAAGAATGGTCAGCTCCACTACATGCTTCCTATTGTTTCAGCTTATATTGAGCCATGTGCAATGATTTCAGAGTCATCAAGAATTCCCGGGTTGCATATCATCTGTTTATACATGAAAGAATGTAAAAGGCTCAAAATCTCTGAGATACGACCCACTTTTCTATGCTCTGAAGTGTTGCGCAATGTGAGAAATACATATTCATTTTAAATTAATACCAAAAGCCATAGGTACATAGGAAAACAGCAGCAGTCAGCATTGGAGCGATGCACTGCAAAATGCTATCATTTTCAACAGGACACACGAAAAATGTTTCAGCACTGCAGTCGCGTAAAATATACAGCCATAAAGAATGCAGGTAAGGCTTCTTGTCTTTAGGAAACTAAGCCTAAAACTGAGTAATGAGAGACAACAAATGGTTGACTGAAAGCACGGGGCAGGAAGCGGGCTCACATGAATGGTCCGAAAGCAGGGGTCACGCCATCTAGGCAGCAGCCAAACTCTGTGGCTTTGCAGCCTCCCTCCACGGGAGTGACCTTGGGACAGCCCTCAAAGTTGGCACCAGAGGGCGTCATGCCATCGGGGCAGCAGCCATGTTTGGAGTCCTTACAGCCTCCCAGGAGAATCACTTCGTCTGGAAAAAAGGTGGTCTTTGAGACAAGCCTTTGCTATGGCGATGAAGAGAAGTAGAATTATGAAATAACAGTTACCAGCTTTAAATTATTGGCAGATAAGAAAAGCTCAAGATTATTACCAAAGAACTGAAGCCTTACTAGAAGAAAAAATAGTTTTGCGAAGGGTCCTTTGAAAGTCACGTGGCCTCATCTGCAGTTCTGTTCTACATTACTCAATTAAAGAGCTGATTAGCTAACTTTTTAATTACTGACTTTAGGAATGAAGTGTCAATTCAGATGTTGCAGATCATCTTGAAAAAACAACTGGCTGAAATGTTTGTACAATGGACTAATTACACAGTTTCATTTACCAGCCTTAAAAGAAATCCAAAACTAGAATATTTGCTGGCACTTATCTCTCGTCCATTGCATATTCAGAGCCCTGCTGAGGAGAGTGCTCCAGAGAAAAGCTGATTCATTCTCTAATGTGCATGTTGGTGGACTGAAGCAGCCCCGCTGTCACATGGAAGCTTTTATATTGTGCGCATTATCTTTAAAAGTTGGTAAATAAAGCTATTCAAGAAAAATGATACTTCAGCGCAAACATCTCATCCAGCTGTTCTTCATTATGATCTACAACTTCTGATTTGACACTTTATTCCTGAAGACAAAAATTTAGCCTGCTCCTTTTAACCTTAACTTGCTCATCATGAGAGCCTGTACTGATACTGACAATGATCACTCACACTCATCTGTCCCAACAAAGCGCTTCATAAAATAAAGATGAGTTGCACACATCGGTTGTGTTGGTAAATAAATTCGCCAACACGATACTCGCGAACAACTTTTTCGGTAATACTACAAAATGTAGCTCTGGCATATTTCGCCCCAGTTACGGTTTCAATTTCAGTTCTGCCTATTCCATAAATAATAAATTTCGAGCCGCTAACGATGAAGAAATATGTTTTTTTACACTACTAAAAGGCTCAGGCGAACGTAATTTCGAGGTTAATGAATATCCCATGCTTGTATGTTGCCCAAACATGCACATTGTGAAAGCGTACAGAAACAGGCAGGTAAGCACAGCAGAAGCAATGGATGTATGCTTCTCGGGAATCCGTAAAGATGGCGCAGTCATCCCGTTTGACCCGCATTGTGCACTGATCTTAAAACACACTGCATTAATGCGGTATTGCACTATATTGCAGTAAAACATTGATGTTATAATTACACAGCAGCAATAGGGTTCAATGGTCGTGGGACTACAAATGCCCGTCGTGCCGATCAACGCTCAATTTAAAGGTGGCGAAGAAACGTCTAGATAAAACTGCTAATGGTGACTAGCATAACTTGAAACATTGTAGAAACATACGCGAGTGGCTGAAATCTTCTAGATACATCTCGGCGCGTCTTGCGCGACAAAGAAAATGATAAAGCTGCACCTCGGGACAACGAGCGTGAACTAACAAAGAGTACAGAATCTATCTGCGTGCTACACTCACACTGATAAGGCCTCATTCCAGTGACTGTAACAAATACATTTTGAATGGTATGCAGCAATATAGGTATGTTACACAAATTTCGGCTACTAACGATGAAGCTGTGGATCAAATAATTATTGCACCCTTTAGTGCGTTGTAGTACTATGGCATGCACTAAGAGAAAGCCACCCCAAGAGCAATTTTTCTGTTTTAAAATCACTCTAGGCAATCAAGCCAGAAAGCTGGGCTGGCTGGTGTGTCATGATTAGTACTAGTCCTGTATTCTTCTGTCTGTGTCCTCATTACATGCGCTAGTAGCTTTAATTAATAAAGTTTTACATAGAAATAAAGAATTACATAAAAATAGTTATAACCACTTAATAAAGTTGGCTATTTTGGTACATTCTTCAGGAAATATAAATTGATGCTGAAGGGTTAAAAATTATTTTTGGAGAAGAAAAAATGTACTGCAGACTAGGCTGCATGGCTCTCGAAAGCCCTCAATTGGTTTCACTCAGCTATGACACTGCGTAATCTTTAAAAGCTCGGTTACCTTTAGTGAGAATTGCTATATATAGATATGTGCGTCGGTGCAATATAAGCAGCATTATGCCCTGCTGCAGGTATTAATGCATGTGGTAAAAATAATACCGTATTCCTATCACAGGCACATATACTATCTTTTACAACCTGTAATTACCCTTCAATGCCTGGTGTCACGAATTCCCGACATGCTGTTTTCACACTATGTACTCATTATCACATGAAGCTAGCATATGTATGACGTCAATACGTTCTCAGTGGCCTGTACTATCTGATCAACATTTTCGGCCTGTCTCTATGAGAAAGCTGCACGAACAAGAAAGGCGTGAATGTTTGACTTCCAGCCAGCATTCAATAACTCTTTAGCTCTCATTTTCTGACGTGATGAGGATAATAAAATTAACTAGCATTTCAATGCCTTCAAGCTGGTTCAAATCATTTGAGCTAGCCTTTCCCATAACTTGCAAAAGCTGCCAAAATAATTGATCAAATGTTAACTGTTGCTAATTGGCCACATACCGATACTAAATTTTAGTGGTGCCAACAAATTTTTCACGTTGGCCTTTGGGTGTTCATATGTTTGCTAGCATAATATGGCGGGAAAATTTTTTACATTAAAAGGTTGAACGTAACATGATGCAAAGCCAGTGAAAGGGTCTTACCTTCATCACAAGCATTCATGTTGCAAGACTCTGTGTCAAATGGCTTCTTGCCCATGTCACAATTCTTGGGGGCAGCTGGCTTCCCATTGACATGACAAATGACGGTTCTCGTGCGTTGTCCTCCTCCGCAAGGTGTGGAACACTGCAAGGCATGCATCATACACCCAGTGACAATCTCGCAAAACTTTGCAATCTCGCAGGTCATGAATTGCCTGGCTGCGGCATAATGATATTGATTTGCGTTGCACAACGCAGTCAAGTCTGGGTATATATATCACACCTGGATATTTCGAATTATTGGCAACATCGATGACACACATGATCCCCTTGAATATCCCGTACACAAGTATAGGAAAGTGGTACAGTATACTGAACTGCTATTTCCCAGACCATTTGATATATTGAACTGCGTACTTAATCTCGTATAAATGGCACATCAGTAGACAGTGCCAGTGCTGTGAAGCTGCGTGAAGAGGTGAACATGGGGTGTGCTTGAGGGCATTGTTCAGTCTCATGTTCATTTTCCTCACCATGTCGCTGCCATACAGTGAAGCCAACCTACTTAAGCCTAGCAGCAGCCTTGATGTGGCATCCTTTGCTGCCAAAAGCAATGTGGAAATCAATTATTCTTTCAATATTATAAGCTGTTATCCCATTTAAAGTGTACTAGTAGTAACAATGTTAAATACCTTATGATAGACAATGGATAGTTCTAAAGTGGCATCCACGGCGATTTCATTGTAAAGCAGATTAGGCTTATATGCTTCAATGTATTTTTGTATCTGTGATGCCACTTCTGGACACCTTCGAGGAGATATTTAAGCACTACCTACATGATGCAGAGGATGTTCATTGTACGCAGATGTGTAGGGTTCAAGGAACACAACCAAGCATGACATAGAACTCAAAGTAAAAAAACGATGCATCAACAGCTAGTAATGCTAACATGTTGCGACTACGACAGGTGATACATCAGCTAATAGTGGCTTCTTTTCATTACACTTGTATCGCATGAGAAAAAGACAGGGCAGAATAGAACTTGCTGCCATTTCCAGCACCTCTGTTACACCTAATGAAGCATAGCATGGCTGCTAGAAAGCTACAACTAGCCATGCCACTCATTCCTGTGAGCTATCAACAGATGTGAGATGCAAGTATGAGTGACGGCTTCCTGGCTACCACCTCGCACTATTGGCAAGTGCGAAATTAAGGAGCGAACCATGGCACAACATCAGGCATTTCTGCAATGTGGCAAAGCCTGCCACTTGCTATCCAAGTACCTACAGCTTGTCACGGGATATTTCGATATATAGTATGAGGGATATACGAGTAATACAAAAGCTTGCATAATTTTCTTGTAAACTGGCATACGCCATTCTAATTCTATGTGCTTGTAGAGGAACTCTTCTTTCTTTTTAATGACTATTATGATAATCCTTTTCATTGCAGATAATGAATGAATTTCAAGGAAAAGGGCTGTTTAGGTAAGTGCTGTCAAGATCCACAAAATAGTCACTGTTACCTTTTGTGCTGGTCGCCGGCTCTTAAACTTCTTAGGCCCTGAAGAGCTAGTGCGACAATGCTTAATGGACTGTTCCTTAGTGCATGGATCAACAAGATAAGCCCATATTTCATCACCCATCACCATGTCTACAAAAAAAAAAAGTGGCTTCAGTGGCTTCAAACGCTTTCAGAAGATCAAAGAAGACTTCCATTTTTTCCCTTTCAAATCAGAGGTCAACAGTGAAGGTATGTATAAATTACGCATTCTTTTCAATATCCTAAATTTGTTATAGCCTAAATCAATAGCCAATTTAATATCTTAAATCTGTAAGCTCAGGAATTGTGACCGATCTTTCAGTGCAAATTTGTCTGCCCGTTCGCTAAAGAGTTCATGTCGGAGGTTACAGTTCCTGGTCTTCCACTGTGTGAGTTTGTCTTCAAAGCAGGTTTCCCTTCAAACTTCTTCATCCATCACCTATACTGCTCTTGTCAAGGGTGTCACCTCCGTAAATATTCAATAGTCTACTGCAGATTTCGGATACCTGCGCCCTTCCTTCGTCAGAAACTTTATAACAACTCATTGCTTCTCCACAGAAATCATTACCTACTTGCAACGAAAAAGAATAGTTATTGATGGGTATAATAAAAAAAAGGGGTCACTCTGCAGGTGCTTAGAATTATAATGAGGCATGCCAGTTTACAAGAAAGTTACACTAACTTTTGCATTATTTTCAGTACAATCCTTGTATAATGTAAGAATTGCATGTGTTAGCAGAAAATATTTATAAACAATACTATATAGCCAATATACATAGTATCTGAGTCTGATGTATCCAGATTTGGCAGTAATGATAGCACCTAAATTGCAACCAAGTTGGATCCAAAATAAACTAGGAAGTCTCTCAAAAAAAGGTGTCTAGATTGATCATAAAATAAACAAATAAATCACTTGTGGATAATGAATTATGATGCAATGACACCAACTAAAACACCGCATCACTGGACTTCACCACCGCAACATTTTCAGATACCTAGCCTATTCCATTCATATTGCTCTTGGACAGAAAGAAATTTTAAATGATTTGGGCTAATTTCTTTGAACCTCCTTATGCAAAGTGGACAGGTGACCCACCCGATTCCATGGAGCAGCAACCCAGGTACCATTGCAGACGTCATCAACGATGCACTCCCTGGTTGAGTTCAACTGGTCGGCTATGTCGCAGTTGTCATCAGTCGTGTTGACGATGCTTCCATCGATGATAGTGCCACAGAACACCTTGCGTGTCTGCATCCCATGCCCACATTCGGTAGAGCACTGGGAGGAAGACAAGAAACGATCAAATGATGTAAAACATGGCAACTAAGACTGCAGCCTTAAGAGCGCCACACACCTTTGTTACAGAAAATAAGTAAAATTCAGCAGCTTCAGTAATGTAAAAATAAGTGCCATCAAGTTGTGCACAAAAAAAAAATAATAATAATAGAATAACTGGTTCACAGGATATTTTATTACCAGACCTTTTTTTTTTCTCGAGGTGCAGGGTACTTTACAGAGGGGAGGGGCTAGGAATTCCAACATTAAGGCTAAACTAAAACTAGAAAGCATGCAAAAATTAAGCAATGTGCTGTCAACTCTAGAATCCAGATAATTCAAACTGAAAGAAAGCCGGGAATGTGTTTGAAATATGCAAAAATGTCAAATTAGGAGAAGCAACTTCGATACACTAGAACACCACTGTGGTAAACCCTGATAAAGTATGGTGAGTCAGCAGTCCCATTTTGCTCTCCATTGATGAACATACATTTTTTTTCGTTTACAATAAATATACCTTTAATATGAAGAGTCATAATAAATAGTGACTGGTTGTGACAATGTACGTCTTGCAAAATGATAACACAGTGACCCACGCGTAATCTTGGATCGCGAGGATAACATTTGAAGGCAAATGATAGAAACTGGCTTAACCACCAGGCTTTTAAGCTGTGAGGAGAAGGAGCTCTTGAAAATCTTTCGAGCTTCAAGCCAAAGCACGTGATGCGCATGGGAAAAAAAGTTAGAAACTAGAGAGTGAAGCTGGCTATAAACGTAAATAGATGAGCGGGACATTGAGAAAGTAGACAGTAAAAATACAGTAAGAAGTAAAGGGGAGAAATGAGGGTAAATGTTCATGGCACTCTGCAGTGCAAGGCATAAGGCAGGGGAGACAAGAAGTGGAGGTGTGGCCGTGGAAGATGCCCATTTCCCCATAAAACTCTGGTTTTCGCATGAATTTAAACTTGCATTACATTTGTGAAAATGTGGCACTTTTACAAGGTGTAAATAGCATTGAAAACAAAGTATTTTACTAGGGGTGTGAGAATATTCGAAATCTCCAATACGAATCGAATATATGTTTGTTATTTGATTCGTATTTGTATTCGAAAAACTGGCATTCACAATTTCAGAACATCAAAAAATAACCGAATTCGCTGCAGTTTGCTAGCACTGCACGCTTCTCCGTAATGCTTGACCCCGTGAACAATGCAGTGAAGCATCCTCAAAACCCGATGCGGCCATTTCTGAAGAGGGACCTTCTCAACAGTGCGCACAAAGCAAACCACTTGGCGAAACTGGAAAAAAAAAAATGTCATCTGTACTTCAATTTCATCTCAAATGAAAGCATCCATCATCTAGGTGTTCATCAGATAAAATTAGTGCGATGAAACAGTTCTCGATACATTTTTCAGGCCAATTCAATAATCCGAGCTTTCAGGTAATTTATACATTTTTTTCTAGCACCTTAAAGACTGAATTAATGAGAATTCACTACATTCAGCAGCTATATGACGGCTCCACCTGGTTTCACGCAGGGTCTTCTTGTACAAAGAACTGGTATACAGAATCCTGTATAAAATTTATACTGCATTTTTCGGTAGGGTACACACTTCCACAAAATTCTAGTTTAATTTTATTTGAAAATACCATATGAATTCTAAGATAAACAAGATGAACAGTGTTTGCTATTTTTAAATTATATATATATTTTTTCATTGATCAGATATGCGATATTTGAAGGAATTTTTCCCCCGTATTTATATTTGATTTGCATTCTAAAATTTCGAAATTTGCACACCCCTACACAGGACGTGAAGACTAAAAACAAGACAAAAAATTATCACATAATGAAACAATAAGAGGTGGATGGAAGGCAATTTCCGAGTGTTTCTTGCATAAACTGATTCTCTTTGTTTCATAAGCAGCCGCGGCTTTACTGGACAGCATCCTCAGAACCATGCCATCACCAGCCAATGCACCAAATGATGCAGGAAAAATTTTTGCTGGCCAAAGTGACTTTACTATAGAGGAGTTCTACTGTACCCACTTGACGCTGAGGAGACTAAAGTACTATATTAGTAAAAACAAAACTGTTAGTTGAGTTAAATAAGTTGGAGCGAATGAGAGCCCTCTACAACAGGAAACACACTTGCTGCATTTCAGGGCACCTTTCCTAAGTTCAGCAATTGATGAAATGAGATTGAAAGAGATGCAAGTTACAGAAAGGACAAAGGGAAGGGGTGTGAAAGCAACTCACGGGGCTCCACTGCGAGTAGTACCACATGTATTGGCACTGAGCGTCCAGAGCGCTGTCGTCTTCGTCACACGGCTTGGTCATGTTGGGCCTCTTCTCCTCGTCACAGTATTCGTCCGGAAAGAGCATCCCTTCTTCATTGGTGCACATCACCTGCCGGGTCTCGATGCGCGAGGAGCACGGCACCTCGCACTGAAATTTGAGACACAGCAGGACGTCAAGAATGAAAGCATTCCAACAGAACTGCACATTGGTCGAGTGGAAACAAAGAAAGACCAGCACAAAGTGCGCATCATAGGAAAGGATGACTAAGAGCTGCTTGAATAACAAGTGTTAGTCTAGTAGTTTTAATAGGTTCGAAGTTACGAACCACTCGTTTCCCTAACCTCGTCAGCTGAATTGTCTGCACTCAGTAATTTGCGTAATTGTTTTTTGTTTACACACTTCTGACATAAAAGCAGAACCCACTACAAACATACAATGTGGTGATGATGTTATGACACAAACGATGCTGATAGTATGTGAAATAACAAGTACTATGTCAAAGATCTTCGTGTACTTTGCTTCTTGATAAGCCCGTTATGTTAAAGAAAGTCAGATGAAAAGCCATGATGTGCGCATTGCCATAGCACAATGGGATCAAACCACGTGAAGAGAGGCTGCTTTGAGAAGTATATTTGACAACCTAAAATTTTAATTTTTCAAACAGCCTTTGTGAATGCAACAACAAAGTAAAAAAGTAAAAACAGGGAAAAGAAACATGCAGAAAGACTGTGAATAGCAACTTAAAAAACCTATAAAGTTGGAAAAGGCTAGTTACAATACTGTAAATGCACTAATATAGCAACAGTAAATCTTGATTCAAAAGTCATCCATTACTTCCAATTAGTATATGTAGCCTTACATAACAAGACTGTTTTTACCATTACAACAATATTTATTAATGAAAAATAAATGAAAGTGAGACTAAATTTCACAAGCTGCTACGTCAAAAAGAAGCCTGACTGCCTTGCAAGTACAAGGGTACAGTTCATGACAACCTTTTTGGGGGCAATGGAACAGATGGTATGGAGCCAAAACATGCCTCTCTTCCTACACATCAGAATAATAGCCCCTGCTTCCAGTCACTGGCTCCCTCTTAAAATATTGTTAATTGTCAATATAGTATTATTTATAAAGGCATATCTGCAATGCAACTGCCAATCCACAAAGCCAAAACTCAAGGGAAAGAAAATGTTTTCTTGATGAAAACAAATTTGCTAGGCATCTCTGATCCCAGAAAGCTTCTGCCCTTGTAGCCTTCCTTTTGCAGCCAAAAAAAATCTGTTTCCAAGCATAATCTTGTATTTTTATAACTTACTTACTCATATATGTTATCAATTCTGTTTTTCATTTCTATGCGCCCCACCCCTTATGTAATACCCTCTGATGAGGGTCTTTAAGGTATTAAAGTGATGTGATGTGATGTGATAACCAAATCACCAAATTAATATATTTTGACACTCAACTCAGTTGACTTCAAGAACTCTTCATGCTGAAGAGTTAAACAGACACAAAAAAAAGCATGCTATCAACATTCAGTACTGACAGGTATCTAGACAGTATCAAAAACCAAGCACGCACATCCCGTATAGTAAGACAGAGTCATGACTTATCTAAACACGAGCTAAGTATTGAATCAAGAGGTTTCTATACTCACTCCAGACCATGGTGAAGTGACCCAATCAGTGCCGTCGCATGGCCTCAGCTCACAGGTCTGGTTAGCAGGCGGTTTTGTCGCCTCATCGCAGCCCTTATCATCAAGAACTTCCACGGCATCTCCGCCAAGTGGGTTGATGCACTGGACATCTCGAATCTGAGTCCCCGGCCCACACAGCCTGTCGCACTGCAGAACCATCAGCAACAGCACTTTTGTCAAATTAAGTATCGTACAAAATGTCACAACATACAACATGATTAGAAAGAGAGAAAGGAGAGCAGCTCTATTTTTGTTAGCAGAAAATTAAACTTTCTGCACAGCAAATTCTTAAACAATCGAGAAAATAATCAAACATAAACTTAACAAAGCATATTACACCCCCTTTTTATCTTTTGTCCACATCAGTTATTTTTTTCATGGAATAGTTATAACCAACCAAGTAGCTTAACTAACCATGAGATGTGCTATAAAAAATGCCATAACCAACTGATCACGGTACTAATAATCAGCAATGATAACTGCAGCTTGAAGGGGCACTGCGCACATCATCTAGTTAATATTCGCATTGAAAATTAACTTGCTGGCTCTTTGTGGGCAGGCTAATGTTTTTGGGCAAAAAAAAAGGATCATTTCTGGCTGAAAAAAATTGAATTTAAGATTTTACCGGCGAGTCGACTCAAATTCGCAGTATCTACACCAAAGAATGTTAGTTACGGCCATATTGAAGTGAATGGTGGTGCAGTCAAGCCTCTCTGATCTGGCCAAAAGTATGATGGCGATCCATGCAGTTTACTTGCAGAATCGGCAGGTGCTGATAACACCCATATTTTTGTGGACGGGGAGGTCTGCTCTGGCCTACAAAAGCTCCGGTTTTGACAAAAATATTCTCTTGAGTAGTAGAATGCTCGTTAATAGAGGCCAATTTCAAATTTTAAACCTATTGTTCATGCAAAAGACACCAAAGGATAATAAAAAATTATCAATAGAAACAAGAATAGGTTACCCTTCCGTATCACTACCCACATGAGACATTTCTTTCGTGCACAAAAAGGTCACCGAGTTGCCGAGTTGACTGCACATGAATCCTCTCTTGCACCCCATGGAATGAGGCAGTGTCTCATTATTTTTAAAATGCACATCTCTTAAAATTCAGCACCAAATCAGAGGATAAGAAAAAAAAACAAAATTAAAGAGTTCATGAGACAGCCATCCTTTCTGTAGACTCATGACAATTCAACCTCAGATAATCCCCACTTTGAGTTCATTAAAAAAATTTGACTGCCCGGGTACATTTTCAATGCCCTTTTGTCCCGCCATTTATCTTACTTTCGCTTAATTCATACTTGTCTTGCTACAACACTCCATGCGTGTGAAAATGTAATGGCCAAGAGCAGATATGCGAGCTAAAATTTCACTCCTCCAATTGGTCAACTTGGATGTGGTCTAAAGAGGACACCATGTCGAGGTCTGATAGGCACTTCAAGCAATCAGAAATACCCATTGCCACATAGTTTCAGTTTCTGAGCGTCGTTTCCAACCCACGGCAATAGCAAATACCGGCCATAAGTGAGCTAAGCCCGACTTCCTGCTGCTTCGAACCCTCGGTGATGCATTCCTGATGCGTTAATTTATTTTAGAAAGTGTTTTTAGAATATATGTACATTTCAGAATGTGTATTCCCCTCACCCCCACCCCCTTCCATATGCATAGTCCGTGCTCATCACATGCTGCCAGTGTTAGTGTGGTGGGCTCGAACACCATTGTTCATGAGATGGCTCCCTGGTACCTGGTACAACCTATTAAGGATGCCATGAGAGGCCTCTACAACTTTAGAACTGCTCTGCTTTGACACTGCTAAGAGTGGAAACGCAGACTGCAGTACAACAGGACGGCACTGCAAGAAATTGTCTATGCTTCACAATTTTCACTACAAAGCGTAGGATAAATGCCCATTTTGTGCAATGCAAAACGGTTTTCTAAATATTCTTCTTTTTTTTATAGTCATTCGATGACAGGACTTCTGGGTAATTTGGCCCTACTGTAATTTTACTCAGTTGAAAAACCAGCAAGTTATTGAAAACCTTTCTCAACTACACGAACAGTTGAAGACTACTTGTTGAGTAAACATATCTGTGCCTTTCAACGACATTTTACGCGGTGCTAACGACTTTTACTGCATTTGCAGCGAAACAGTTCAAGAACGCTATTCGTGCGCACAAATTCGGAATCCATTTAGAAAATGACATTTGGCCTTGAAACATGTTAAGGTGTATTTCTGATAATTCAAACAAATACCTCTGCTCACGTTTGAATTAATGTATTTATGAGCAGGTGGCGGCACCATATTTCAGTCCACCACTTGCAAAAACATGAACAATCTCATGAACTTGCACATAGTTTGTGTGCCTGAATTTCCTGTGCACGAAAGCATCAAGCTGGCTTACTAATTGACATGCAAAGAAATTGAATTTTGCATTCTTGCATCTCAGCAGCTTGTGTTGTTATTTCCATTGATACTGCTTTCTGCTTTTTTTGTGACGTTACAATGGTACTTCGTGTTGGAATAGTTGTGCCTGTGGAACTAATAAGTCAGTCATATAGTTAGCAAGGAATTCAGTTAGCCAGGTCTCCTCACCAAACTCTTTTTCTTTGTTTTGCTTTATTCTAACTTACTGTCTTATCCAAGGTTTGTTCTTTTGCAATCTCAGGACACTAATATCTCAATATGGCTGGGCTCGGTACTATATTTTCATTCAAAGCAAATAAAATATCTTGATGCAAAACCCAGCCTTGCATGAGCAGCAGTAGTCAAAGAATACAGACTTCTTTTCTACAGCAACAATGTAATTTCTCCTCAATTAAGCTCCTTTACGGCTAGTGACACAAACCCTGCTGAAGTCATCGATATGTGATCAGTGACACTACTGCTGCTAAATGGAAGCCCACCAACTGATTTAGAGTGAAAAAGACTCTTTTGGAAAGTCTTAAGAATACCAATAGTGCAAAACTGCCATGGAACTTCAAACTTACCTCGGTCCAGTTGCCCACTTCCCAGGAGGCACACTCAGCGTCAGAACTGCACTCCTGCAGCCGTTCCGGCTTGGGTCCGACAGACTCCGTGCAGTGTGAGTCATTTGTCAGCACAATGCCAACCTCGGTCCGATATTGGCAGAAGACCAGCCTCAACTGGGTGCCGTTGCCACAAGACTTGGAGCATTCTTCCCATTCACCAACGTACCAGCTGCACATGTGAAAACAGTGATTTGGTACAGTGTCAGTTACGTTATGATGGAGGCAAAATGTGTGCTGTGATATATCAGTGCACATTAAAGGACTCCAGATGGCCAAAATCAATCTCCTTGAATTGCATGGTTGCCCTCCCTCTGTTCTTTCTTTACTTCCATGCTTCATGGAATGGTCGAGGTGTCCACCAAGAGTCAGACAATTATGTGGCCTTTTTTTTTATTCCTATCGAGAATAGATAAAAGTGCTGCAGAGGGAACTGATGTTGTGCCAAATGATCATTGTTGATAACAGTGTGTACTGCTGCTAATGAGTCACAATTTGAATCTCCCACTAGATAAAGATAAACACTATTCCCTGCCTCCAGTGTGCGAAGCAAGTCACTCGACATATACAATAGCATGCTATTCAAGGATAACCAATTATACCCTACCTAAACTGCAGTGTGGGTTAAAGCCTGACCACACAGACTTTCCGCCAGCAGTTTAGTAACAGCCAATAAAAGTTGTGCTACCCAAATACTTCTGCAAAAAATGAAATATTTCATGCCTGGCTCACAAAACTCAGAATCTGTTTCACATTGTGATGAACCCCCTTTACAAAATACCTTTATTTCTTTTTTTCTTTTTTTTTTTATGCGCACAGTGAAAAAGGTTTATCAGGGGAAGCAAACAAGCACAAGGAAGGAGCTGGTGTGAACTCGCCTCGCAGGGCAAGGCTCCGGGTTACAGACTTTGGTGGCCTCAGGCTTGATGGTCGGATTGCAGAGATCGTCGGACACTCTATCAAATGTAGTTGAACTCGTGCAGTATACTAGGCGGTTCTGAACACCTGAGCAAAGAGAGAAAAAAAAAACGCTGCTCAAAAATATCACCCACAGTACTAGCCACTTGAATTGCCAACCTGGTTCCCCAACAACTAACTGCCAGATGCCAAAGCTATATCACAGACTACAAGAGAGGTTGTGTTAGGCTCGGGATCAGTTTTGAAAGCTAAGCTTCTATTTATCCCAAATTTAACAAAAATATTGTACTTTAGAATTCCACAATGCTGACAGGTTTTTACACCAGGCCTAATGGCCCGCACCTCATAGGTTTACAGCAGTCAAGGTTTAGTGCTTTTTTTTAGCTTTTCATGTTAGGCACCCTGATGAATCAACTCTAATTTTACAAATTACTGACAGCATAGGCCTCAGGAAACAATGCCTTTAGTAAGAATGTGAAAAGAACTGACAGAAAAAATGTTAACACACACCTCCCCCACATGTCTGGGAGCATGGTCCAAAGTCACCCGAGTTCCAGTTGTAAGAGTCTGGCTGTGGGCGACTGACACCAGCGGGAACTGAGTATTCGTACACAATTCCCAGGTTCTTTTCTTGGTACAGAAGCTGCATGAAAAAGGGAGAGCCAGGCAATAATTAACCTCACATAAGGTAAAATCAGTCATGGAAGAATTCGGAGGGTGGGAAGTGATTAGTAAAAGAAAAATCGTCTCCAGCATAGTAGTCCACACAGTAAGTAGCATTACTCAGCGACAATGTGCATGTCATCCTAAAGAACAACTTGTAAGAAAAGCAGACCGTAGTCAGCACCAAAGATAAATGAAGCAAAATAAATAAAAAAGAATATATAGTAAAACCTCGTTACAAGAGTGTAACCATGGTCTCTTGTAACCAAAAATTCCTATCAACTCATATGTGTGGCAGTTTAGATTCCCTTATCTAAATTCTATTCTGTATCAGTGTCCTGTTTTGTTGCAGTATGTCAGGAATCAAAAAAGAGTGCCTCCTTTTGACTGGGAAGTCAAAATGTCCTTATTGTTTCAGCCACTGTCATCACATTCCTGTGTGACTGAAACAACTGGGACATTTTGACTTCTCAGTAAAGAGGAGGCACTCCTTCTTGGTTCCTAACATACTGCAACAAAACAGGACACTAATATGGAAAAGAATTTAATTAAAGGAATCTAAACTGCCGCACATAGGACGAGTCAGCTGAGTTGCATGAGTGTACCTGGGTTAATTGTGTCTCCTATAAATAGTGTAGAAATTACTTTAGGGACATGAAAAAGCTGTCCTTAGTAACAAAGTGTCTCTTGTAACCATGTCTCTTGTATGCAATGTTGTTAACATAGCAAACATAGGAAAAACAACCAAACCATTTTCAAGTGTCTCTTATAACCGAGAGTCTCTTGTAACCATGTCTCTTGTAACGAGATTTTACTGGACTTGCATAGCTTGAACTTGGACAGCTGTTGGGCAGTTAAAAATCCCGGCAGTGCCGTTTCACCCACAGTAAGGAAACTGGTGATTACAGTTTATAGGAAACATTAATTTAATCACCCAGAGTTCCTACTAAACTTGTCACGTGCAGCTGTGGTTCAAAAGGAAACGGAGTGTATGTAACTTTTCCCACGTGCTAGGTCATTCGGGTCCATAGCGTGATTATAAACAAATAAAAAAATTAATAGTCAGTAAATGAATAGAATAATAAGAAGCACACTTTTGGTGTAATATTTAGAGGAATGACCCAAGCTGCAGTAGAATTTGTAATATGTAAGAGAACAATTACAAAATCTTCATTACTCCTTCAATTAATAACTAACTCACTAAGGTTAATAAGTAGCTCTTCCTGAACAAATATCCAACTCCACCTTGGGGGATTCCCCTAAATATCTCCTAACACCATTCTCACAAGAGTTTGTGCTCGCTTGAGTTCGTGCTCAAGTTTGCACTCGCTTTTATGCTATCATCATAGTGAAAGTCAGGAATAAAATGAAGACTTACTACAATGAGGATGGTCTCAGTTGTAGGGCCCAGGGCAACCAAGCTCTCGGGTGCATTGGCACCATGGTTTCTCCGCTCGTAGTGAAAGACCGTGCCAGCAAACCGTATGCTTCGGGGAAACTCAATCCGCCAGTTGCCGTTGAGGTAGTAGTACCCGGTCTTGTTGCGGACAGCTACACAGACGAAAAAGGTAATTATCAGGAATTATGACTACACTTGGAGTTTGGTGTACCAAATTTCTGAGAATGTACAACATGAAACACTCACCGAGGTAGTTGTTTGTGGGCAGCTTCTCCTCAATTCTGATGTTCGTGGCCCCCGTTGGGATTAGCAAGATGTCATTGTAGCCTGCACAGCAATTTCATGCATATACAATGATTAGTGTAGTTTAACACGAACAAACAGTCAAACTCCTTTAATACTTTTTGGCATACTAAGTTATGAGACTAATAAAGTAGCACTGGCAATGAACACTAGACATAAAGTCTGGGTGACAGAGGCCGAAACTCACCAACATGCAAGTTGTCAAGGTCAAAAACGCCCTCAATGGTGTTGCAACTCGAACCGTCACCTCGACACACCCGGCACTTGTCCTCCACAGCATCTGATCCCAGCATCTTGTCACACCCAACAGGCTGGAGAAATGTACATATGTGTGGTCAGAAAAGGGGCCAAACTTTATCGATTAAGGTGAAGTGACCGGAAAAAGTATTTTACATAACAGAGACACTTCTCTCTCTGAAGCCTATCTCACCAAGTACAGTGCAAAGTGTTCATGCATGTGAGGCATGCTTACTAAAATATACCATGACGTTAAATATGACTGCAGAGCACTGAGTATTGCATACTTTTAGGCCATATCACTAACCACTTTATCTAAGTTTCATCAATGGCACAAAAAGAAAACAAAGCAAGCGGTGAAGTTACTGCTTAATGGATGCATAATACATAAATTGGCATTGCTAAAGAATGCAGTGCGGCTCAAACCTTACCTTGGATAGCAAGAAACGATATATCCAAGCAAGATCTCATAAAAAAATGCCCCTTTTGTTTTCGCAGATGTTGCTTAATTTCATCGTCACTGAGCACCCCTACAATGACAAGTGCGCGAAACTGCAAGCGATTGGTCCAGTCATCCAACTTATCTCATACTCTCTTATTTTTCTGGAGAGGTAAGTTGATGCGTTACCATGCAAGCTCCATTGACACAAACGTCAAGGCTGCCATCATCGTGACACCGTGTCCCGTCGATGGTCTTGGCCGAATGCCGATAGTAGAACCGTTCACCCCTTGGCTTGCAGTTCAATTCACAGGGGTTGGCAGCTGAATGAAAGAACATAAGTGAAAGACAGAGCTAGTTTAAAGCATTGCACACAACAAATTTCAGCCATTCATATCAACAGTATGAAAGGCATGAATAAAAAATTTCGAGGACAATTAAGCTCCGGTTTTTAGAGTATGATGCAGCTGCATTAAAGGAGCTGCTCTGTGGCTTCTCTTGGGTATCCTCATTTGTGCACACTAACTTTTCTACTTGCCTAACCACTAATGCCTTAATTTCGGCCTCTATTACTGCACACATACTTATTACCATGCAGTCATGAGCTAACGCATTATCTGAGGTTACCTGGCACAGATATAAAGCCCTGCTTTAAACAAGTCACATAAAGCTGCCTGCTTGGCCTGTGGCAAGGATCCCGCGCTCGATTTCCATGTCACCCCCTGTAAACTTTCTTTTTTTTTTTTTTTTTTATTAATACTGTAAGCCTTCTTCAGGCTCATACAGGAGTAGTTCAAGTCAATCGTACATAGAAACAGTACAAACAAAAAGGAACACAATGGAAATGGCAATCCCCGACAGTCAAATAACATTATTTTCATTGGCGAAAAATCGTTCAACGTTTTGAAAAAAGACATCAGGGTTAGTAATGTTAACAATTTCACTTGGTAACGCATTCCACATTTCGATAGCCTTAGGAAAAAACGAGTATTAAACGTGTTACAACGCGCCCAGAATGGTCTAATGCAATAATTATGGTTACCTCGGGTGGAGTGACGCTGGGGTGTTTTCAGGTAGTCTTCCTTATCTATGTTTAATCTATGATGATAAATGTTGAAAAGGAACTTCATTACAGCTGTTTTCCGGCGACAAAACAAGGTCTGTATTTGTGCAGTGATGCGCATGGCTGTTACGCTTTCATGACGCGAGTATTTTGAATATATGAATCCTAGTGCTTTCGACTGAATTTTTTCTAACTTTTCGATCAGATACACTTGATGGGGATCCCAGATTATGTTTGCATACTCAAGGATAGGTCATACTAATGTTTTATAGGCTGTTAACTTCACGTGCGGTGGAGCCATTGCCAGTCTGCGGCGAAGAAAACCAAGCTGTTTGAATGCGCTGCTACATATGTTCTCGATGTGTGCGTTCCATTTAAGGTCTTGGGTTAGAGTGATCCCCAGGTATTTTGCTTTGGCTACGTGTGGTATCGGGGAGCCAGATAATGTGTAGTTGTAAAACAAAGGAATTTTTTTTCTTGTTATGTTTAAATACGCCGTTTTCGAGATGTTAATTTGCGTGTCCCATGCTACACACCAGTCAGAAATGTTTTTTAAAGCAGATTGAAGTTTCATTTGGTCCCCAGAGCTGTTCACGGCTGTATAAATCACGCAGTCATCTGCAAAAAGTCTTATTGTCACTCCATGTTCGGCACACAAACTCCCGCTAACTCGGTCATGTTACCAATTCAATTCAATTACCAGTCAATGGTCAACCATGTCGCGTGCCAGAGTTGAGGTCATGATTTTTTGCCCATGTTGCCAACACTGGAATTCTTAGAGAACAGGGCCTTCTATGCTGTCATGCTAAAACGTCAACAGCACAAGCATCTACCTTATTAACCTTTTCATTTAGGTCTTCCATGCAACTTACATTAGGTTTCAAAACAAAACTAGCCCTGGTGAACCAGTTTGAGGATTTTTGAACTAAGCTGACAACCCAGCATTTGAACCCTGTAGCATACCCTCCAGAACTCTGTTCAATACTAAGAAAACAGAGTGTGTTCTCACATGTTGCAAACAAAAACAGCCACATGCATTTAATTTCATGTAGCGAAGCAGATAATACCTAATGTGGATCAGCACAATAAGTACTTACATGGGCACCTCTGCCAAGAAAGCATAAGAAAAAAAAAAAAGAAAGAAACCTCGCATAAGAGGGAGGCGTTTTCAGGGGCTAAAATCTTGACACACTGTTACATTTGTCCACCAACTTGTGCGTGCAGTAAAGCATAAGGACATTCATGCCTTATGCACGTAACAAGGTTCCCATGCTGCAAGCGTTTTGTCAGGAATCCTGAGAAGCATCAAAACAATGCTCTTCGCATAAATCCATACCTTGGAAACCCCACAATCAGCCGCACACGACATGTCATGCTTATGACTGCTCGCATCGTTCTAGAGCAGCCAGCCATTATATAGTTAATAGTGATACTCTTTCAAGTGATAGTCAATCATGCGAGCGTGCTACTTTGTGAAACACTCAGATTCATAACAGCTATATAACTTAAAATAAGATCTAAATGACTACGGCAGTATTGGGTTGATGGGAACAGCAATATGTTCAACATGCACGTCTTTGAGACTCTGAGAGCCAATGGCAGCCCTCTGCTTTAAACACTTTTAATATGTGAATTCAAATTCCTATGTACATGCATATGTTAAAGCAAACCAATCTACACGACTGAGGTCATTCCATGTTTGCAGGCTATTTACTCAGAAGCACTTGGTTGAGTACTGATGAAACTATAGATTAAAGACAACTCTAAGCTAAAATGAACAAACTCTATTTTCTCACTTGACATGGGTCGAACATACAAATGAAAAATCCAAGTCAAGGAAGGCTCTTGTAGAAATACCTGATTTATGTGAGGATTTTACATATGCAATTTCCATCACCCTGAAACTTCTTTCTTCCTAAGACACAAGTTTGTAGTACAACAACAAGTGAAGGCAGCTATGCCAGTACTGAAACAGTACCTATGTGTTGAGGTGGACTAGTTTTTTATAGTTCAACACTAACAGCACTATTAAACAAGATGCATGGACAACGAACACTCAAAATGCGAGCTTGCACAATATTCTGTGCCAACATGATGTTCAGGAAGAAAGACAAGACAATTTTTACATGTCGAATGAAATTCCAGATAGACTAGATCACCTTAAATTTTGCCTGAAGTCAACAAGAAATGTCCAGAGCCTTTTTCTTTCGATGTAAAGGTATTTGGTAAAACAGTTTTAATGTCCCAACATTGCCTACAGGGACACCATGGTGGGTTGCTCCAGATTAATTTCAACCCCCTAGGGCTTTCTAATGAGCACCGACATAGCACAGCAGATGGGGCCCTTTTGCACAATGCTTCCAATAAAAGAGACTACAGAGGCCAGGATCTGAACTTAAAACCTTGGACTCGGAAATAGTCTTCCACCGAGTTACCATAGCTATTTTTTCATACATAGCCTGTACATATTACTTAAATAAGCACAATAAGCTCTCAGCTTGTAGGTAAGCACCTTTGTTGCCTTGGCCCTTTTTTCACATGTCCTATCTGGTACTGATGCTTGTGAACAAAAAAAAACAAACTTCCATACCATTGTAGTGCTCACCTTTGTAATAGGGCACCCAGCTGTAATAGCGCCCTTCAAAGGGAATGCTGTTGAATCGAGCACACTGCTCTTCCCTGAAGTCCTTAGAGAAGTCCGGGCAATCCTAGTTGCAGAGATGGCAAAATGAGCGCAAACAGAGAAAAAATTTTTGAACACAAACTCAAATATGTAGCGAGAGTATCATAGAGGAAGGGAATGTCTATGTTCGTCTACTAGAACAAAAAGTTATGAACCTCAACCATTTGGCTGTGAATAATGTTTTTACAGGAAAACCAACAATTTCATTGAAGAAGCAAGCGTATGATAATTGAAAGCCAGTCTTCAGGCTTTCATATGTAAAGTGCAATCCAAATATGCCTTATACTAACTGCAGTGCAAGCACCGCAATAAAATTTACTAAGTATGCATCACACTTCACTTAGAATTTAATTCCAAAGACTTAAACATTTTGCATTCCCTTAACTATTCTCATAATGTGACAGTAGTAACGATACCTTCCTTCGTTGGGCCAGCTCCAACCCTGTACAGTGGCTTTTGAACTTTGCCCCAGTGGAAATATAGCTGTCATACCCAGAAGAATTAGAGAATCTATTTCACATTGACCATTCCACAAATGCAGTTGCTAGAATTTTGGCATGCACCATTTGCATACCACTTAACACATAAAAGTGCAGCAAAAAAAAAAGGATAACAAACCCACTTTTCTGAGAGCGTGGAGAAACAGCTTAGATAAAACAGATGCATTATGTTGACTGAGAAGCAGCATATCAAATGCTGCTCTTAATTAAAGGTCTTGAACCTGAACTACTACATTTTGGTCCATGAACCCTTTCCCAAGCATTTCACCCCAGAAGAGGCAAGCATCAGGCTGGGGGAATCCTTGTACCCATTGAAAAACATTTGGATATCCATCGGCACCAGGAATTCAACCTGGTATATCCGGAATGCAAGGCGGATGCTCCATTACAAGGCCGCCACAATGACTTCTGTGTTTTGACATCAGTGTGAAGTACACCAAAGGTACCAAATCATCGAGCACCCAAATATTTAAGTCTTAGCCCAGTCAGGAGACCTGTTTGCGTACCACGGGCTTTGGCACCAATAGTAAATCAGCAATTCAGTCATCAGTGTGCTGGTCACATGCTGCCTCTTTGTAGAATGTTATCAGCAAAATGCACTTGCCCTGCCAAGTGAGTACATTTTTTTCATCAATCAGCTCATAAAAGATGCTACTGTAGTGCTCATGTACCCTTTCTCAGTTACTTGACTTATTTCAGGTTGAGAGCCATGTAAATTCTACCGGCGCCAGCTTTCAGTAATAATTAAAACCACCAGCAACTACTACCCTGCAGGTGAAAAATATCTGCTATGTCTGATGCCCATACAGCAGCAACACTCCGAGCTATAATGTTGCTATATTGCAGCTGTGCAGGCTGTTTAACACAAGAAGTATTTAAACCTGTAAGAAACTCTAGGCTAAGGCTTGTGAGATTATGTTTGGCTTTAAATTTCACCTCATTACAGAGGAGGTAAAATATGATAACCAGGAAAAAAAAATATGGACATAAGGTGTTAGACACGACATGTGTGAACATTTATTTTGTGTTCTGAAAAACATGGAAATATGTGCAGAGCATCTCATGAAAGCCTGCTACAAATGATAGCTTGCAGTCCCACAAGTGTAGCTGCTGTCTAAAAAAACACGAAAAGTGTGTACTCCAAGAATGCTATGCAAAGAACAAGATTTAAAACAATGTGCACAATGTTAATGCAAATTATAACTTACACCAACTGCACAGAGGTGACACCAGTACAGACTATCATCGACAGCCACACACAATTCAATGTGATTGAAACCAATAATGAACACCGATGAGCAACTGTCTTCATACACACAAATATTTCTTAATGTTCACAAAATAAGAGCCCAGAGAATATCTCAAGTAAATGTGCACCCAAAGCCAATCAGCTATAACCGTCTGGAATGACTCCAATTTCGGCGCATTTACCCCTCAAAGGAGTCTTCTTTGTCACTGTTACAAAGGCATACCACGCACAAAAATACCACGGCTGCTGCAAGTGTCCTCAATCGTCCTGAACCTGAACATGCTTCTTTCTCCTCTTCTTTGAAGCCACAAGTCCGCTATCATATTCTGAAATCTTGATCTTCTTGACAGGTGCCTTCATGTGTTTGTGCTTGTCAGCAGGTCCAAAACGATTCTTGTGGCCGGGACGACGTCCTGGAGTATCGGGTTGTGAAGCCCACTGTGCTCCAAGGGTGCTTGGAGTTTCTCTCAGGCAGTACGCCTTCGCAAAGTGTCCCAGGTGCAAAGCTTTGAAAGACACCACATGCCTCATGGCGCGTGGATATGACGCGTACGACCGGACATGGCTCAAGTACCCTTTCTTGGCCATTGCCTGCAAAGCCGTCTCCTTGTAGACCTCACTTTCAAAGATTAGCTGCAGTGCTGTTACATAATCTTCCATCGTTTTCAGCTTCTGTCCCGGGTCAGTCCTAGCCTCAAGGATGTAAGACTTGATGGAGAAGACCTTGGACAGGACACTCTTGAGATCCATTCGGTCTAGCTGAATGTTTCTCTGTGCAAGAACATCAAGGAAGCCAACCTCAGATGGAAATAGGAGAAGGACCACCTTCCCTTTGGCACCTATGCGAGCTGTCCTCCCCGCTCGGTGGACATACTCTTCAGGACGAAGGGGCACGCAACACTGGACGATGAGGTCGACTTGAGGGACATCTATGCCCCGTGAAGCAACATCAGTCGTGAAGAGGACACCAGCGGATGCCTCTCGAAATCTGTTAAAGATTTCTGCCCGGTCATGCTGAGTCATTTCTCCATGGAGCTTAACAAAATCTATTCGCTTCTCAGCGTCTTCAAGCATGATGCCTAAGACCGAAGAGAAAAGGGCGTGCTCAAAGTCTACAGAGTCCTGAGTAGCTAGGAAGACTATAACTTTGCCTCGCTCAGCCACGACACAAGCATCAAGGAGCAGGCAACACAAAGCCATCTGTGATAGCTTAACAGGCACCTGTAGATAATATTGACTAAGACCCGGTGGCAAGACGAACTCTTCGAGCTCCTCAGCGCCACCCTCCACCGCAGCATCAACAGTCACTGGATTTTCAAGAGTCAAGCCAGCCAGCCTCTCCACGCCTTTAGTCAATGTCGCAGACAGAAGCACGCAAGCTCCTTTGGCCTCTCTTTGCTCCTTCCACAACGTAACAATCCTCGAAACCGACTCTTCAAAGCCCAGTTCGAGCATTCGGTCAGCTTCGTCGATCACCAACCAAGAAGTCTTGCTCAACGAGAAGGACTCGGTGTGTTCCAAGTGATCCGTCAGCCTCCCCGGTGTGCCAACCACGATGGCAAGCCCCTTTCGCAGGCGCGCCTTCTCGGATTTCTTTTTTTCACCTCCCATCAATACGCCGGGCACGACCCAGGTGCAGGCCTTGCATAGCTTCTCGAACCACTCGTACGTCTGCAGCGCCAGCTCCCGGGTCGGCACGACAACCACGGCGCGAACTCCATCGGCCCGCGTCAGCTTGGGCCGGATATCCTGAAGGTGCTGGACGATCGGCAGCACATAGGCAAGAGTCTTACCGGAGCCAGTCTGTGACTTGATGAGCGTATCCCGCTGTTCGAGGAGCGAAGTTATGGCCAGCTTTTGCACTTCGGTGGCGGTGGTGATCTGGAAGCGATCGCGCAGGCAAGCAACAAGGTGAGGGTGCACGGCAAAGTCGGTGAACTGGGAAGACGAGAAGACCCGTTCGTTCTTAGCGTCCACTACAACGGACGTCGTCTGCTGCTCCTCTATGGCGGTCTCGAAATTAGCCAGAGAGCCCCGGTAGCCAAACAATGAGGAAGTCTGGGCAAAGCTTTTTTTCTTCTTTAGCGGTGGCGGTGACAGCTCAGTCCTCTGTTTTCTCGCTTCGCTGTCGGCGACAGTTCTAGGCTGGTCATCGCAACTGCGCTTTCCGGAAAATGCGCCATGCTGGAACTTCACAGGTTTCGCCGGTGTGGACGATGTTTTAATCGCCGCTTGTTTCTTCTTGAGGAACGCAGTCGGTGTGGAGCCGGGCTTTCCGACGCCTCGACGAAAGGTTGCCGCAGCCTCAGAATCTGCGGGCAAACGTCTCTTTCGAGGCTGGTATTCGGTGTTGAGGTTGAGCACGAGATCGGTGTCATCCATGGCCACGTGAGACGGGGACCGGAGCACTTCGCTTCTGTTACCACGCGATCTGAAAGCAATTGCAACGCTTTCCAAGCTTCATGTTGGTTCGCACGGGTCACATAGAGTTGTTGACGTGCAACAAACGGAATGCATGTCTCTCGAACTACACCACTCTTCTGATCCGCCGCCAAAAACACCACGCCGCACTACGCACGAACAAATTCCCATATCGTAACTTAGGCTTAACACAAACCCTATTCAATAAATGTACATCAGGCTTTGATAGGTGGCGCTAGCAACGTGTTAAAAACAAAGTTTTTGTCGCAAACATTTTACGGCACGCCGACAGATGACGGCACTCTTGCACATTGAAAAAAGGCGGTCTTTACAAACCTTATTCACGCTTACTGTAATTACTTTGGCCACTAAAAAAGCAGCGTAAAAAGCATGGACATCGAAAGGAAGGAAATACAGTGCTATGTTTGTATTCACTCGATTTCCGTGTTTTCTGAGCTAGTTTTTAGTCGCTTTGAATCCTTACTAATCAGTCCAGTCCACCATCCCAGACGGCAAATAATTTTCAACTTTTGTGAAATTTATAAATCTTAACATTCGCGTAGTAGCTATACGTGTCGCCAGCATTTGTGAAGGAAGTAACTGGTCTTCAGTTCGCGCTAGTCTATACGGAATTATTTTCTCATCAATTTTATTAGTGCCGCAAAGTTAGAAAGCCATAAGGTGAGTAGCTAGCCCTGGGCCGTGATATCACTGTGTTTTCGATTGTTTGGTTCGTGATTTATTATTTTATCTGCCAGAGATTTCGCTGCTACGTTTCTTTAGTGAATCGTCCAAAAGGCGTAATCCGGAAATTGATTTCATTCCTCTGAACGACGTAACAGCGAACTCAATGAGCAGTTGTACCGGTAGTACTCTCGCCGGAAGTAATTTACGTATTCGTAACGCTGCATACTCTTCGGCATTACCATAACCATATCACATTCAGTCGAGAGTCATTGAATATGGGGAGAGCAGCGACAGCTGCCATCGAGCATTCAAAAACATAACTAAATCACTTCGCAGCGTGCATCGTATCAGGTAGCCAGAGAGGCACTAACTTAGAGGGGAAACGCAGATAGCTTCCGTAAATCTTTGTTATTTCAGGCGCAGTGGCTTACGTCGACATTCCTGTCGTAGGTGGCAATGAACTCTCAGAATAGAGAGAGAGAAGAAATTGAAAGAAGCGCTGCAGACTACAAGAAGTCGAAGCCATTTTCGCCTACCGCGGGAGTGCCGGCGTGTCGCCTGCCAATCACGGCTGATGCGTGCAGACATGTTCCCGTTTGCGCATACGTCTGCTTTACATTGCAGACGAGGAGCTACTGCTTCGTTTATGTGTTAGCTTCCTTTTTTTTTTTTTTCGTGGCGCTTCGAATTTGTGAGCCCCTCTTCGGGTTTGAAAGCGAGGCTGGTTCGTTTTGCCACGCCCTCGTGTTACATATTCCACAACACGGTCCGCCCCTACCATGTTTCCCCACCCAGCTTTCTGAGATGATATAAGCACTGCGTTTTGCGATGCAAGCACTGCAGAAGCTGAATTCGCGAATCTGTACGCGCGGAAGTAGTGAGATCCATTAGTTTGTCGAACATAGACCCGGCAAAAGTGAGTATATATACTCACTTTTGTTATAAACGTGTATGGCTGAACGGTGAATAAGATAGAAAAAAAAAGACTGAGATATAAACGTATGTTTACACATGTCTCGTGAGATTATTTGCATTTGTGGCATTTTCTGCTAGTAGCGCAATTTAAAACTGATACGTGTACAATACAACTGGTCTTTAAGCCCACGTAAGGTTATCTAGATTATTTTTCTTCGGCGCGAAGCACAGACTCCAGATTAGTGAATGTAGACAGTATTAAACGCAGGACACTCGAAGTCTCTGTGTTATGTCGCATTTCTTTATTATCTGTGCATTATATATTACTAATAGCAGAGCATACTATGGGCATTCATGACGCTTGAATCTGACAGATATATCCACTCAGTGCCCATGATCTTTTGCGATCATTTTTGGCCCCGATGATTTTTCCAAATTAGTAGCATTGTACAGCTTGGAGCTCAATGCACGATATTGCATCAAAATCAAGAAAGAACTTCCGCATATGCGGTTAGTACACTTTTCGGCGTAGCCACAGAAAATTCTTCTCTTTCGTCCCAAAAATCTCCACAACCACTGAACAAAGCATGCTAAAATCGGCGCAAAATTATAAAACGCAGGCCCTTCGGTTGGGCTAGGTAGTGGTTCCTCGAAAATCTATAAGCGAAGTTCTATTTTCAAGTTTAGTCCTTTTGAACAAAGACATCTCTGCATGTCAATGAGCATATTACACCACAAAAATCTCTTAGTTTGAAACGTCTGCCTCATTTATACTACTTTCTTATTGTGGTTCAGTCGCGCAGTTGGATGTCTTTTTGCTTTCTATACCACAACTACTTACGTTTTGTTTTCTACAGCTTTAACTTTCGGCCCAGTAGCGACAGGCATGAGCTTCAAGTAACCGATATCTACGTTGGCTGGAGGCATTCAAAGGCATCTCTGATATAGTTACGAAGTCCATTCAGAGTTGGTATATGTAGTACTTGCAACGTTCATGGCACGTCCTGTGGATATCAGCGATAGAGCAGGACGATATGTTGACCTGAACAAGCGCATCAAGTGTCCGAAGCCGAAATGTTCCCAGCGAACTCTTATAAGCACCTCGCATCGACAGAAGCTACGCGGAGAACGCACCGCGAGATTTAAACTATTTGAGTAGAACCGCCGTGAAGGAACTCCTGGCAGTGATTTGCAATTAAAGAGATGGTGACTGCAGTGGAGTGTACTTACTTCGACATTGCAGGAGAAGTACCTCTTGGAGGGACCCACGCAGCCGTGTGTTCCATCCGCCCTGTAGAAACGAGAATGAAGCGAAAATTGCACAATAATCCCATGGTACCGTTAATATAGGCGTCCTTTAACTTGACTGCACGAAAGCACTAACAAGGATTGTGTCTGGAACCGTCCAAACGACAAACCAGTTATTTTTTTTTTGTTTGTTTTCGTCATTTCAGCACAGGCTGAGGCTCACAAGAATATTTAAGCTGTCCGAGCACGGAAACAATAGGTGTCAATAACTCACTAAATGCTGCTGGTGTCACACACATATTGTACCTATTTTTATAATTAAGGACTCGTAATTTACGCATCCACTTACTCGTATTTCATATTTGATTTGGCATTGTCAACATCCTGCATAAATTCGTAGCACCGGCGGTGGCGAAGAAAGAATGCGATATAATATATATTGAATCTAAAGCCCCAATTCTGGGATCTAAAGTCACTTTCGTGTTGTAAGAGAGTCTGTACTATGTGGCTTCAGGTTGATTTCGACCACCCGGGACTTCTGAACGTGCTCTGGTATTGTCCAGCACACTGCCGCCTCATGCAATTCGCCTACATCGAAATCTGGCGCCCGCGCTGTGCCAAATTCCGCAACCAAACACCAGTGAGCCGCGGATGGTCGGAGAGGGTAACCAGGTCGCTGGTGAAAGCTTTAAAGGCAGCCGGCGGAAGGGTAGCTGCGAATGCAATAAAAGGCTCTTCTTTACCAGGGACTGCCTAATAGTTCAGGGCAACTTAACTAGAGCCTAAAATTCCGCAACAAGCGTTAGCTATACATTGCATGGTTGCGCAGTTGTTAATTGTTCGAGGAGGAGACAAAATTAGGTCTCCCACTTGAGAGGCAAGCTCGGCGGCAAGTGCTGCGTCGCGTGCATACAAATTACAGAGCTGTCCCGCTGATTTAGCTAACACTTCCGACTTTGCACAGCCGCCGCATCGTCTTAGTTACAGAGACGAGGACGAGTTCGCTGCTGTCCGCGCCACCCCGAACGTATTTCGATGGAGGCGAGGTGCAACAGCGCCCGCACGCAAATTAAGAACCGCGCATGGTTGAAATCAATATGGCGCATACCTTACAAGCATGGAAGCTGTTTGTCAAGTAAGGACCCATCAGTTAGTGTTCTGCACCTCTTAATGACACCCATAGCTGCTTTCTAGACAGCGAAAACACCTTTTTTACCCTGCGGAAGACACTCCTTCCGAATGTCCTCGCCGTTTAAAAGAAGTGCTTTGTCACAGCGGAAGGAGTGTTTTCGCAGTGTAGAAAAGGTGTTTTCGCTGTCTAGAAAGGGTGTTATCGAGGTGTAAATAAACTAAGAGTGCTTTTGCAGATAAACTACTTCTCATAAACATGGGCGTGCAAGACGACTACACTGACTGTAACTCACTGTACTGAGGCATGTCGAGAAGCATAGCAATAAGCAACTCACGAGGAAACTGTGTCTAACACCACGTCCTTGTGATTATTAACTAAATTTATGTGTTCCGAGCCCCGTTTGATCCTGCATGCGTGTAGTGCCTTGAGAAGAGAACCGCGGCCAAATATATGTTTCGTGTTGTAGGAAACTTGTATTTGACGTTGTGCAGTACACGAGAGAATCCACGGGTCTATAGCGTGTGCGCACGCAGAATTATTATAAATGCAGGCAGCAATGGACGCTAACAAAAACGACAGACTAAAAAAGAGGAATGCATGAGGTGTAAACATATATATTCAGAAGCTTAGTATTGATGTACCTTGTCGACAAAAATAAGAAGCGCTTCATCTGTCAAAACAAATCGTGTAGCCATTGAAAACTGCCTTTATTCGAAAATGTAAAAATAGCGGGGAAAAAACCGGCATGGTGCAAAATACTGCAGGGAAACACGCCTCCAACCTGTTTCGCAGTTTGAACATTGTAGCGCGAAAAAAAAAAATACAAAAGAACAAGAGACCTAAAGTAAAAGAACGTCACACATCAGGTTAAAGGAAAGAATCCTCCCTAAATTCTTGTCAACTTGGTGCTCTTCGCAACATTATACTCACGACTCGCCTCCCAACTTGAAAAGCCAACTTCTGAAGTGCGAACACTAAACTTTGGTCGTGAGTTCTTTCTTTGTAATAGCGCGCAAAGACACTAGTGAACATAAAATGCCAGTTGGAGTTACTTACTTTTGAAAAATTTTTTCATACATCAATTAGGCTTCAGCAACCGAACTCAATAGTTATGACTCGTGAGATCATTGTTTAGTTAAGACCACATGACTCAAACAAAAAAAAAACTGCTTTGGGTAGTCTGGTGTAAGGTTGCCTGCCGTAGGGAGCGATTATACAACTGCTTTAATTCGATAGCTTTCGAAATGTCACGAAGGCGGATAATGTATGGCCGACCGTGGAAGGTGATGAAGAAGGAGCACATGAGATTCTCTTTAATAATAATAATAATAATAATAATAATAATAATAATAATAATAATAATAATAATAATAATAATAATAATAATAATAATAATAATAATAATTTCGGAAGAAACATCCGGCTTCGCTCTTGTTTATATTAATTTCTTCCCCAAACTTTCTGCTACGCCTGCATAGCTACAAGCTTTCACTGGAGTGCTCTCTCTCTTTCTCTCTTTGCGTGTGCGTGTATGTGTGTGTGTGTTGGGGGGGGGGGGGGGGGGGGGGGAGTACCTCTGGACCGCGGCACCTCTGGTATCGCCTGCTCGCACTAGCAAGACGAGATCGAAGCGGGCCACTCAGCGGTGGGAGGCATGCAGTGACGAGTGCAACAACTAGGAGTCCCGCAATTTTGGTGCGCCTATAAAGATCGAAAACCGAAATGCATCAGCGAGGCGAGGTCACGAGAGGCGGAGGAAATGCCAGGCTCGAACTTCAAGCGAATCTTTGGAGGCACGAAGGAAGGGTGCGCGAAAGGTCAGAACGGCGGGGAAGCTGCAGGTCTGCCAGAGAAAAAAGAAATACCTAGTTCCCTTTGGAGTAAAAGAAAGTAAAAACAGGCGTGATCTGGGTAAGACAGGTGGGGAACGCGTGAAAGAAAAGTGTACGCGCGTGGCGGTGAGCGTGTACACATACGCAAAGGCATGTGAAACTAAGTAAACGTGCAAACACATAAAAAAGACACATGCGAGTAAACATGTCATAAGACCGAAAAGAAAGCAAGAATCTGAGAAAGGAAGGAATAGTACCACAGCATGGCTACTTTTAGAGTCGGTGAAAGAAAGAAAGAAAGTGCTGATACAACGAAAGTTAAACAAGTTACTTACGCTGAAGGGAGAGTGGCTCAGCTTCGCTGTACGTATACCGTACAGCATGGCGAAAATCCAGGACCTTCCCAAGCAAGCTTTCCCGTGCTACTCGTAACAAAGTAGTCCCGCTTTCTGATGGTCCCAAACTGATTAGCATTTCTGCTGCGTCATATTAACTCACGACATGTGGCATAGCTGCAGCATCTTTCTCATAAGTTGTTTGGGTGAAGGAAAGAGTGGAAGCCCCAGCTCCGGGGTCATGCGGTGCTTGGATGAACGCCCTCTGCCTCACTGCTGTTTGAGGGACCTCCTGCTCTGAGACGGGCCCTTCTATATAGATGGTGCAGTAATGCAAAAGCTCCATGGCTAAACGCAGTGCTGACGTTCGGCAGTGCATGGTTAGCACGTAGTAAAGTTTGCGAAAAACTTTGATCTCGCATTTCAGTTGCACAGCGCGCTGTGCCTTTGCTCGAAATAGCCCATGACCAAGGGAGGCTTCCGGTGCAAGCGCCGGCAACCGCAAACATCTCCTCACCAACGTAAAGGAACGGGGCTTGTGCACCACATACCTGAAGTCTTCGCAGACCCTGTTCTGGTAGGCGACTCCACCGCCGCACGTTCTAGAGCAAGAGCTGCTCGCCGTCCAGGGGCCCCAAGGCCCGGACTCCTGGTACGAACCCGGATTCAGGCCCAGCGTCACGTTCTGCAGGAAGTGGTGCTGGTGCTGGCGCCGCTGACGGCCGTGGCGGCCGTGGTGCCGGATGAGCTGCGCAAAAGAGACAAGAAAAGAAAGAGGAAACGAAATTATCTCTCAGGTAGAGGCTGAAAAAAATGTTCGACATGTATAGTAAACGAACAGTATGGCGGCTGCAAATACAAACTTGAGAATTCGGTTTAGTGCATCTGTTGTAGTGTTTGCGCGTTTTGCATTCAGCTAACCCTTAACTTCTAGACTGTATGTGTGGTGATATTCGGAGTCTCTAATTGAAACCAAAACTTCCTTGGTCTCCGTATATGGCTACCACGACTCGCTATGGAACTCTTCTGCTTCGGGTATACGGGCTATATCTCGCTTAACAATGACAATGCCGTGCAAGTAAGCGGCCTGGGACAAAGCGAATCAAAGTATTGGGGTTTTACAGTAGTGGGAGTGTTTGGGTGAGTTGGCTGTGAAATATTAGACTGCAAATGCACTACAAGACGAAGACTTCTGGCCTACATTTCTACGTATTCGTCTTTTGCGTGATTTTACAATCGTATAGTGCAGTTGTATTGGCAAATAGTAGTTGGGTGCAATTTGGAACGAGCGTCATGATTCTCGTGAATGGGGTCTTCAGATTATGAAATGGCTCCCATGCTTTGGCGCTCAGTGAGGACTATCAGTGCCAGGAGAAAATGAATGGACGAATTATTAATTAAAAGGGCGAATCGGCTACAACTGACTGTCGTAGCAGCGTACTGCTGAACACAGCTTTGTCTCAGCTTCGAGCAACAACAGCGTGAGCGGAAAGCTCAAGACCAGTCAGAAAATACCGGCCGCAGACGTAAGCTCGCAATTCTCAGCCATGTGACACATGACGAATAGTCACGTAACCTTTTAAGCGTGTCACTCCCCGCTTTCGGTTTTGGTGTTCACGCTGCAAAACCTAAATCAAAACTCCCATCCTCTAGAATGCCTTCTGCCCACCGCGTGTCCATTATGGTTCCAGGTCCCATCTAAACGATATCCTGGTAGCCTACAGGCGAACGCGCCAGCTTCGTCACGAAACACTCACACACCAAGGACGCTGTCGTTTACAAGGCAGACGGCTGGGCATGTTGGTTAGACATTATCGGTGCAACATATACGACGAGGACGAGAGGAGACACAGCGCTGACGTCTTAGACTTTGTAGTTTACACAACATGCAGTTCCTCGCTGCAACAAGAAAAGCGGGTCCGAATTGTCATTCCAAAAACGAAGCCAATAGCGTTATCGTGTAAAATGCTGCAGCTTTCCAATTAGGCCTACACTTGCTCCATGCTAATGTCAAAGGTTAAATAATGTGAGGTGATTAGACACTTTGTTAAAAAGGAAGGCATTCCCGGTATGCTAACCTATAGAGCTAACAACGTTTGTTCAGTTTTATTATTTCAAGAACGCGCCCGTGGCATTACAATTTCTGGTCCAAGTCTCGTAACACACCCTGAAAATTCAATGGCCTTTCTAAGAATCAGGCCGCAGCCGCGAGATTCTTTCTTTGCCCATCCAATAAATATGTTTGCCTTAGATTCAAGCCCATCCTTCCGGCAGACAAGTATCGGATCCGAAGGAAGTGCGTAAAGCGCAGTTACATTAGGTGAACATAAAGAAAGCCCCGAGCATCTGTATCCACGCTCCGTCTCACATATGGCGTTTGCATAACTCCTGCATAATGAATGCGGGTGACGTCACAGCTGACAGGCAAATATAAAGCGTCCAGCTGTGGGCTCCATGCATCACGCCTGCACGTGTCGTGCACGAGCACAAGTGCACGCCACAGGCCCGTGAAGAGAAACAGGCCATCGACACGGTTCTCAGGAAGATGCTTCAAGGTATGCCAGCCGACGGGTACCGGTTATGTTCCCTGGCACAGAACTGTTTTGTGCCTGACACTGCCATCTTTCAACCGGAACTGGGAATACGAGAACGTCCGCGGATGATGTCACATATCCATCGTCGAGAAATTGATTTATTGATTGATGAGTAAAATAATGGCTTTATGAGGTAGAGGGTGAAAAATGTGTGTGCGTGCAAAATTTAGTTGACGTGGACTAATTAGTTAACTTGTTAGAGCCAAAAGAGTCTATTACACGTCATAAAAGCCAAGGACGTCGATATATGTACGGACGTCAAAACAGTCACGGACGTCGAAATTGTGCAAAAAGAAACGTAGGAAAAAGAGAAAAGGAGCAAAAAGAAGAAAGAGAGAGAGAGAGAGAAAAAGCAGATGAGCGCAAAAGCGGCCAATGAGGGCATAGAGTTGCAGGAAAGCCTTAAGAGAGATCAAGTGCCTTCAACGAATTTTTGCCCTGCGTTTGACAGAACAAAAATAAAAACTAAAAAAAAAACGCGTCTCCGGCTGCAGAAATACTTTCTTTTTCTCTTCGATGCAAATATCGAAAACATGCAATGCTAACTTGAAAACTCGCCGAACTCTAAACATTTTTACTTGCGTGAAGGATACAGTGAAGTGAAAAACGCACGACCTTAACAAATTTTCCGCTTAGTGGCCGCATATAGTTTCTGGTCTTTCGCTTAATAGGCAGCCACCCGCGCGCACACGTTAAATGCTCTTTGGTAGCATATATAAGAAAAGCTTTTGCATTCAAATGGATGTTTTGAGGACAAACGATCACTTGAACTTCGGCGCAGGTAAGTACAATCGAAATCATATGTTCTGTTAGTGCACTACGGTGATCGAACCTCTCGTCAAGAAACTGAGCAGACAACGCCTCTTTTTCCACCGCTGTTAATAAGAAACTGTCTGCTCTCACGGATGGAAACCGCAAAGAAGCGGGCCGTTCACACATGTTACTGCAATATAACGTCAGTTTAATGACGTAGATTACGGTGACATCATATGCGGCCAATCAAGACGGATTCAAGACGAAGACTGATTACGAGGACTGGAAAATATGAGTAACTGTCTCACTCTCGAGGAAGGCTTCCACGCCGTCTTGAAGGGGAAGGAATATGAAGGAGCAAGTGAAAGAAGGAGAGAGAAAAAGACGCCCTATACTGGAGGGCTAAGAAAAAAATTTTAAACACAAGGGGTTATTTGACGTGCGCTGGCACAGCACGGCTCCCGGGCGTCCGTTTGCCGCCATCGAAACGTATACCGATCGCGGACAAGGTAGAAACCCGCGCTTGCTACTGTTGATGAGCCGAACGTCGTAACCGCTTTGTCATCGCGGGGAGCCTGAAGAAGAAAACTAAATCCTCAAGAAAATAAAATGCCACTAGAGTTGAAAACAGAGGGCTGCTGGGCCATTAGCAAGACGAGGAAAACATTAACGCCTTATCCCCGAACACACATGCTCACTTGGGCTTATGGTGTGAAAAGCAAGGGCTGCCTGTAAAAAGAGAAGATTTAAGGAGGGGGGGGGGGGGGAGATTAAGGAAAATAAAAAATATAAACTTACGTGTCTCCTGCCATCTGCCAGTGAGACTAGCAGCAAGAGGTACGCCGCTAGGAGCACAGCTCCCCAACTCCTGCAAAATAAAAGGTACGGAGAAAGTAAGCGAAGAGTGTGGAGAAACCAAGGCGACAGACAAGAGCCTAGAAATAAATGCGATACGCTATACGAGCCGAAAAACTCCAGTAGAGATAATCCCCCCGCTCTAAACGCGGTACCTCCACGAGTCAGTCGGATCCTCTACAAGCGCGCTCTTAATTCCCCCGCCGGGCTCCTCGGACACACGACATGACAGGCACGGGAGTCGGAGTTCAAGAAGCCGGCCAAGAAAAGAGCGCTGCTTTCAAGGTGGCTCGCCACGACGCCCTAATCCTCGTGGCTTGAATTCCGCCGTCGACAAGACGAACGTCCCCATTCTGTCGGTGGTACAAGCAACGCCGATTTCGTCGAGCTCAGCAAGTCCTTGAACTTCAGCCCTGAAGTTTAACGCTCGGCTTAAGATTCAAAAAGAAAAAGAAAACGCCCAAGTGGTAGCGCCGAGCCTAATTCCGACAAGCATGAGGCTACAGTCGCAGAAAAATGCGGTGTCTCTCTTGATTCGGCGTCTCTCTGCAGATGTGTTCCACTCCGTTGGTACAATAGGCCGAACACTCGGTACACGCGCATTAGGCACAATCGTATTTACCAATTGACAAATGTCAGAGCGAGCTGATGATCTCTTTTGTAACTGCGGTACCTATGAAGCTCGGCCACGAAAATGAGGCCACCTTTTATCTGTGCACCTCACTGCTTCCAGGCCTTGACGAATGCATTTAGCGAGTGGGATGAGCATACTATATTTAGAACGAGTGCGCGAAAAAGATTGCGTTTTTAAATTCCCTCTGTGAAAGGGGATCACAAAAAGCGTTGCTCCGAGGCATCCCTTCGCACGGAGCATCACGTTCAAAGCGCATTTTGTCTGCAGTGTTGGGTGCGTTACCTTTGTATACCCCCGAAACATAACTGTGAGCACTCCCCTGATGGGACCGAGGCAAGTAGGTCACCGCCGCTTGCGGCTGAGGCTAGCTTGCCACCGAATTTTTACCTGTTGTAGGCCGTCATTGCACCCGCCACCGCTTCGGTGGTGGACGACGGCTGTTGTTGCGGCGCGCGTGTTTTTCTCCTTCTTCCTTTTCTTTCTTCTCTATTTTCTGATCTGTCTGCACGAGGCAGCGGAGGTGAATCAGCTGCAGAGCCAGTAGCAGGCCTGTGCATTTTCTTTTCCTTTTTCCTACAGCCACAACTACAACAACAACAACGAATACAACAGACTAAGACATACTGCTTGCGAGATCCAAAGTTGTCCCAGGAGTGAACAACAAATTTGTTAACACCCGTCTGGTGACGCATTCGGCCTACAAAGCAGAGTGGCATCAACTTGTTATGACAACTTGGAGCAATGTCTGAGGCATCACTGACCAACGTTTATAGATATCTATAAACGTTGTCACTGACCTTGCTGTATTCCATGTTGCCTTTTCAGAGAAAGGAACATCCACTGACAACCTAGCTGAGACAGATGCGCATGTCCGAGAACCTTGCTGGACGTATACATGAGTTCTCTATGTCAACTGAGGTATTTGGTACGAAGCAGCGCAGTTTATTGACTAATGATTTAGCGCCTATTTTTAACGAATATTTGAAAGTTGAGTCCGGGGTCATTAACTGGTGAGCAATCTTATAGAGCGGAAAAGAAAGAAAGAAAAAGTGGCGTTGGGTTGAAGTCTCGACTTTAAAACAAAATCGCTTCACTCAGCTCTTCTAAAAAAGCAACCTTCAGGACGCACGATTTTCTGTATTAGTTGCTGTCTTTCTTGTCGGCTAGAAAACGAAATAGAACACATGAGGACAAGCTTCACTCGGACACTTTTTTGTGCAGCAGGAGGAAAGGCTGCAGAATACAACCATGTCTCGTGACTAAGTGGCGACTATATGACTGACATAACCTGTAAGGTTATGCTCTTGAAGAATCAAGCAGACATATGTAACAGTCATGGCGAAGGACGTGGACAGCTGGCTACTATGCGCATTTCTGGTTTATCCTGCCCATGGCGTACACCCAGAGACCTATATGCCATAAGAATGCAGATGAATTTCCACCGCTGCAATAACTACGCGAGATCTATGTACGGCAGCAACCGCAGCGTTACAACCAATGGCCGAGAACTGAAAAGATCCGCGGCGTTCGGACAGTGAGCATGCACGAATTAAATAAGGCGAGAAAAAAAAAATTCTTGTAATTTGAAAAACAGTACTCAGAGTATATAGAATGGAGGAACAGCGTCTTGAAGATGATACATCGTGTAGTTTCTAGATCTTATAACGTCTGATACTCACTTGGGAGCATTTCCTGACATGCCATATGCATGGCTGCGCGTTCTCTTAGTGTACCCCAGAGATGGAGCGTTACATTCTTTTCTGCTTCCTAAACTAATTGCCTACGACAGAATGCGGCAAGGTTGAACTGTAAAAAGGATCCATAATGTGCATCGAGATTTCACGTGGGAAGGGATAGAGACACGAACCTCCAGAAGCCCTACAAAATAAGGCTCACTCTGTGTTCCTCCGCAGGCAATCTATTAAACATGGAAGGTTTGGGACGACCTTGATGTGGTCATGCATGTTGTTCACAAATTCCTGGAATTACACGACTCCTACAAGTTAATTCCGAGGGCTGGAGCTGCAGTCCTCACAAAGTCCAAGTAATCACGCGCACAGAAGAGGCGTCTCGTCCCGTTCGCGTAATCAGGACCTCTCTTTAAGTAGACGACATCCGAATAGACAGAACACGTCCCGTCACAGGATAGCCGGGAGTAAGAATAAAATAAGTACAAGCGACGAAAATAAGAACACAGGAACCGAGCAAAACTTACGCTTGGAATCTGGAAGCTGCCATGCACTAGTTGCTGGTGCCGTGATGAAGACAGTACGCGGCTATGTCCGGCAGGTTTGAAGGCGAGAAAGAAAAAAAAATGAAGACAACGTATTCACCGCTTCACGTCCATGGAACGAACAACACAGACGCAATAGCTCGGAGCGGTCTTGTAGCCTGATCGTAAAAAAATAAGGTAGATTAAGTACTACTGGGGTTCTGACACAAAATGGGACGAACGAAGAGACGATCGGCACACTCGGTCTTTCTGCGTCCGATCCGCGCCGGAATCGTCGACAAAAAGAACCGTTTTCAAAGGAATCTGGGGTTGCCCCTTATTGTTGCCTCTTCCACCCGTATCCTCCTCAAACTCCTCCGCGCAGTCTCCTCGACATTGCGGACCCGAAACAATGTGTCTTTCTACACACATCCTGTCCCACGTGACCCATGACGTCACATCTCCGAGTATACATTCTTTTCACAGCGGCTCCTGTAATCTCTCCCTCAGGACTCCCGACTTCTTTCTTCCTTCCGCTACTCCCACGAAGCTCCGTTTCATTCATCGTAATTGCTGCAGGGCAATATCTTACTCACGACGGTTTATATGTCTTTCTTTTATCTTTACCCGAAGGCGGGAGAATGGCAGATTCTAGTAAGGCCTCTTACTCGAGTAGCACCCAGAGCCTGAATCTTTCGAGGACTTTTTCGAGGCTGCTGTTGAAAGAACATCTTCATTTCCTCCCGAATTGAGCATTCCTTCTCGCCAACCGACTCATTCATGCTCCAGCCGTACCCATGACCCAGCCGAAGATATCAGCAGACGTGGCTGCTTCGAACTCGATATGGACTACAAATCGGCAATGGTGTATAAGAGCCGCTAGAGGGAGCAATGACGCAACGATGACGTGCTTGCGAAATGGAGTGAGAAGAAACAACGGAAAGTCTTTCGAAGGCGACGAATATCGAAGAACGTTCGAAAGCCGGATCTACAAGCCGCCACATACTGGTTCTCCATCCCTTTGTGCGTCGCGAAACGGTTCAACAAACTCCGGCGCTCTTCCGGTCAGGGCAGAAGGACGCCTGCGACACTTCCTCTGGCGTAACAGACTGAGCGTATAGCCTGAAATACTTTATCAGCACAGTTTTCTGAGGCCAGCACATACGTCCAAGGTTGGGTTGTATGTACAGTCTTTGTCAAAAGTATACAGCCCAAGGGTTTTTCTTTTCAGCCCCGTAACCGGGCTCGTAACGCAACTCTAGCGTTCGAAATCTCATAGGTGACAAATCTTGTCCTCATTCTCCTCTAGCGTGCATTCATATTCCAGTATTGCTGCCAGGAATCGCGTTACATGGCTTAGAAGCGAACACCTTGGGCCGTATACTTTTTACAAAGACTGTACATAGAGAGGCCGCAGCTCGATAACGATTGATAATTCTTGCAGGAGCCGGGCTTCATCAATGTACAGGACACAATGTGCATTCCGACGCGACTTAAGGCATAATTTGACGAGCCCAGTTTCAAGCACTTTTTTAATTAAGGGACAATGATCATCACTTTAGGGCTAACCTGATCGGACCAAAGGCGTTTAACGCAGTTAATATTTGCTAGAGGGCTAAGAAAAACACGTGAGCTTAGCTAACCGCTGGATTCGTTAATGCCGCTCCGTCATTTATCAATAGAACTAAGTTACCTGCTTTCCTCAGTATATACCGCTTATCTATGCGCGATCGCTATTTGTAATGAGCGTCCTCGACCTCCTCCTGTACTGCTCGTCTCCAGTGAAACCTCCTCTTCCCAAATATCTCTCCATCTCCTTTGATTATCCTCCTGGCCTCTTTTCTTTAATGTTCATCTTCCAGCACCATTCTTATTTATATCATTTATTATATATTACTACATACACCTAAAATTGCCAACTACAGGGTGTATGACCATATTTGGTATAGACTTCGCACCGATGAAATCCGCAACTGACCACCTTAGCCATGCCCCTTACACGCACTTTCGTTTAGAGACCGTCATGCCAGGTAAGTCTATTGGTCTTCGGTCAAACAGGAGCGATAAACTGCAAATCACATTATCTTCTCTAAATGCAGCAGAGAGGTGTAAATGAGCGCACTGCTCGCAATGAATATTTGAATTCATTTAGTTTAAAGAGGCCCCAAAACGCATTTCTTCGAAAATTTTAAGCATTGTTTTGTTGAACACGAGCGACCGCCTTCGGAGACCTTCGTCCTTAAAATGAGACTTTGTAGGTGCAGAAGACTCAAATGTCCAAAACTGTACCTCGGCACTTTCAAGGCTGCTCTCTTGGTCGCTCCGACTGAGCGGCAGCCAAGCTCCTGAGCTGGTACAGTGAGATACTCGCGAAACACCACGCAGTTACTTTGATTCATTTTTTTCTACAACGAATTTATTTTTCTTATTTTTTTGACGGATAGCAGAGTACTCTTCTCAAGCCAGCTTCCCCGGCGGTGGTCTGCTTTCGTGCATCAAACTTCCTCATGCTCTAATTTGGGTCTCTTCGTTTCCACAGCGTTCAGGTATGATAATTCAACAGAGCAGGCTGAACACTGGTTAGTATTCCTTTGTGCAACATACACCATGTCATCCGCAACTCATTCCGACGTGAACATATCCCCCCTTTCCGCCTTCATTGTTCCCATCCGAGGCCCCTCCTATTTCCATTAGTCCAGCGCGGAGAAGCAGGCCAAGCACATGCTTTCATCAAAATCCCTTCCTCCCTCAAATTAGGAATACCGTATACATGTATGATTCTTCTGTCCCTTCACCTGTCACCACATTACCGTTATCGCCATGATGTATCGCCACTTTGTGGTGGATCCAATCAGACGCTTCATTATTTATCTCCCAAAGACACGAGCGGAACCTCTATGTGTGCAGACAGAGTTCGCTGCTACGCCACACTGCTGCAGACATCTGCTCACAGCACGGCGACCCTGCAGTGCAGAACATCCTTATGCACGCGTCCCAATAAACGCGCGCGCTTACGGTTGACGCAAGACCTTCGGTCGCAGCTTGAGTCAGCTATGAGGAGAAAGAAAGGGGTATGCCGCAACCTTCGGCGCTTCCTTCTTGGCCAGCGCCCCCGCGGGAACATAGCACGTACTGTGCGCCGTCGAATTAAAGAAAAAGCGCGCCACATAACACCGGGAGTGGAGCGGATAAGGGGCAAGAAATCGCGATAGCACCCACGGCCGCCCACACTAGTGTATCTCTGAAGCGCAGGCGCCCAATTAGTGGCCTCAGGTCCCTGAAAGCACAAAAAGCAGAAACGACACGAAGCGAGCCTGCGGTCGACCCACATTGATAAGGACGAAACATCCGCCGTCGATATGTGCATGAGTCTGTGTGTACGTGTGAGTGAGTGAGTGAGTGAGTGAGTGAGTGAGTGAGTGAGTGAGTGAGTGAGTGAGTGAGTGAGTGAGTGAGTGAGTGAGTGAGTGAGTGAGTGAGTGAGTGAGTGAGTGAGTGAGTGTGGGGGGGGGAGGGGGTGCATACGTGCGGGTGTGTGCGTGCGTACGCACATGCACTGGGCTCGCTGTTTCATTGAGGGGCCTAAGCAAGACATGAGCAGACATCAGGTGATGCAGACATATTCATCATCCGTTACTTACCGCAGTCTTCAAGGTGCAGAGATAAGGGCCGATGGCGCGACACTGTTACTCATCCAGACAGTGTTAGTACAAACTTTATCGAGGAAGATCGGCATGGAGTCCTGTCCTATAGAACGGTGCGAGTTCAGGAGTTCTCTCGTGTCTGCCGCCAGTTTGGCTCAGGGCTCTTTCATACAGGCTGCCTGGAGGTTTTCCAGGCTAGCGACCACATGGACATCTTAAGCTCAGCTATGTCCATTGCTAAACAAGGCCATATCTTCCATTGGTAGAGAATTAACCTTATCCTGCGCCATTCGCCAGCTACCGTACCGCAACAAGCTTTCTATGAACCCACCTTCCTACGCACATCCTTGCTGCATCTGTCATTTCTCTTGGGACACGCTGCGGCATCCCAAGGGGTCATAAAATATCTCCTCTGTGCATTATACTAAACTCTAGTCATTGGCATCATTACTGTCGTCATCGGAAAACAAAATCCTCTGCTGAGGTTATTGGTCTCTACAGAGAACCGCTAGTCACCCAAATTACTCAGACGAGCGGATATCTGCTTCAAGTGTACTGCCGGAACTCAATTCGTTTATTTTTTTTTTAATAAAAGCGCTAACAAGAGGACACAAAATGAAGAAAACAACAGGACACGGCGATTCATGCATGTCCCTCTGTTAGCGCATTTGTTTTCAAAAATGAACGTGCACCAACCACCCCAACCTTTCGCCATGCCGCAACTCATTTCACCGTCTTACGTTTCGCCTAGATTAAGCTGTAAATTTTATCTTAACGTCCCGAATGAACTCTGGAGGCTATGCATGTAACTCTGCAGCGGAGGGCTCCGAACTACTTTGTATAACCAGGGGTTATTTAACGTCCGATAACATCGTACAGCGCGGAGCATTTTTAATTTTCATCTTCATCCAAGTGGTATGCCGAGTTAGGGATTAAATCTCCGGATCTTGGTATCACCAGCCGAACGTCAAAGACCACCGAACCACTGCAGTGAATTTTTCGAGCTGTAGTGCTATCTACTTATATTCGCTCTTCCAAGCTTATCGTTTATCATCTCTTAATTAACGATGCATCTTTCACCTGAACCATCCATTCTTGCTTATCGCCGTGGATAGCTACAGCTATAATAGGATATAACTCAAAAAGAAACAGCAGTCGGTACAAATGGTACATACATTACCAAGGTGCCTAGAATATACAGCAGCGACTTGAATACTCTAGTGGTCAACGCCAACAATACACGAGGTCAGCTTTGTGATTTTGAATCCATTAAGTCAGCCAGAGGCATCTAAGTGTTTGAGGTCTTGATTTGGTTGGTTGGTTGGTTGGTGGGGTTTAACTTCCCAAGGCAACTCAGGTTATGAGAGACGCCGTAGTGGAGGACTCCGGAAATTTCGACCACCTGGGGTTCTTTAGCATGCACAGGTCTTGATTTAGTCTGCTAGTTAATATCTTACTTAGGCAAAAAGAGCAAAAAGCTTGATACTTTTTTTGTCACAGAGGAATTAGTTTGGCTGTCACTGCACATTCAAATTACACTCGTTTATAGCTTTAAATTTCCGCAATTTTCGCAGTCTCTCAAGCTTCTTCGGTGCAAAAATATAAAACTTTCCGAGTCCTGTCCCGAGAACCTTATGCACCGAATGACGTTGTGAAATGAATGTGTCCATCAACTTTTTTCAATCACATTCAGATAAATGAGCAACTAATAACTGTTTTATTAGTTCATTACGTGTGTGCGCAGGGAGGGATTTTGTACGTTAAGCAGAACACAGCAACAATAGCCTAACCTGCGTTCAATGCTGTTCTGGTTACTGGGACGCAGGGCTATCATATGTATACTTTTGACCTTCATATTCCTTTCAGTTAAAAACCAAGGCGCCATAGCAGCCATACATCGCTATCACGACTCCTAGTCCCACGAATAATCTAAACCGTCCGCAGACCAGCTTTCCTCAGACCATAATAGAAGTCTCAGATCCGAGATCACTCTCACGCGTGCCGTGGCCCGGCGCGATAACCATATGCCGTAGTGTCTGGCGGCGACCACTCCGTGGGCAGTTACAGCGCTGTTTAAGTCTCAGAGAGTTGTGGAGGTGGGGAATCCCCATCTCAACATGCGGGGCCAATGACCGTGAAAAATTCTCCACGAGAGACGGGGCAGGCTTCTGTGCTCGGAGCCTCCCCCTCGGTCTTCCGCTGGGGCCTTCAAAGAAGGCAGACATTGCATGCACGCGGCCTGTCTAGGACCACCGAGAAGCTGGCCAACCAGGCAGGCGGTAAGCAGACCTCTGAGTCGGAAGTCAGAGGCCTGGACTTCCCCTTTCGGAAACTCTCGTCAAACGAATGCGCCCCTCGTTAATTCTGCCCTTCCTGCTTCTTTCTTGGAACCTAACTGGATTACGGAGGAGATGGTGCCTCGAAGAGGGCACAACTGAGCCTTTAAAATATTTCTTGGTGGTAAACAGGTAAACACATAGGCAGCCTCCTGGATTCTGCACTGAGTGTTATTGTAGCGGTTTTAGCACACCAGACCGGTTTAACGGAACACGTGTTTGCACGTTCGTAGACAGGTCAGCCGGCTTGCACACGTTAACGACTCGGAAATAAAGAACTTCCTCCAATAATATAATAAGTAATAGCATAAATATACGAGTCTTCCGAAATGGAATCTGCGGTTATACTGCTTGATTGTTTTAGTTGAATTTTACGATACTCCAAAATATTGCGTTCATTACAACTTCTAGTTGAAAATGTACTAATCCAGCATTTCTGGGCATGTTTTTTCTCACGGTTAAAATATTTTCAAGCAAATTAGCAATGATGAAGATATCGTAAGGAATAGGAGGAACCATTTGATGAAATTCTCTATGAAAGTTTTGCCTATTTGAGAAGCACGAGTGCACAAACCAGGGCAACAAGAGTGTATACTGCAATAACATGCACGGACAGCATCAACGTTGTCTTGCACTCGAGTTTTTACCAGACCACGTGCTGTTGCAATACACCTCTTGCGAGGGTAAGAATTTCTCATTCGGCTAATTCCACTAAACACGGTTGTTCACACTTCTCGTTGATGCTGCTGGTGTTTTCGGTAAGCCAAGAGGGTTAAGCCCGCATGGAGAGTGCACGTACACCTACGATGAAATGTGACAATAGGGTTCCAAGGAGTGAGAAGGATACATACCTGCAGCTAGAAAGTTGCCTCGTCGATTTTCACGATTTATTTCTCGGAAACCCCGTAATAGTGCGAGCGAGAACGCTCTCGTTATCATGTTGCGTCAGCACGACGAGAAAAAAATTAAGGGGCTGAAAAATAACACGGGCACCTGTTCTTCACGCATCTACACGTTCCCAGCCGTGCACAGCAGCAGGGGACTCGCTGAACTTTCTGTGGGACTGGCGTGACACGCTAACCTGTGACGCAATTGCCAACTACCAATGGCATCATTTCGTTTTAATGACAGGCCAACGTTCTCTCCCCCTGTAGTGCGCATGCTCCCCATATCCCGGCTCTACACGTATGCCATAATTTGCGAATCGCCACACCTTATGGAGTCGGCTTTTAGTTGGTGCGTTTTCGTGAATCTCACATCACTTCCTCACAAACAGTGCCTAGAGGTTTCCAAACCCTGGACGTCCCAACAATTGAATTTGAGCGATGCACAATAATCTATAGCTGCGCAATACGAGCTGTTTCTGGACAAATAACGCCATCATTATTATTACAAAAGAACTGCGGTGTTCTCGTAATTGCACACTGCACAGCATGGGTACTTGGCTTTGTAGATGCAAATGACTGCTTGGTGCGACAGTATGACGTACGGTTAGTTTAATTTTAGTTCGGACGAGATGACTGATCTGCCCAGCGCGGTTTATCGAAATGTGCCGCTCAGCTACTTTCGTTTCCGCCTTTCGCTGTTTTTCGAGCCTTTTTACGTTTTCAGGCATGTCCTGAATGATTCCGTACCGTCAGCAGCTTTAAAGAAATTAGGTTTTCTGTGAGACAACCAGGAATTCACTTTGGCACCGTACTGCTGAATACCACAAAACGCTTCACGGAGCAATTTATTTCTTGCTTTTTTTTTTTCGTTTTTGTTTTGTTACTGTTGTTGTTTCTTGGTGATCGGCAAGTTTATAACGTTAGAGTACTGTAACAGCGAACACCCGTTCCTAACATAGTGACGCACAAAACGTATATTAGAGTTTTATTCTCCTATTTCCTGACTTAGCGTGTTTAAAAATTACAGGGATGCACTTAAGTCCCCTTACGCGAGGAAATGCAGAATCCTTGCGAGTACCACGTTCCGTAATGAGCTCGTTCTGCTATTCTCGAAGTCTACAACTTCTTGTCTGAAAAAGTTTCTTTGTCCATGTTATGACATCAGCTCATTCACAACTTCGTGTCTAGAGAAGATCGTATCACGTGATCAGTTTATTACATCACCACTGTCATTAGATATCACTTTTTTGTCTTTCAATCATTTAGTATCCCTAGATTATCAGCAGCTACGTATCTAACCTGACGATTAACGTTAACGTCGACCTAAATTCCAACTGAGCTATATTATCAGTCTCATCTGTGATATCTAATTATCATATCATTCGCTATCACAATCACATTAGAAACTATCTAGTTTGATGACGTCATGTGATTACCGATAATGCTGACCTAAATTATCATTGAGTTACTTCATCAATCTTACCTATCATATCTCGTTATCATATCATTAACCATCGCTAAGTATCACTCATGAACTCTTTATCTTATCAGTAAGCATCTATCTAATCCCATGACGTCACATCATTATCGTACTGTTCACCTAAGTTACCATTAAGTTATGTTATCAGCCTTATAAATCTTATCTAATTATCATTATCACGACTATCTAATCACCTGTACACAGCATTGCTATAGCGTATATCCTTATAATTAATGATCTACTGTTAATTACCTAGTTAAAGTCGTTGTAGTTCTCGTAAATATCTCGCGGTCACACATCCTGTCCAGGCCACCCATGACCCAAGGTATAGCTTTGACATTAATACTTCTGTGAGTTCTTGCGTGATTCTGAATTTTTACCAAACATTTTTTTCCTGATAAGCAATATGCATTTACGTCACTAAAAAGAGAGCTTTTTTAGCTGAATTCTAATGTCCAGTAATAGGGGAAACTACTAAAATTTATGACTGAATAATTTTTATGCACACCATCCCGAAATGGCCTGTTTTCCCAAAGTCATGAAACAGTTGACTCCACTTTTAAGCTTGCTAGCCCTCCAATGCCACCTGCCAGCCTTATTATCTGCTTTGTTGTAACGCCACCTGGTTTCTCCACATACGCGCCAACCGGTTGTCTGCAAAGCATTGCTGAGGGTGGTGGTGGTGGTGGTGGTAGTGGTGGTAAAAACACTTATTATACATTTTGAAGGAGGTTTGTTTGGCGCGGAGCTTTAATAACCTCGGCCTTACAATACTGGGTGAAGTCCCTAGTCAGGGATCCCACTGGCGTTTACCGCCGCCCGCGCACGCCGCGTTAAGGCTCTTTGGGAATGTAGGTCGCCGCAGCCGAGCAGAGTCGCCTCCCAGTCCTCCCGGGAAGGGTTAGGGATGGGGAGAAGGGATGGGTTCTTTTGGCAGGCCTATGCCATTTGGTAGGTGTCAGCCACCTCTTCACAGTACTGGCACTGGCCAGTGAATTGGGAGTCAAAATGTTGAATAACTGCCGGGCACAGCATCGTGTTGGTGAAGAGGCGCCGGTGCAGCCTCTCGTTCGCTTTTCCCTACCCTTTGCAGGGGTTAGGGTATTTGCGATGCGAGTTTTGATAGAAAATTAAAATGTCTTTGAATGTGTAGGCCGGATTGGAATCGATGTCCTCAGCCGATTCAAGTCCCGAGGAAACTTGCCCGGAGAGAAAGCGCGCGGACAGCTGCGTCAGCTGCCTCGTTCCCTGCAAGACCCTGGTGGCTAGGAGCCCAGACGAGATATCGGCACGCGGGGTCCGTGTCCCGACTGCAATTTTGGTATATTCTATAGGCTAAGGGGTGGTCCACCCTTGCGCGACGTTCCGACAAGCCCCTCGTGAGTCGGTGATGATACATTTAGAGGTGCAGTCTTAGGCGGCGGGTGCAATGGCTACCTCTTCAGTGTGTGTTATAAATGTGGCCTTGAAGGTAAGGCCATCGACTCTGTTCCAGTTGTGAACGACTGCAACCGTATACCAGCCCCCGGATGGGGGCCCGAGGCATCCGCATAGAACACGCCTGATTTGTTGCCATTAATGGCCCAAGGCTGTCAGTTTTGGTCCCGCATTAGCTCCGTTGCGTGATAACTACCATTGGAGGAAGGGCTTAAAGCCTGGCTCCATCGAAGGGCGGTCTAGTGATTGAAGTGGAAAGGGTAATAAAGTGGGAGAGGAAAAACATGTTAACGGTTCTTATTAAAACTCACTCTAAATTGCCGAAACAGAAAAGAAGAACTATGTCAACCACTGACAGGAACAAAAGAAATTCTTATTGATTGATTGATTTATAGGAAGAGAAAGGCGCGGTAACTGTCTCACTTGTTTTCTGTGGACACCTCAACCGCGCCGTAAGGGAAGGGAGGAAGGTAGGAGTAAAAGTGGAAAGAGAGAAAGAGGAGCCATAGTGGAGGGCTACAGAGCAATTTCTACCAACTGGGGATCTTTAACGTGCGCTGACATCACACTTCTCTTCAACATCACCCTTTTTCCGATGGCACGTGCTCTAGCTAGCATTCCTAACCTCTCCCATGCTTTCTACGCTGATGATATCACCCTCTGGGTGACTACCGGCAATCTTGGTGAGATGGAAGCAGCTCTCCAGGCAGGCGCTAAAACGGTCGCCGATTATGCTCGCACGGTCGGGCTAGCTTGTTCCCCGTCCAAGTCGGAGCTCCTGCTCCTCCTGGCTCGAGGCATAGCTCCAACCTCATCTCCTAACCTTAACGTCACTATCGACGGACATCCCATCCCTTCTGTCTCTTGCATCCGTATTCTCGGTCTCTTTCTCCAATCCAATGGCAAACACACTACTGTCCTTTCCCGCCTTACTACCACCGTCCAGCAGACGGTACGGCTGATCCGACGGGTCGCTAACCGACACTACGGCATGCGCGAGCACGACCTCCGTCGTCTTGTTCAGGCCTTTGTGCTAAGCCGCCTTGTCTACTCCCTCCCCTACCTCTTTCTGTCTCGTGCCGAAGAAGACAAGGTCAACTGTCTCATCCGACAAACTTATAAGTCGGCTCTCGGGCTTCCCACTTCCACCCCCACTTCTCGTCTACTGGCGATGGGCGTCCACAATACTCTTTCAGAACTTGTGGATGCCCATCGCGTGGCACAACTCGATCGTTTATCTCGCACCACCCCTGGTAGAGCCCTTCTTACTTCCCTTCGCTTGACCCCTGTCTCCCCTATCTCTGTCACCCATCCCTTGCCCAGCTCCCTCTTCTCCATGCTCACTGTCAAGCCCCTTCCCAAGAACATGCACCCTGAGCATCATGCCGCTCGCCGATCTGCCCGCGCCTCCACCCTCTGGTGCCAGTACGGTACACGGTCTGACGCCGTGTATGTTGATGCGGCACCCTACCTCTCGCATCCCGCCTATGCCCTGGCCACTGTCTCTAATACACGAGCCCCCCTCTCCGTCGCCACTATCCATGCTCTCACTTCCACTGCCGCAGAGGAAGCAGCCATCGCCCTCGCCATTGCCAGCACACCAGCCCTTTTCATATTTAGCGACTCTAAGACCGCAGTCCGCAACTTTGCAAAGGGTAGAATCTCTTCCTCTGCGCTCAATATCCTTAAGCACTCCTCCCCCCCTTCCCGATCTATCCAACTATTTTGGGTTCCGGCTCACGCGGGGCACCCTGGAAATGAGGCGGCAAATTCTATCGCTCGCGAAATGACCGACCGAGCTGGCCCCCTCCACCCCGGGATGGACACGCGTGACTCCCTCCTCACCTTCCATGACATCACCCTCCACTACCGCAACTCCCGATTATCCCTCCCTCCCCCTCACAAGTCCCTATCTAAAATCGAACAGAATATGTGGCGCCATTTACAGGCCCACACTTTCCTCTCCCCTGCACGCCTTGCCCTTATTCACCCCGGTGCCTTCTCGCCCCAATGCACGCTTTGCAGCTCTCCCCGAGCAGACTATGCTCACATTCTTTACTCTTGTCCGGCGCACTTTCCCCCCGTCTCCTGGCAAATAAACAGCCCGCAGCTGTGGGAGGCTGCTTTGGCCAGCTCGGAGCCGCATATTCAGCAGCGGCTTACGACCTGGGCAGCGGAAGTCGCCGCCAGGCGTGACCTGGAGGCCACGACCAGCAGCCGGAAGGCCACCCACGGAACGGCGGCAACATAATTTTACTTTTTTTAATTTTTTGGCCTCCAATGAATAAAGTTTGTACCACCACCACCTGACATCACACAGCACACGGACGCCAAAAAAATTTCACGCAGTCGAATAAGTTTGAAATGGTGAAATGGAAAGAATGCCTCTAATTAGTTTCGCTGGTCTTGTGCCTCGCCGCGGTGGTGCACTCGTAAGACGCCCGACTACTGTGCCGGAGTACCCGGGTTCGATATTGACCCTGCCCCGCCGGGGTAGCGCAGTGGTAAGACGCCCGACTACTGTGCCGGAGTTCCCGGGTTCGAACCCGACCTCGACGGCTGCGTTTCGATGGAGGCGAAACGAAGTGGCGCCCGTGTGCTGTGCGATGTCAGCGCACGTTAAAGATCCCCAGGTGGTCGAAATTATTCCGTAGCCCTCCACTACGGCTCGCCTTTCTCTCTTTCCACTTTCACTCCCACCTTCCTCCCTTCCCTTACTGCGCGGTTCAGGTGTCCACAGAGCAAGTGTGACAGATACTGCGCCTTTCCAACCATATTGACCACCGGCGGCTGCGTTTCGATGGAGGCGAAACGAAGTGGCGTCCATGTCGTCCAGGTGGTCGAAATTACTCCGGAGCCCTCCACTACGGCACCCCTTTCTCTATTTCCACTTTTACTCCCACCTTCGTTAATGAACCCCAGGTGGTCGAAATTTCCGGAGTCCTCAACTACGGCGTCTCTCGTAGCCTGAGTCGCTTTGGGACGTAAAACCCCACAAACCAACCAAACCAACCAACCTTCCCTTACGACGTGGTTCAGGTGTCCACAGAACGTGTGGCAGATACTGCGCCTTTTCTTTCCTGTGAACCATTTATTAATATTATTATTATTATTATTATTATTATTATTAGTAGTAGTAGTAGTAGTAGTAGTAGTAGTAGTAGTAGTAGTAGTAGTATTAATTGGTCTTGAACAGAAACAGGAGTTAGCTCTTTCATACGGGTGAGCACTGTATGACCCGTTTATCGCGTATATCCTCTAACGGGAGATATTCTAACGGGCTTTAAAAGGCCAACGACGAAACCACACAGGATGAACTCTACAAATAAGGGACAACTATAACTGACGTGTCCGGTTTCGACTGACTTCCAGCGTTTTAGGGTATCTATCTTTCACAAACACTTACACTCTTGCCGTTTGAAACGGGGAAGGAAGTTGACTCGTTTCTTGCCTTTCTGGATAGTCTGCCAGTCATTCCTGCGCATCAAAGTTTCAGACAGTTGCCTAAGGCTAGAATGTCTCGTCGTATGAGCAAAAGTACTATCTACACAACGGGCTTGGCTTGGAATGAACTTTATCGTTCCTCCTTTGTCTAAGCTAGTGAAGCTCTCGATCGTAAGCCAGCCTGCTTCAACAAAAGGAAGTTGCATTGAACGGCGGCCGGCTGTTTAAAAACGAACCACCGAGTTCTTCCGCTCACGCTTTGAAAGTAACGAAGGAAGTGAGGATGTTACAGCTATGATCCGTGCTATCATGTCGCTACATGAGCAGTGATCACGAAACTATGCAAACGGCCAAACGCGGAACTATAAACCGGAAAATTAGAGAGCACGTACTGTAACTTCAGATGCGACAAGGTCGGTGTGTTACGTCACTAGAAGACGTCACTTTCAGTCAGACGGAACTATAGGGTAGTAGCTTGGAATACAGTTAGAGCTATCGCAAGCTTTAACAATTTTAGGGAGAACTTTGGACCACATATATATGTAATTGGTTCGGAGGAAGGGAAAGGCGCAGTATCTGTAACACTTGCTATGTGGACACCTGAACCGCGCCGTAAGGGAAGGGAAGGAGGTTGGAGTGAAAGTGGAAAGAGAAATGAGAGCCGTAGTGGAGGGCTGCGGAGTAATTTCGACCACCTGGGGATCTTTAACGTGCGCTGACATCGCACAGCACACGAACGCCACTTCGTTTCGCCTCCATCGAAACGCAGCCGCCGTGGTCGGGTTCGAACCCGGGAACTCCGGGCAGTAGTCGGGCGTCTTACCACTGCACCACCCCGGCGGGGCGAACTTTGGACCACTGAAGTGCAATAAGGCGAAAGCCTCTAATAGTGCCGTGATCCGCAGCCCCCACCTACGGCACCTCTTTCTCTCTTTCTTATTTCCCTCCCATCTTCCTCCTTTTCCTTACGGTTCGGGTCAGGTTTCTGCGGAGAATTTAAACCTGTAAACAAATCTGAAATGCTGTCCATGGCTGCTGTACTCCGTCTGTTCCTCCTAGAAGTTTAGAAGGCGTTGGTACGTACATCGCACGCCCCTTGTCGAACACAATCAGCGTTCCGTTGAACGCATCAAAATTCACCGGCGTTTTATAATTGGTTTACAGGAGAGGAAACGCGCAATACTGTCACTCATGGAATCCCGCTACTGTGATCCTCATCGTAGATAATAATAATAATAATAATAATAATAATAATAATAATAATAATAATAATAATAATAATAATAATAATAATAATAATAATAATAATATTAATAATAATAATTGGTTCACAGGAAGGGAAAGGCGCAGAATCTGTCACACTTGCTCTGTGGACACCTGAACCGCGCCGTAAGGGAAGGGAGGAAGGTGGGAGTGAAAGTAGAAAGAGAGAAAGGGGAGCCGTAGTTTAGGGCTACGGAGTAATTTCGACCACCTGGGGGTCTTTAACGTGCGCTGACATCGCACAGCACACGGACGCCTCTTCGTTTCGCCTCCATCGAAACGCAGCCGCCGAGGTCGGGTTCGAACCCGGGTACTCCGGCACAGTAGTCGGGCGTCTTACCACTGCACCACCCTGGCGGGGCAAGGGAAGGGAGGGAGGTGGGAGTGAAAGTGGAAAGAGAGAAAGGGGAGTCGGCAGTGGAGGGCTATGAAGTAATTTCGACCACCTGGGGATATAGTGCTCTAGAATATTCTAGAGCACTATATCGTAGATGAGGAGAATTGTTGTCTGGTACAAAAATGAGCTTCCTTCCTTTTTAAAATAATCCTTGTGTAACACAGGAAGTTTACTCTGCATCTGATCTTGTGGTCTTGTTTGTGTGTTGATTCTATGTTATGTGTAAATTTTTTTACTATCTACAAATGCAATGCGTCGTGTTTGTTTGTGCTATTACACGTTACATTTGTCATATGTTGGTCTAAATTAAGCTAATGTCATGCAATGTGTGGTGTGTTGTTTTCTTGCTATTGTACGTGTGAAATTTTTTTGTAATTGTAAACTGTGTCGCGTTATATACCTGGTCTTGTTAAGGAAGAGATTGTTACTGAAATATATGCTGCAGAATCAGTTCGAGGCCTCGTCAGGCACCAATTGCTTTTTCTGTTCCTGCATTAGGCATTGTATTTGTTTTTATTTATTTATTGAATACCTGCATCGCCTTCGTGGCATTACAGCAGGGGGGGGGGGGGGGTAAACACTAAAACACTTGAAAGTACAATGAACATTATGCGCGCGCGCAGGCACACACACACACACACACACACACACACACACACACACACACACACACACACACACACACACACACACATATATATATATATATATATATATATATATATATATATATATATATATATATATATATATATATATATATATATATATATATATATATATATATATATATATATATATATATATATATATTTTACCGCGCACTGAGTACCCGAGTTCGCTATATCTGGATATATATATATATATATATATATATATATATATATATATATATATATATATATTCATTTTTTCTGCGAACAGTTCGCCACTGGAATGAGCTATCGCATGAAATTGTTTAAGAGTGAAACAATTTCATGCGATAGCTCATTCCAGTGGCGAACTGTTCGCAGAAAAAATGAATGCAGAAAAGCATCAGTTGTTGTGGCTGTAGGAAGAAGGAAGAAAAAATGCGCGGGCCTGCTACTAGTTTTGTAGCTGAGCCACCTCCGCTGGAAGTCGATGAACTACTTTTCATGCGTTGTACAATCGTGCTTATAAAATTGACTTATAATTATTGACTCATTCGATTCTAGCCTGACATATGCAATATATGATATAAAATTACGAAACTGGCTCATAGAAACTGAAGTTATGATAGCTATACTAAATCAGTGGAGTGTATTGAACTTGAGAAAAATCGCGCGGTAATTTTCGACGACCAGCGCCATACAGCACGTGGCGACATCCGTGCGTACTACAAGCGTGAATACAGAACTTCTCGCGTCGGGGAGCATATATTTCTCGCTATTTTGATTAATTGATTAATTTTATAGCATATGCTGCTGGTCAGTTCTGTAGCCCATGGACGATGGTATCGGTATGACGTTAACTTACCAGGAAAAAGAAAGAGAAGCCGTTACAACAGCTGGGTCTTAATTTGAGCAGCCAAATTTTATTATCGTTCGGTGCCACCATGCTTGGGTACAGCCACAGGCATGTTTTTAACGCCATTCAAAACTTCTTAATAGAAACAAAACATCTACCTTGCTAATATGCTTTGAAGTTTTAATCTGTACATATAAATCTTACTATTCTCCTACTGCGTGCGTTAGTATTTACTCTTTTATATTTTGGTTTATCATATTTACATTTCCTTCTCTATTCCCTAGCATTTATTTTTTTTTATTTTTGCGATGTAGTTATACATCTAAAAATCTAATATCTCTGCACCCCAATTCTTGGCCGATCCCCCTGTGTGGGTATGTGCCATCACATTAGAGGAGAACACCAACAACAGCCGTCGTCCACCACCTAAGCGGTGGCGGGTGCAATGACGGCCTACAACAGATTAAAAAAAATCCGATGGCTGGCTAGCCCCCGTCGCAAGCGGCGTTGACCTCCCGTCCCAGCCCCGTAGGGCCAGGAACAGCCGCCCTTCACCACCTCCCCTCTTCACCACATCAGTCCGCAGACCGCGTCCGCAAAATCGTGTTCGCAGCATTTGCGAGTAATTGCGAAGTGCTAGAGGTTAATGAGTAGTCAGTCGATAGAGGCTAACGTAATGTTGCTGCAGAAAAAATAATTAGGTCAAAGTTAATTAGGCAATTAATTACAGGCAAAAAAATGTAAAAGTTGTCCACAGCAATTGTGAGTAATTCAGAAGCGGTAGAAGTTAATGAGTGGTGTCAATCGATTGAGGGTGACGTAATGTGTCCGAAATAATATTTAGGCCAATAAGATAATGAGGTAATTAATTAGAGGCAGAACACAATTGTGTCCGCAGCAGTTGTGAGTAAATGAGAAGTCGTAGAGGTTAATTAGTGGTGTCAATCGATACAGGGTGACGTAATGTGTGCGCGAAAATAATTAGGCCAGTAAGTTAATTGGATAATAATTTGAGGCAGAAAATGAGAAAGTAAAGGCAAAAATGGTCTTATTAGCGAATGGCTTGGTGCCACATTTGAATGCATCAAATAATAAAATAGTTAAGTAAGTCAATTAAGGTGACGTCAAGGATGTGACGTCATGCAACCCGAAGTGGAGCCAATAAAGGGCATAGGAAGGGATTGGCGCGCAATTTCAAAGTACTAAGGATTAAAGTAGTTAAGGCAGTCAATTAGGGTGACGTCATGGATGTGACATCGCGCAACCAGAAGTAGAGCCGAAAAAGGGTATAGGAAGGGAGTGGCGCGCAATTTGAAAGTATCAAAGACTAAAATGAATAAACAAGTGAATTAATGTGACGTACATGATGTGACGTCACGCAACCGGAAGTAGAGCCAGAAAAGGGCATAGGAGGGGTTGGCGCGCAATTCGCAAAATCGTGTCCGCAGCAGTTGTAATTGAGAAGTCGTAGAGGTTATTGAGTGGTCTCAATCGACAGAGGGTGATGCAATGTGAGCGAAAAATAATTAGGCCGATAGGTTAACTAAGTAATTAATTACAGGCAAAAATGAAAAAGTAAAGGCGAAAATTGTCTTATTAGCGAATGGCTTGGCGCCACATTTGAATGTATCAAGTACTAAAATAGTTAATTAAATCAGTCAATTAGGGTGACATCAAAGATGGACGTCATGCAACCTGAAGTCGAGCCAGAAAAAGGCACAGGAAGGGATTGGCGCGCAATTTGAAAGTACCAAGGACTAAAGTAGTTATTTAAGGCTGCTTAGAGTGACGTCAAGGATGTGACGTCACGCAACCGGAAGTAAAGCCGAAAAGGGCATAGGAAGGGATTGGCGCGCAATTTGAAAGTACTGAAGACTAAATTGGGTAAACAAGAAGTGAATAAATATTACGTCAAGAATGTGACGTCACGCAAGTGAATATAGAGCCGAAAAAGGGCGTAGGAAGGAATTGGCGCGCAATTTGAAAGTACCAAAGACTAAAATGAATAAACAAGAAGTGAATTAACGTGACGTAGAAGATGTGATGTCACGCAACTGGAGGTAGAGCCGAAAAAGGGCATAGGAAGGGATTGGCGCGCAATTTGAAAGTACCAAAGGCTAAAATGGGTTTGGTTTGGTTTGGTAAAACTTTATTTCCCACAGTAGGGGTCCTGGAGGACACTCTGCTAGGCGCCAGGTGTAGAGGGCAGCTCCCACGTCGGCACAGAGAGCCCGAAGCTCTCCGCCGCCGCGCGGGCCTCCTGGACAGCCCGAAGCTGATCATGTAGGGAAGCACTTTTTAAAACTTTGTCCCAACGTTCCTTGTTCTTGACGTAGGCGTCGCTCGATGCACAACCACACAGCATATGGTTTAAGTCTACACGATCACTGCACCGTTCACACACATGTAGTCTGGGTCGATGTGCTTCATGCGCCAGGGGTTGGGGTATGATTTCGTTTGGAGCAAGCGTAACGTGACTGATTGGCTGCGGGTTAATTTCTTATCCGGGAGGGGAAAACAAGAAGTGAATTAAGCAACCAGAAGCAACCAACAGCAGGATCCGTGTCTTCGCATTACTCCAATGCAGATTCTGCAGTGTTCTATGATTTTTTTTTCTGGTGACGTCATCAGGATGATTGACAAGTGGACTCCCTCGGCATCCCGCGGAATGTGTATGCTGTGTGGTGCGACATTCGAGGAATGGCAAATGAAAGGCGCCACTCGGACACCTGAATCATACGCCAGGCGGGGTCAGCTTCGTATATGCGTGAATCGCCTGATAACGTCTTGAATGTGACGTCATCATGACGTCAGTTCCGGCTTAGCGTCACATCCGCTCATGACGTCATGACAGGGCTTCGGTATCCCGCGGAATCTCGCGGACACTTCTTGCGAATGCATTTTCACGCTGGCGAGTCATGAGCCACTGAAGGCTTTCACCTTTAACGACAACGACGAAATCCGGAGACATGGGCACATCGAAAGCTAAGCATTAACTGAAGCTAAAGAAACCCATTTGATGCCCAGTGCTCTTGCACACTCCTCGTGCCTTCTTTCTTGTCTTGCAATGTGGGCAATGTGCGCCGCTATGACAACAGCTGTCGGCCCAAAAACTGTTGGACGGAGAGGGTTGGGTGGCTGCCCCTGGCCCTAGGGGACTGGGAATGGTAGGCCCCCACCATTTGTGGCGGGAACTTGCCGGCCACCGGCTGTTGTACTTGTTGTAGGCTGTCATTGCACCTGCTACCGGTTCGGTGGCGGATGACGGCTGTTGCGACGCGCGTCTTTCTTTCTCTCTCTGTTCTTCATTTTCTTTCTTTCTCTCTTCTCTTTTCTCGTCTGTTCGCACGAGGCAGCGGAGGTGGCTTAGATACAGAGCCGGTAGCAGGCCCTTGCATTTTGTTTTGCTTATTCCTACAGTCGCAACAACAATATACTGTTGCTCTCAATGACCACAAATTCAGCAGCATAAATGCACTTACACGCTGTTCCCGTTAAAGAAACGATACGTTTAAGTATTTAGGGTGTATATTGTTCCGCATTTAAATATTACCATAGTTTCATCAGCCGAGACGTGGCATGAAAAACACGGGATATTGCTGTGACTCGACGGCTTCCTTCGTTACTTTGAAAGAGCAGAGACGGAAGAACTTACAGCAGTGCTTCCTCTTCTGAAACACACTGACATTCAAAGCACGGGGTTTGGTTTCAGAGCCAAACTGAGTTTACTGCCATCCTGTCGATAGAGGCCGTTTGCTTGTTTGCACAATGACATTTTTAGGCTTGAGAAATCTGGTGAAAGCGTGCTGGGTAAGCATATATCTGGCTGCAATGGCACGGAACAACCCCTTTAGGAGGAAATGAACAAAATTAAAGAACACTGCAGAATTTGCGTTGGAACAATGCGAAAGCACGGATGCTGCTGTTGGTTGCTTCTGGTTGCTTCTAGTTGCTTAATTCACTTCTTGTTTACCCATTTTAGCATTTGGTACTTTCAAATTGCGCGCCAATCCCTTTCTATGCCCTTTTTTTGTTTTTTTTTTTTTTGGCTCGACTTCATTTTGCGTGACGATGCGAATACCTGACGACTGAGTGATTGGGTGTACTGTAAAGCTCAGAAACTATTCAAAATCGGGTGTTTGACCGAAATCGCGCTTCCCCGACAGTAGAACAGCCAAAACCGCGCGCAACAAGCACTCAAAAGCAGCAGCTTTTCGGCGCGCAGCCGTAGTTTCTTTTTTTTTTTTTTTCTTTTTTTTTTTTTGCGCTTGCATCCGGATGCCTGCCTGTACACGAGCGGTCTCTGCGCAGAAAGCGAAAGGATCTCTGTCGGCGACGTATATCGCGCCCTGGTTGCTGCCGCTGTGCGGTTCGCAATTAGGGACTTCCTGTGGGTGGAAACGGAGCTCGCGGCTCTGGCACTTCCACGTCTTTCCGCGACGCGGATTCCACAAACGTGACCCCAGAGGCGTGCACGCCTTCCCGTGAACGGCTATGCGGCACAAGGGCTTCGCTGAAGTGAATGTAAGGGCTGATGTCATGGACACGGATGCGTTAGCTTCTCTTGCCATTTGCTGTTAGAAAAGAGCTCAGATTACACCTTTACTTTATACTTTACTGCGTATACAGCTGTCAGCACGCTTAACACGTGGCCTAACGGATGTTTGCACCACTTAGTGGTAGCAGCTTGGCAAGAAATCATGCAACAATATATGTTTGGGCCGGTGGTGGTCACCAGCGCCGTTTATAGTCACTCTAGCAGGCTATAGGGCCCATCAGCCACGAGCTCGAGCATTCGTGTTAAGCATGCCGACAGTTGTACAAGCACACCTTTCCTGGACGTCACCAACTGGCGCCATCTGTCGGTCGTCGATGGCGAACCCCACGCGCAATCGAGAGAGAAAATGCTTACTGAGATCTTGATACATTTTGAGCATTGATTTCTGCTATGCAATACAGTATTCTGCGACTACTAAAGCCGATCAACTACTTTTCATGCGTCGCATAATCGTGCTTATAAAACTGGCTTATAATTATTGACTCATTGGCTTCTAGCCTGACATGTAAGATATGATACAAAATTACGAACCTAACACATAAAAACTGAAGTTATGATAGCTATACTAAATCAGTGGAGTGTATTGAACTTGAGAAAAATCTCGCGGTAATTTTCGACGATCAGCGCCGTACAGTACGTGGCGACAGCCGTGAATTCTAAAAGCGTATGTCCAGAACTCTCGTGTCGGGGAGCATATTTTTCTCACTATCCTGATTAATTTATTAATTTTATACCCTATGCTGCTGGCCAGTTCTGTACCCGAGGACAATGGTCTCGGTGTGGCGCCAAAATACCAGGAAAAAGAAAAGATAATATATTTAGCACCAGGCAATCATGTTGGTGTGTCTGATTTATGGTCCTTAACGTCCTGAAGCAACTAGGGCAACGAGAGACGCCGTAGTGAAGGACTCCGTAAATTTCGAATATCTGGTGTTCTGTAACATGCGCTGACATCGCACATCACACGGGCGCCTTGTGTCTCACCCTCATCGAAATGCACCACAGAGACCGGGGTCGAACTTGGATCATCGGACTCACTGTTCGAGTACTTTAACCACTGAGTCATTGTGGCGGGGCAAACCGCAATGATATGAATAATGATGCTGCAATTCTGATGCAACTAAAAATTGCAAGAATAGTTCCACTCTTGCGCTGTGTCAACTGTTCATAGTCGATCACACTTGTCTGGGGTGTGCAGCGGTGTGCAGCTGAGCAAACTAAGTTACACCTCAACGCAATTACATCGTTACAGGCAATGAGCTTATGTTTGTGCCTCTCGAATGAAGTTGCGGCTGCGCCAGAGTTCAATAATTTTCATTTCTTGCAGTTGCCTATGCACAGCACAGCTTAATCGCTGTGCATAAGTTGGATCGACTCTGTGCTTTCTTGGAGGTACAGAAGTTTAGGATTGCTTGTGACTGGTGATTTTTTCTTTTAGTAAGAAGCATAATGCACTGAAAAGCAAAGTATAGTTTAGCCTGATCAAAGATTCAAAAACCGCATGAAACATGTAATATCTCAGCGGCTTTGAACCGTCTAACACTCTGGGTAGCCAATTTTATATTCGATAATTGCGGTATAAGCAGTATTTAAACGCACCGATCTCGGACGCCACAAAGAAAAGCAGTAGATTCTCATTCCGTTAATTTCGTTGTTTTATAGACTGCCTACGACATGGGGGAGCGCAAATAGATAAAAAAACGCTTGGCTTGCCTAAACTCAGTGGTATAAAGAGTACTCAGAATTTCGAAGGTGCACAGCCTTTATGACAAACACGTCCATCTACGCTGTAGTAATTACGTTGACTTAATTCCGTCGTACAAATTGGCTCCACGACATTTCCGGTTATGATAAAATATATGTGGAGTAACAGATTTACTATTAGTGGGTACTGCAACCACGCCATTAGGAAGTTTCAAGGAAGGGAGTCAATAGGAAGAGGGAAACAGCAGCTGTAGTGAAAGGCTCCGCGACAATTTCTATCTGAGATCATTGAGCATGCGACTTGCATAGCATGCATGCTTTGAGTATCGCTTCTAGTGAAATGGCCGCCGCGACCTAGTTTCATCCCGTGTCTGACGTTCACAGCCGATAGCCCTTGATGCACTACGTCGGTTCGGCCATGTAGGGCTCAAAAGAAGCCGGAAAAGAATGGTGCAGGCGGACCAAGATGACATGTTTTCTTTGTTTCTTGCTTATGTTTGTGAGCACGCCCGTGAAAAACACAGAGATAGGCATCACAAGTTGAGATCCCTAAGCCTGCCGCAACGAATAGTCTTTCCCCTGCAGGGAGACAGGACGTACATGAGGCATGTCCATAGAGGGTGTGTTGCTGTAGGGGAGGGGGTACAGGAACAGTTTGGTGTTCCAAAATCTACAACCTACTGGATGCTCCAATATTTCTTAGTCGAAATGCCACCGCCGTAGCCGCGCTTCGACCTCGTAATCTTGTGTTCAGCGTAAATAGCCCGGCTGCTGAGCCACGACACAGTACAAGGCTCAGGGAGGACATTCATGCATCTGTAAGTGGGAACAGGTACTGAAGCAACGACTGCCGATAGCTTCTGTTTTATGGCTGTGACAGTTCCTGCATAATCAAGTCGTGGTCCGGGCAGCTGGAGCGTCCAGTTGGACCGTGAGGATTCTGGAGATTCTAATCGATTGGCCATCTTCGCATGCCGGACGTGAAATAACGGGCCGCCCAAGACCGCTCGATGTCGCTGCATTTCAACTGCGTTGACACACGCAACCCTGCGACCTACTTTCGAACCTTCGAACCAAGAAAGAAGTACACCAAAATTATGCAGTGATATAGTTGGCCGTACAAGATGAGCTAAGCCAAGGTGGCAACACATCGTCAGATGACATCTAACGCCCTGCGAAATCGGTTCATCATTTCTCTTTAGTCTTGAGAATAAAAATAGAAGTGGGTGTAAAAAAAAATGACGTATCACGCAATATCCATGTTTCAGATATATACCATCGGTGCGACAGTGAGAAGGTAACAATGAGGGTGATAGCACAATCGCCGTGCTATTGTAGCTCTCTGTGACGCAATAATCCCCTAAAGCACATTTATTCGCTTTTGTCTGGCAAAGCTTACGAACGAATTTTTATGTTTTCTTTCCTGGCAAATAAAGAACGGCAGCTGAGAAATAAAAAAATTAAGATACGAATTGACAGTCTCACATTAGACATTGTGCAAAGCTCGGGGGCTCGAGCGTCCAGTTGGACCGTGAGGCTTCTAGAGATTCTAATCGATTTGCCATCGTCGATACGCATGCCGGACGTGAAATAACGGGCCGCCCAAGACCGCCCGATGTCGCTGCATTTCAACTGCGTTGACACACGCAACCTTGCGACCTACTTTCGAACCTTCGAACCAAGAAAGGAGTACACCAAAATTATGCAGTGATATAGCTAGTCGTACAAGGTGAGCTAAGCCAAGGTGGCAACACATCGTCAGATGCCATCTAACGCCCTGCGAAATCGGTTCATCATTTCTCTTTAGTCTTGAGAATAAAAATAGAAGTGGGTGTAAAAAAAAATGACGTATCACGCAATATCCATGTTTCAGATATATACCGTCGGTGCGACAGTGAGAAGGTAACAATGAGGGTGATAGCACAATCGCCGTGCTATTGTAGCTCTCTGTGACGCAATAATCCCCTAAAGCACATTTATTCGCTTTCGTCTGGCAAAGCTTACGAACGAATTTTTATGTTTTCTTTCCTGGTAAATAAAGAACGGCAGCTGAGAAAAAAAAATTAAGATACGAATTAACAGTCTCACATTAGACATTGTGCAAAGCTCGGGGGCTGTTTGGAGTCAATGTTAGTAAGCTGAGTATGATTAAGGCAGTCCGAGTCAATAGTACTGCGCGATATGTAATTACAGGAGCGCTATCCTGTATTAAAATGCGTAACAAGATCTCCCCTGATAACTATCGGCATATTTCATTAATGCAGATGCTGTAAAATGAGCGTATTATCACTTCACGCATTTATAATCATTTCGAACGGAATAAAACATTTTTTTCCTGTTCAAATCAGCATGGTTTCAAGAAAGATAACTCTTATTTCAATTTATTTTAATTTGCCACTGACTTGCATCTTAACATGGATGATAATCGGCAAACAGATTGCATTTTTCTAGATTTCTCAAGAGCATTGGAGCATAAGGCCAGCTGACTTCTAAATTATCTCTGTCTTTATTCGTTCACATTATCTTTGCTCCGTAACTTTCTCTCATTACGTGATCAGTTCACAGCTGTCAACGGCTTTTCCTCCCCGCTATGTGGGGTTACCCTCCGGGCTACCACTGGGAAGCGTACTTGGACAATTATTTTTTTCTAATTTACATTAACGGCATTCCCGATAACATTTAATCTCGTTTACGTCTTTTCACATTTGACTGTACTGTTTTCCGTAATATCACTTCCAAGGCTGACCACCTGACCCTTCAAGTGACCTTCATACTATTGTTGATTGGTGTAAAAACTGGCACATGAGTCTAACTACTACTAGATGCAAATTTGTTACCTTTAGCCACGCACATATTATTTCTAACTTAAACTACTATATGAATAACACTTTCATATCCAAGGTTATTCCGTAAATAAATATATATCGTGGTCCAGTTCACGCTAGATATTTCACGTTTTAGTCACAGTTCAACACTCAGCAATACAGCATCAAGGACATTGAGTTTCATACGCCAAAACTTAGCCCCATTCACAGACTCGCATATACAACATATGCTGACCCACGGTTCGAATTTGTCTCATCTATATAGTCTTTCAATCAGGAATGTTCACCCCTGGCAGGGTGGCGCAATGGTTACGGTGCTCGACTACTGTGCCCAAGGATGCGGGATCGAATGCCGGCCTCGGCGCGGCCGCTTTTCGGTGGAGGCGAGCAACACGATGCCCGTGTGCTGTGCGATGTCAGTGCACGTCTAAGGACCACAAGTGGTAGAAATTTCCGGAGTCTTCCACTACGGTGTCTCTCATATCCTGAGTCGCTTCGAGACGTTAAAACCCCACAAACCAAGCCAAAAATTCCCCGTGAAAAATTTTGCATCTATTGCCACGTTTCTCAGCTTAAAAACATTAAGTATATGCAGATACTTGAAATCCGTCGTTTAATTCTCTTTGTGTTTATTTCGTAAATACGTTTACACTGGTCATTGTTTTTGCCTCTGGAATCACCTCCCCGCTCTTCACTATAAGCTTATACAATCATCTTAGCTTCCATCGCATACACGGAAAATCTAAGACATTTATTTCATCCGCTTCACCTACAGCAATTAGGCTCTTGAATGGTCCTTCCTAACTGCATAGTTTCGTATCAAATCCTGAAGAGTTTAAAAGCACGTATATATGCATCTATCATCTTAGTATTGTTCCAAATGTGGAGCCAGTTTCAGTTGTCCCGAACGTTGTTTTCTGACGTGCCACGCTTTCAGCTGCACCTGATTAATTTTCTTTTGTGTACTCCCGTTTCGTTCATTTTCATTTTTTTTTTGCGATCGGCTTCATTCTTGCCTCGTTTTGGATCGTTCTTTTCGTGTATCCGCTTTGCAATGCTTCCGTCGTACCACTGTAGTGGTTCATTACCTCTGTATACCACTTCTTGACATGCCCTTCTCACTCGATACTCTTCAGGGTCTGTGAGGTACGGATAAATAAATAAATAAACAAATATTACACGGCTTGGTGCAAGGTAAGTTGCAATCAAGCGTTCTTTTATTGCGTGTTCAACGCTTTCATCAACTACTCACGAACTTACTTGACTACACGTGAGTAAAGAGTAAATTAACACACTACGATTGTTTTTTTCAAAAGTTGTTCACCGGGCCGTGATGAAAAAATAAAACAGGGAAATGAAGACCCCCATTGTTAGATAGTGTATATATAGGCCCGAACCTGTAAAACACGCGTCAACATCGAAGAGAAGTGAGCTTCTCACCGCAAATGAAGAAGTGAGCTTCTCATCGCAAATGAAGAAGTGAGCTTCTCACCGCAAATGGCACACCACATTAGAGACGGAAAATATAACACCGGCAAAAACTGCTTTCTGTGCATTAACAATTCCGTATGTCAGTGTTCTTTGCATACTCATAAGTTTCGGAGATGTTCTGGAAAAAAAAAAGTATCTGAACGTGAATTTTTCTCACATTCTTTAACATCACATAAGAAATCAATATATTCGCACACCTTCCCTCGGTAGGCTTCTAGATTTATTTTTACCTAATTACTTTCTAAAACGTGACTTTCTGATTTTTTTTCTTAAATACCAGTCTTGCTTATGTGCTGTACGTAAGCGCAGGAGGAGAATGAGGAGAAAACAGAGCAGGACAAGCTTCGAAAGCGAAATTTGTGTGAGCTTCAGAGGCTTACACCATTTCTATCAATATTTTCATAAAAGGTATCTTACAGTAATCTACGCTTGCCTGAAATTTATGTTCAGAAACGCCGCCCATTGATTTTGCATAGCAGATTTCATTACTCGCTGCGAGCGTTGAAAAGGTTTAAAAAAATTCTGCCAAGCGACGAATTAACTCTTAGATCTTTCCCATCAATATGTGCATAACAGAATCTCGTAACATTCCACACCTGCCTCTCAGTTAAAGGGGGTTCCATAATACTGGACTTGAGCTTCCCTTTATAGTTCGTGCCCCATTCAGGAAATTGTTTTCACTCTGTGCACACGAAATAGCCAACGGCCGACTTTAACGTGGGTTCTCAAACCACGCTCAGTCGTTGATGCAATTAAGCAGCGGTTTAAAACCACATGCCATTACACTAGCAGTTTGCACTGTATCTTGAGAAGGCTTAGAAAACCCTCAACGTGTACTAGCAAAAAAGGCCGCACAGGCTTCTGTGTTGCGATTGTGATCGCAGTACAACAGCCTACCAACGAGTTTCAGTCCCATTCCGGAGATGGATGCCCGAAGCAAACAAACCTGAGCTATAGGGTCTACTATACCTCAGCGTTCAGTCCGTGCTGTTTTAATTTCAAAGTAGGAGGTGCCCCTCCCATCCAAAGTGCCATTTCTCACACTAATGTAACACGGCAGCTTTTGAACTGCCTACCGGCCGCTGAAAAACGGTTGCTTCGCTAAAGCAAGAAAGCTGCGGCCTGGTGGTTGGCGATAAAGTAAAACAAGCTTCTATCCTCCTATTCAAAACCACAAGGGTGCGAAGGAATGGGCAAGTAGTACAAATAAAAGAACTCAAGCCAGAAATACAGCTGGCTTTCGCTTCGGCCAGCCCGCCCAAACTCGTAACTCTCCTCCGAACCGGAACCGGACGAACGGGACAAAATAAACAGCAGACGGCGCGCGAACGATCTTCCAACTCCAATTTAGAAACCAGAACTGAACCATAGTAAACAAAAAATAAGAGCTTCAACGGGAGGGAGTCCATAAAAACCAGACCCGTGAAATGGGGATTCCCTTTGTGAACGAGGCAGCCGCGCCACTTATGCTCAGTGCAGAAGAAAAACAAGAAACGCATTCGTCTGCGAAGAGCCGCGGAAGCAGACGACGTTGCAGACGAGCAGCAGACGACAGCGCGATGATGGCGATGGAAATACGGCTTTCCGCAACGCGCCGTCTTTCTTTTGTGGTGTTAGGAGCCGGCCGATGCTTGCTTGCTTGTTGTTTTTGTTTATTTCCGTACGTCGCATCACTATAAATGGAGCCTTCGTAGGCCCGCTTCTCTTATAACTTTTTTTTTCTTCCTGCGCGAGTAGATTTGGCGAGGCGTCATTATATTCGAATGAGAATGGTGGTTGTGTGAAAGGTGACGCACCCGGTGTAAATGTCACCGTTCGTTTAGTGCTCATAATTCATTGTTTCCTTACATAAAAGGACCAGATTGGTCTATTTACTGCCTCACACCGCGACGTACACCACGCTTTACAGCAGGGAACAAAATCAATGTTTTAGTAGCCGTTTTCCAGAGGAAAAGAACTTCGCCACTGGTGCGGATATTTCTAATGGCTCAATAGCAGACAACACAAAAACATAAGAGCATAGCAGACGGTACCCTCGCGTGTATATAGTCGATTTCACTTGCTGGCATGAAAGCTTTTTTCATACCTTTGACCTTGGTATCACGCAGCCCTTTGTTGAGAATTTTACCGTCGGATGATGCAAGTTATGTTCTGGTGTTGAATGGCAGCGACTTTCGTCGTGTGCGCGAAGAGGCCACATTGATTTTCCCTTGCATCAGCGCATGAAACTCATCATCATTAGACACGTAGATCAATAAAGCTGCTTTTCTTACCTACAACATGAGTGTTATTTTCCTCTCACTCTTTAAGCTTGAAAGCTTTACCAGAGAAATGTCGGCCAATAGGCAGGTGTGCGATCTAAAGCGAGCGTGCGATGGAACTTGCGATATGTTCAATTGTGACTTGATGTCTCCTTTTCTGTACTTATTTCCTTACAGACAGAAATCCAGATAAATAGAGCGTACTTTAGTATTTCACTAAGGGCTAAATAATACATAAATGTTATTCCGTTGGCACGTCGTTCAAACCGTGATTGCACCTAAACAAAAATGAATTCTTCCTTTTAATGTCCAGTAAGCACGGCAGGTTGGCGTTATTGATCTGAACAACAACAGTGGTGTCCACCTTTCCTGTCTTATAATGGCTACACGCTGGATTCCATTTTGGTGTTCAAGGAGAAAGAACTAGTATTTGAGCCTAGCTAAACGACTCACTATCTGACCTCGCAATGAAGCTCAGTACTGTGCATCCAGATATTGCTTTTCTTGAACGAATTAACCCGCACAAGCTATATGCGAATGGACTAATACTTCAGCACTCCCATAACCAAATGTCAGAAGTAAATAATTGCGTCGCCAATGGGATAGGTATTGTATATGCGTCCCTTGTGTTGTTCCAAGACAATATCAACCACTTCGTTCTTTGCGAAAGACCTAACCACGCCAGTATTGGCATCGCGTGACGTGACACGTGCTAACTAAACGAAAATCAGCTTGCGACGGGGCTTAAAATCCCTTGCAGCGACGTCAACCACCTTCCCCTAACAAGCAATATCTTGATGCTCAATTCCTCTGGCATTACTTTAGACAGCCCCGAGACCACCGTAAGTCCACATTCTTTGAGTAAAGAACACAAGAACAACAGGCACTGCTGCACCGGGTGAAAGTCGCCATCCCTTCTCAACCGCAAGCGCCACACCTACACGGAACGGAACAAAGCTGCACAAACAGGCCCCGAGAGTTATGGTGCCCATAAATAAGCATCTTCCTCCCGAGCTTGTGTAAACCAAAAGCGGATTAACGCAAAGACAAGTCGCGAGCCAACGCGTACACGCGTTGATTTTTTCTTTTCTTTTATTGTACCCACCGTGTCAGACAAGGCGCACAAGCACACCGCGAGCTGACGAGAAAGAATTCAGGGCCACCTATGGTCCGGCCTGCGTGACGTAAGACAGTGGCCACCAGTAGGCCAAACCAGAAAACGACCGCGGAACCTTTTTTCTGTGCGTTGTACGCGTTTTGCAGCCACCTGTGCGTAGTGTGCGTTGCGTATTTGTACAAGACACACCTGCGGTGCAACGCCGTCTCCCGCACACTCGCACGGAGCCCGGGAATAGTAGCCGCATTCCCCGCAGGGGGGCGCCGCCTGCCGACACCGACCTAACACCGACTGGACCACTTATTCCCGGAAGACGGGCAGCCTTCTTTGCAGGGCGCCAAACGGGCGGAGAAACAGTGAGGCGAGAGAAAAGTGGAGAAACAAAAGAATGCCGAGAAAAAGAACGGCCTCTGCTTCTTCGAGAGAGAGGGAACCTCGGCTGCCTTTCTTTGTTTCTATTAGTGCTCTGCCAGGCCACTTTGTGTTCTTCTCCTCTGCATAGTTCTGCTGGGCGATATCGTCTCCTCAAATACCGTACCGTCTATGCGGGGGTGTGCATTTAGTCTGTCTTTCTATCGTAAAAACGATAACGACGGCTAGTGCATCGCAAGTGGAAATACGTTGGCACCGCCAATGGAAGACATACAGGTACAGATACTCACTATGTCGGATTGAGCATGTCGTTTCCCAAGGGTACACGTAATTTAGCTGCCAGTTTTCCCCAGCACATGTATCGTTGTTTGGCATGATCGCGTACGGTATTCGGCGCTGATGTTAATTTATCCGACGTTATGTTTGAGACGTCAAGCAAGAAGCAAATGGATCAGGAGCGTATGGAGAAAAGTAACACGGAATAGAACGCGTTGAGAGCATTCGGATAATTATTCCGTAGACGTGCGTGAGTGACAAACAGATTTTATTTCTTTTTTCCTAAACTATTAATTTTTTTTAAGTTGTCTTCAAGCCATCTACAATCCTCGTGCAGATGCAACGCAGTTAGGCACAACCCAATGTTCTCTTTCACACTGCAGCTACCCGTATAACACCTGCACGATTTATTGCAAGGAATTACTCTCTTTATTTCAGACTTCTTCCTTCCCTTGTGATAACGCTATGCATCCGCTCCAAGTTAAAAGCTCAGCTAAAGATAACCGCCCTACCGGGTCCGAAAACCTTGGCCCCCTTCTCAGCAACAGTTTTTATAAGCCGAATTAATGGAAGATGCGAGTCATTTTTCTAAAGGCCATTCGAATGAACATGTAACGAGCTCGCTCCCCACCTCTTGTGCTGTAACGCAAAACAGCGCAACAATACAACACAACGAGGCCACAAAGGCGATGGCCGAAGGGAGATTAACATTTTAGCCACCTAGCACCCGCCCAGGGTGTGTGATTTTCATTCTACAAAATGTGTGCCTTCGACTCGTGCCAGAAAACGTCATAAATTAGCCGTACCGCTTGCGATGTAGACTGCTCCACGGTCAGAAAGTTACCACAAAGCGCGTTAAAAAATGAGAGGAGGAGTAGGGTGGAGGCGGAAGAGAGATTTACGATGTGAAACCGCGCTCTAGAATGGAGGAAGACGCTCCTACTTGGTCCGCTCTTTCTTTTATTAGGTATGTGAAATGAATAGGGCGCATCTGCGGAGCATGGGTGGCGCGGGCGGCGCGTAAATGTCTGCCGTACGAGCTATGCTTCTGTGCATCTATATGTCTGGAGTTATATAACATCTCTATTATAGCCGCACCTCCCACTCAATGTCCGGGACTCCGCTGCATGTACATCCTACAGCAAAGTGCGGGCGGCGAAAGCGGCTCCTTCTTCACCGCGGTTGTTTCCAGCGCGTATACGGTACCCACTTCCAACAGACTCAGCACCTGCATAGAGTCTGGACACGGTGGGAGTCGACGTAACGCGTGAAATCGCAAGCCGACGCCTTGGACAAGGCCCCGCAATTTAATTCCGTTTCCTTTTCTTTCTTGCTCGCATACGGCTCTCCGTTGTTTCCTTGTGGACCACCGGAGGCGGCAGGCGAGACTTCCGAGACTTAAAGGTCAGTTGCGCCGAACTCCACGTCTCTTTAGAAATGTAGCAGTTCGAATTATTCCGAGAAGAGGTGGTTGTGATGGTTGGAAAGTTTCGAAATGATGAGAAAGAAAATTACAGATGTCCACACGAAACGCTGCACGCAGCTGCAGCGTTTCGTGTACCCCCTTGCGACTGCTGCCCAAGGGGGTGGAGCCCCTTGCGACTGCTGCCCTACCCGACCTGTGAGAACCAGACCTTTGCAGGTCATTAGTTGTTCGAAACTTTAAGCCCTCTAAGGAGCACAGCAGGGTTAGCAGAGCCTCTTCCAAACGCACACCCCTGAGAGAGCCGGGCGCCGGGCCGGGGGACGCTTGTACCCATTTTACCGGTGGGTGTCCGGCGGTGGGTTTCGAACTGGCCACCTCCCGCAGTCGAGACAGCACATAGAATCCCCAAGCTGTCGTTGATTCTATGCCCCAGGTATTATACTGAGGTAACATTCTTCCTCTTCGATCACATTTACTACTTCCGTTTCTTCGTGTTCTTCACGTTTCGAGCTCATCGGCACAGCACAGACGACCTGTTCTATCACCGCGTATCCGCGTGTGAAGGTCACGATATAGATGAACATATAGTAGCAATGCACACTTACAAACACTACTGGAGCTCTTTATTATAGCGCCGATGAGCTCTGGTAAGTTGGTGGCCCAGCGAATAAAAAACCCTCCAGCCTACCGGTCAAAATGCAGTTTGTACTTTTGCATGTCAAGCCAGAGAGACACGTATACGATATAGACAGGCGAATACTTGTCGATTGTACCAGAGTATAAGTGAACCGCTTGCTTCACGGGAACTCAGTGAAAATATGGCTGTAGTATCGGTACTTTTACCCAATGGCGTCGTAAGGAAGCTGTAATCGTTGACAAGAATCCTGTCGGAACTTGGCGGCAAAAACTTTGGTTTATTATACTGCATACTCCTCTCGTATGTTCCTTCTTGTAAGACCAATGCGTTCAAAGAGAGCAATTACTAATGCTAATTAGTCAGGCTGTCACATCATACAAAGGGTTGGGACGTTAAATCCGGTGTAGAAAACTTCTTAGCCGAACCAAATTCACGGGAACTGGGTGAAAATATGGCTGTAGTATCGGTCCTTTTACCCAGTGGCGTCGTAAGGAAGCTGTAATCGGGAACAAGAATCCTGTCGGAACTTGGCGGCAAAAACATTGGTTTATTACACTGCATATTCATCTCGTATGTTCCTTCTTATAAGACCAATGCGTTCAAAGAGAGCAATTACTAACGCTAAATAGTCAGGCTGTCACATCACCAAAGGGTTGTGACGTTAAAGCCGGTGTAGAAAACTTTTTAGTCGAACCAAATTCGACTATGAACCTAATTCCGCCCGTGCGCACTGGTATACCATTGTCAAGACATTGCCGGATGCAGGCACCCCCTATCACATGCGGAGATAACGACTCCTGATGAGTCCGGAAGGTCTGTTGCGAACATCTTTAAGCATGCAGTTCATCCGAATACCAGAACGGAGCGATTGCAACGACTCACGACACGGACGGCAGACGCAGGACCGTAGCGGACAAAAGAGCACAAAGCGACTAGCGGCGGCGGCAGCGACCGACCATAAAAGGCCTTGGCACGGTGACACTTCTTCCCCTGCCCTCGGCGGCCAATGTACCCGCTTGCAGGCGGGGCAAATCCTCGCATCTCCACTTTATTTAGAGTCAATCCCGGGGAATTAGGCACACACACACGCTGAGACCTTGCGCCGAATGGATTCAACCCCCCTCCTACCCTCCTCTTGAACCGCATTCGGAATACCGCCAGTGTAGATAGCTAAAGAGTCCTTTTTTGGGCCGCGACCCGAGCATTGCAGATGTGTACGCGGTTGCTCCAAGTAGACTCGCAACTTCTCACTGGGAGTGCGCCCGTCTAGACTCTCCCCTTCCTTCTCTGTACGCTGTCCCGCACTAGGATTTGAAAAATAAAAGGTCTTGCAGGTTGATCCATGGTGATTAAATAGACCTATACAAGGCAAGATTGTGGTTGAAATTAAAGAAAGGATATAGTGTATTTTAGCTAAATGCAATCAAGCTTTTAGAAAAAGGTTAACCTCACTTAAACCTGCTTATAACGAGCGGAAGCACCTTCCGCGGTGTCTCAGTGGTTAAGACGCTGGGCTATTGAACCGGAGTACAAGATAGGAAGTTTTGGCGAGTTGGTGGGTTTCGTAACGGAAACAAAAGTGGGCGTGCCGCGCAAGCTTTGTTAGGCGTAATTGCGAGGTCATACTGTCGTTTCTTCTCTATGCGAGCTTCTGGCTCTTCGTCGCTCTGTGCCTCGAGCCGATTACGATTTCTCTTCACTCCTGCTTCTTCCGGACGAGCTGGATGATCAGGCCCAGCCTGACGCCTGCACCGAAGCGTTGACGCACACGGACTGACACGTACCTCATTCATGGCAAGACTGAGCAACGGAGCGCCTTGTTACATGGTATCATAGCGAAGAGCTCCCATGTCCACGATAGGAACGGTACTGCTACCGACGAGGAAGACGAACCAGAGGGCGGCGCGTAGGTAGGAGCGCTCGCTCTAGGTGCCTCCGGTGGCTCAAGGTCAAGCACGCAAGCGGATAACAGTGAGACGAAATATGAAAAAGTAGAACTATGCTGTAAAGAAATTACACTGACTGCCGCTATCGCCAATATTGCTGCTATAAGAGCAGACACAGTCATGTCTTGTCACTGCTGCGAGGATGACCTCTCCTTGGAATTAGGTGGCAGAGTCAAATGCAGTGACAATTGCACAGAAGTGACCATCTTCAATAATTTAACTGAAAAGATTAATCTGGCACGACATCCTATTTTGCACTGCATTTTCTATTATTATGCTGGTCCAACATGAACGGCCTACCAAACCAACGACTGTACAGCGGTAAGGTAAAGGCGACCGAGAATCAAGTTCGGCCTATAGCTGCTATTAAGGTTTCCGTAGCGGAAAGAAGAACAGAAAGGGGACATGTATTCATGTTGGCTGGAACAAAAGCAAAGCCCGTGAAGACTCTGCTATAGAATAACGTGGATGTGCGATGAGTGAATTAATCATGCGTAACTTTGGTCAGATTAATTACAGTGGCTATGCTCAAGGTGCATTAGAAAGTACCCTTATTTATTAAGGAGGTACCGGTAAAGCTTAGTATTCGCAAATCTGCTCCGTTTAGGGAGCGGAAGTGACCACCGAGTTATGAAGACAGATCATAAGACAGATGACAGATCACTTATGTAATTTATTCCAAATAGGAAGAAATTATTACGCCTGTAAAATGGTGATGTATAATTCGAAGAAATGTAGCAGCGACGGTTTTAGAGCGATAGCTCCAATTCTCTACTGAAGGTGCAGACTTGGGCACTGCTTCGTTTCGCCCGGGTGACCTTGAAGCTGCGCCAAGGTCAAACTGGGACTTTGGCTACGACGCATCACCCAGTGTGTTGTGCTATAGTAAGCTGGTGCATGACCATTTGACTAACTGACCACTTGACCATGATTAATTACATTTGATATTTGACATCTGACCTTTGACCCTTAAAAGTGGTCGGTTCTCAATATCATTAGAAGTCACGTGACAGGCGCGCATTGACGTCGGTTGAGCACAGGGTATTATTAAAACCAAGTAAAACAGATTTATCTCGCGTCAGTTTTGGTTTAAACGCGTTTAAGCACTGTATATTTTCTGCGTATTCAGGAATCTTTTGAAGGCGACTTCGAAAGAGGTGGAATGCAAGAAGTTCAAATGTATACGGAGTTCGGCACTGCCTGAAATCCTTGAAGGTTTTCTGGCGTAGATGACAAAGGCACGTAAAATTTGTTGAAAACGCTACCTAATCCATTATGTCAGTGTTATGCAATCTATGTCAAAGCGGAAGCAGGAAAAATAAAAGCCAACCTTCCGAGCAATACCGAAACAGTTCAAAGATGCTTTCTATTTTTTTCCGCAGAACGTTCGTAGATTCGCAATAATAACCATCGCGTTCATTTTCCTATATTTTCTGTGACACGTTAAAGTTATCTTCAGAAAGGTGGCGAGGAGAGCCGCCGACATTAGGGGAAGCATAAAGGAGTGTTTCTTTTTATTTGTGGTGATTATCGACAAGAAATGAATAGCGTTATCGTTTTTGTAGTTGAAATACAATTTAATAAAAAGTATAATAAAGAAACGCCTCATGCTGCCGGTGGGATCACAACCCACGAATTTCGGTTACATTGCTTTACCAACTACTGTTGTCTAGTACAGAGGCTGTTTAGTCTCCTTTCGGGAATATTTTATGTCGCTCTTAGAACTTAGCCTTTATAGTGTCCCCAAACTAGTGCGGACTCAGTACGTCCTCTATTACTGTGCCAGGGGATGTGTTAGGTCATAGGTATCATGAAATGGTCGTTGCACAGCTCCTGAACATTCGATCAGGCTCCACGTGGCACTAGCCGTAAGACAGGACATAACATGTTCACCGCTTTGGGCAAGGAGGCGCTGGTAAATACTCTCGAGGTTAGGTTACAAGCAATATTAGCAACCCCAAAGTAGAAAATTGGATAGCGGCCGCAGTAACTCAGTTGGTAGAGCACTACCGCTACATGCGAAAGTTAAGGTTTGAGATTCTACCGGCGGCCTGTGATTGTTGGCCTACTACTTAATATTTAAAAACCTTTGAGCCATAAAGATGATTACACTATTCATTTCCTATTGATCAGGTCATTACATTTGTAAACAATGGAATGTAAGCATTCCCTTTACAGGCTTCAATGTTTTAACCACTGCTGGAATTCAGCGTTGCGTCCTAGCGTTATCTGAACAGACAACGACCTCACCTAACTGTTTCTGTCATCCAATTGCCTCACCGTTCGACCGATTGACCTAAAGTGTCTTCTTTTCCTCGGCTCCCACTCCTCCGCAACGAAGCGAGCAGGTGCATGATTGAAAAGGGACCTGTCAAACTTAACGGAGCCGTAACTACTCCAAAGGTAGTCGTCAGAAAAACGGGCCAAACTTGACACAACTTCACCGTAACGCACGTATTCTCACGGGGGACCAAACATGTACATATCCATGCACTGCTCGCCTGTCAAACGCAGGCGACAGAACGCAGATACGTGGTGCTGCAGTGGAGCGTGAAAACAACACATGAACGGAAATCGCAAGAAAAGAAAATCGGTTAAAAAATGACTGGTATAAAAAGAAACCTCCATACGCTGATAGTGACAGGCCAAGTCGTCGCCATTGCCGAAACCAAAAGTCGTCAAAAAAAAAAAAGCGGAAGCCTTTAAATCTTCGGTTGGCATACGGGGAAGGGAGAAAGGAAGGAGGGAGACGGATGCACGCTTAGTTTCGGGAGAGTGCCTGCAGTGTTGTACGGTGGCTCGAGGACTGGATGCCGGCGCAGGGACCAGAAGAGAGGATTTGAGAAACGCGAGAACCTCCGAGCCAACATCCGCTGATGCCGGCGCAAAGGAGATGAAAGTATTGAAAAGGAGCAAAGTAAAATGCTGCCAGAGAAAAAACATTAAGGACGAAGGGCCATTCGAGCAGTGCTCTGCGGCAGTCGTCCTCGTAGGGAGCAGCGACTCCGCGGCAAGGAAGCTGCAAGTTCAGGGTCATCCGTGTATGCTTCGCTGCTCGCCTGACGAATGGTGCGACCCCTTTCGGGCGGCGGAACTCGGCGTTTCACCCTCGGAATGGAAGAAGAGGAAGAAATCACGAGAGAAGAAACAAGAAAAAAAAAAAAAAACACGAGGTAAAGCTGGGAATCAGTTTCTGCTATTTGGGGGGCTTTTCGTCCCATGTACAGAGTTGGTTCCTCTTTTCTTTCCACTTGATCTTTTTCCACCAAGACATTTTGTTTTTTTGTCATCAGCATACAAGGTACCCGCCTCAAAACGCGGAACGGAGAATGCGTGGCATTGTTCGCTGCCGTGTCCAGAAGTGAGTCAGGCACCTACAGGAAGGGGGGGGGGGGGGGGGGGGGGGGGGGCATTGCCGAATGCTCAGCGGAAATTCAGCAATGACGACGTAGCAGGCGTACGAGGTTTGGAACTGACCGCTGGATATGACCAGTCAAGCTCCCTTAATCTAATTTTTCGGTTGTTAAAGATCAGGTTCTTCTTTTCTTCTTGTTTCCTTCAAATTTCACTTCCTCTCCCGATTACACAGACCAATCAATCTATTTGCAGAATACAGAATTTATTTACAACTATATACACTTTGCAGCAAAACTTCTTCTCTCTCAGGGTGCGGCCTCTCATTCGCAACAAAAGTAAGATGCATAAGAAAGCAAAAAAAAAAAAAAAAGCCAGAGAGAGAACGAGGATGAAGGTAGGAAGAGGTCTAGAAGGAGATAGGTAAAGAACGAGGAAAGAAATTTGGTTTGGTTTGGTTTGTGGGGTTTAACGTCCTAAAGCGACTCAGGCTATGACAGACGCCGTAGTGGAGGACTCCGGAAATTTCGACCACCTGGGGTTCTTTAACGTGCACTGACATCACACAGCACACGGACGCCTTGCCTTTTGCCTCCACCGAAAAGCGGCCGCCGAGGCCGGGATTCGATCCCGCATCCTTGGGAACAGTAGTCGAGCGCCGTAACCACTGCGCAAATTATTGAAGAAAATAAGTAAAGACGAATATAAAGAATCCCTTTCCACAGCAACGGAGGGGAAAAGTTCAACTCTGCACGCCACCCAAGAGTTGCCCGCGTCAACTTTGCAATCCCACACCCCGATTCCCAGCGACGAACCGGAGGCAAGGCGTGCGCTGCTACAAAAGTGAAATGTCGGACTGAGCCCTCTGCAATACATTTCCCGAAGCGGACACCCGCTCTGAGTACCACTGCTTCGCACGCACATCTCATGCACGACACGGTCCTGTAGCGCGTGCAGCGCCAAGATGAAACACGGCGGCGGTCATCATCGCTACTGCGGAACCGCGCAGGCACGCCAACACTTTATTGCCTGGCTCCGAACCCTGTGAGAAGATGCCGATACTCGTGCGTTCACGATATATAGGCCGCAGAGACGCGACGGCTACCCTACCCCTTATGTCTGGGGAACAGCGTAATTGTAGGGGAGCCAGCCGCTGCCGCAGACGCCAGCGTCCGGAAAACGAACAGCGCGGTGGGACGGGCGGGAGCACACCGAGCGGCTCGTACAGAGACGGCGGTAGAAGATCGTCTCGAGACCCGCGATCAGTGAGGGTCTGCGCCGGAACGGAACGGGGGTTTCTCTCTTTCATCTCACTCTCCCACGTCCCCTCTTCCTCCATGGAACGATCACCGTCCTCTCCATTTCGGTAATATGCCGAGACCGCTCACTGGACGTTCACGTTAATCTGTGCAGCGAAAGTGGAACGCTGTGGGGTCTTCCTCCGAACTGAATTGCTCATGGTAAGCTGGCCAAGGAACAGAACAGTTTAGTCATGAGCTTTAAAATAATAGGCTGGGAGGTGCCGTAATTATTAGTGCGCTTTAAAAAATATGTAGAAAACGTAGCGGTAACACGGCAAGTGTGCTCATTAGGATGAATAAAATTGACATTGTGGTTAATCAGAAATATTCCAGATATTGAATGATTTAATGAAGCGGGTGCGTGTTTATAACTTCTGCGAGTTCATTCATTAAGCTCAGAAATACGGCACTCCACCTGAAAAGTTTCACAGTTAGCATGTACCTGGCTCAGCTCCAAGCATTAAGAATTGTAGGGAATGTTGCACGAAATACATGTCCACAAGAGGCGAGCGAGAACTGACATGGCGTAAGATTGTTCCTCCTCTTCTGGAAGATGAGGGGGCGAAGGAGGGCCCCACCAGCACATTCTTCCACGGCAATCATTTATGCTGTTAGGTACCATAACCTTTACTGCGCCATTAAAATAGGCGACACTATATCAGCTTACCAGATACTGCCGTAATGCGAGCCGTAATGCAGTGACATTAAAAGGAAGAGCCTTCCTTTCTGGACCATCAGTGAATGCTACTGCCTATTTCGGAAATTGTTACGTTCTAGTTTGTTCTTGCTTGTTATCGTCGGCAAAGCTTGGAACAGCCTATGAAAGCGATAGATTTCTTTTTATTATTATTATTCTTAGCAACGTAAAAACACTGCTTCTCAGAGGAACACGATGATGATAAAAACGTTTATTGAACAAAAACACCCCTTGAGGCGAGTGAGACTTGACCTGCAGCTCCTACTTTTGCCTTGCATTCCACGAGTTTAACTGCAGCACTAGCTGCAATTAGACTCTTTGAACGGACGCTTAAGATTACCGGTCGCGCAGTATCAAAGGCTGCAGCTTTCGTTTCGCTGCACGCATTTAGTGAGGAGGGGTGGGCGCATTAAAGCGTGTTCGCATTCTGTCGACCCTTCAGCGTGCGTGCACGGCTTGTCGTGGAAGCTAGCGAGCGGCGGCGCGCTCAAGGGAAAGAAAACTTGATGCGCTTCCACCGCGAATGACGTGACCGTGAGTCGCAGCAGACCTTGCTGATGACTTCTCCCCCCTCCACCATGAGAAAAAGAAAAAGTAAGGAAAAAGACACGAAGATAACAATTTTGTTTCTTTTCCGTCTCGTCTGAGGGGTTCTGAGCATAAATACAAGCCAAGAGGGCGTGACTCTCGGGGTCTACTTTCTCCGCGGCTGCCTCTGTTTCCGTCCGAGTATACGATGGCTCTGGCAGGGTAGCTGTCCCCGGAGGTTTACGTTGTTTCTCGCCCTTGAACTCATGTCAGCCCTCACCGTGAGCGTAATACATGCACGCAGACTAAGAGTTGACACGCAACGAACCCTCCCGGTCAACGTGACTAGCCTAACAACGACGTAAGACCGCACTAGAGTTCACGCTCTTGATACAATGATGCGAGAAGAACGAGGCTCGGAGTATTTTGTTGCGTGTTTTGCACAAGGAAGAACCGCGTAATTTTTTTTAAAGGAACTCTGCTATTGGACGGTTATTGAGAGTAATATGAATGCGAAATTTAATCACTGGTGCTTCCTTAACCTGGCACAGCATACATAGAAAAGCCTGCAATGAACTCTCGCCGGGCCACGTGGGAGATCCCAGGTGTTTCTAACTCGTCCCAGCAAAGAGACAGCTGTATGCATAATGTGCACCATGAGTGCATCCCTGGGACGTCCTGGGGTTTACCGCGAAGGACGTACATATATAGCTTCATGCTCTCAGTCGGCTGTCATCAAAAGCGCCAGTAAGTAGTAGTTTATCATAACACCATTACCTACAAGACAGGGTCACTGCTTTTTCAGACACACCCTGTTAAGGTCCAAAGCTTCCTGCAACAAGCAAAGAAAAAAAAAACCTGAAACGGCAGTATAAAGGACGATGGAGCGTGTCTCAAGATCTGCGACAAAGTGCAGTTCCGTTGTGCATAGCCTCGCGCCTGTGCATGCCTATCATCTCGAGCACCAGTAAGTACATGGTATTCCAGCGTGACCACATTGACTTGCGAACGGGACGACGCCAGGCGGCAGGACATGCGCAATTTCGAGGGCGTAAGCCTCTGACAACCGGTGCAAGGCCGAAGTAGGAGAAGAAATGCTCCATACCAGAAACTTTGGCGATGCAGAATAAAAAAAAAAACATAAACAAAAATAAAACCGATTTGTGCGTAAATTTCCTGCTGGCGACGTACACTAGAGAGCAGCGCTCCAGAAAGGAGCGCTCGCACGCGACCAGTCGCGCGTTCCGCGTTCGGAAAGCAGCCCTTCCTCGCGTACAGTCGGAGTAAGTACCCCTTGGCGATGACCCCCGAGTAAATGAGGCGGATCATCTCGGGGTCCGGGGTAACCGCCCCCTGCCTGCAAACCTTTTTCATCCGACGTCTTCACGGGGAAAGCCTGCATAGGTTCGCCGTCGCGTCACTTTTGACGCCCAGACGAAGCATGACGTCACGCGACCGACCGACACTGGCCAGGAAGGAATGGAAGAGAACAGCGTGTCTGCGGCAGCGCAGTCGAAGGTAGGTCAGGTTTTTGAACCTGTACGAACCCCCCCCCCCCTTTTTTTTTTTTGTTGTTGCCAGATGCCGCGAGATGAAAGGAAAAGTGGTGTAAGGTCGACGACGCCCAGCAGCTCTTCTTGTGTCCGGTCGCTCATCACCTGTCATGAATGCCAGTGGCATAACTGAAAAAAAAAAAATTAAAAGGAAAAAGAAACAGAAAACGATAGAAGTTACCCGCAGGTTCCCGCGGTGTGTGATGACCTTGTATATGCAAAGCTGGTGTGAAGGAGCTGATTCTGGGGCGGCGTGCTTTAAGCCCTAGGTGGTTGACCGCAGTCGATGCCGGCTGTGCGAGTGTATAGCGCTTCTCAGACTCTTTCGGGAGATTCCCTCGATGTCGTTATATAGACGCCATTGTCGAAAAAGGAAAGGAAAATGTGTCTTGAATAGATTTGTGGGAGAAACTACACAACAACAACAAAAACAACAACAGGAAAAGAGAGAAGCGAAATGCACGCGTTATCCCGGAAGATAGAGTTAAGCAAATGAAGCTAAGGTCATCGAAAATTAAAAGTTAACTCACCGCAGCCGCCCATTGTTTTACACGAAATGCTCCTTTTTGAAAATACAGTAATTTCGCTCAAGTAGTCCCCCCATTTATCTACTTCTTCGTTTTAGTAGACCTCGCTTGTTGTAACTTGTATGCCGCTGTATAGTACCGTATTTCAGGCTGCATGATGTTGTGATATCTATTTGTGTACATTTACGAGTTTAATTTGCAAGCACAGCCTCTTTCCTTCCGATACGCTTGACACGATTCTAATATGGACAAATAATTTTCATTCACAAGTAGTCTTGTACTCTCGTTAACAGTTAACGTATGCTTTAATTTTTTTGCAATAAATTATTGGAATTTCTCGTACAAAATTGTGTAGTTTGCTCCAACTCCTGTCGGTTGTTTTGATTTGCATATCATACTGAAAAAATGTGACCAGGAGCGTGGCGGTTGCCAAGCCAAAAACCTGATTGTTCTTTTTATTTGATTGTATGCAAAATAGATAACATAAACTTGTAGATATTATATATATATATATATATATATATATATATATATATATATATATATATATATATATATATATATATATATATATATATATATATATATATATATATATATATTATACGTATTATAGATAAGATGGATTGGGCAGTTATGAATATATTAAAATACAAAGAGACGGACAGAGGCAGGCAGACTACGGACGGACAGACGGACGGATGGAACAGTTATCTTCGCCAATTCGTCTAGCTGCTTTGATGTTGGTGAACAAAGTGCGTGTTGGTGTAAATAATTCACACATTTTTGCTTTAGCGGACACCGGTGCCACAGTTTCCATATCAGTCTGAGTTTCAAAAATTGCCTTGCACCGATAGTAATCTTTGTCTGGAACCGAAGTGTCACATTTCATCATCATCATCATTATCATAATTTATTATTCCCTTAAAGATCCCTATCAGGGACATTACATAAGGGGGAGGGGGGGGGGGAGACAACGGTGAGAAAAAGTCATACATTAGCATAAAAACAAAGGAAAATAATACAAAAATGCATAACATTGACAAATTTGGCAGTGTTGGGGGCGAACATTTGCGGCCTGTGGGTGTATGCTACGTGTCAGTCATCAGTACTGAGGAAACGTTTCAAGATGAGTTTTCTGTTTTAACATGAGCCACACATGATGTTGTTTGTTCTATAGGCATTGAGTTTCTTCGCGTTTGTGGAGCAACGGTTGATTGTGCAGCAGGGGAAATTCATCTGCAGCGTAATATTAAGGGGAAAGCCATTTATGGCTCATGACTAGCCGGTGTGTCCGTGCGTGCGTCCGCGGCAGCTGTCAATCACCTTATGAATATGGTTTCAGTACTGATAGTTAAACAGTCAATGATGTGGTAGTAGGTCTAACATACTGAACCAGCGAAAGACACAGAAACACAAGTACACGTGACGGCTCTGGACTAATCACTGAGATTTACTCGAAGGAAAGGCTGGTCAAGGAACTAAATTATATATGCGAATCAAACGCTCACAAGAAGACAAGTAGGTCTCGATTCAACACAGCGATTCAAAGTACAGCTTAAAAATTTGGTGTCCCTACTTAAGCAACACTGTGCGCATATAGGTAGTAAGCGACATAAGGTTTGCGAGCCTACAGTTGCCATCGTCATGCCCCTTTTTTGCAGTTGTTCTCGTCTAAACAGAATTCATTATTTTCTTGTGGCACTTTACATATGGCTGTCTGGCCACCTGTGACATAGGCGATAAAATTCGAAGTCGAAAACTTCGTTTTGGACCTGCTCGAAAAAAGTGCGCGAACTCGGTTTATTTCTTCAAGATGGCGGTTCAACGGAACATATGAGCTGAGCTCGGATATGCAGCTGAGTTCCCCTGTTTTGTACTGTCGTTTTCATTTCACACTGAATGAAAATAAGCAGTTTTCTAGATAGAAAGATACAGTCAGGGCAAGATTCAATGGTTCTTTTCAGTGGAATAACAAGCTACAATATCCTACTAATACGTTAGACTCCACGCCTGCAGAAGCAGAATCGAACTTTTGCCGTGCAGACGACCTCCCAAGCTCTAAAGCAGACAGCAATGTCGACAGCTGTTCTGTCTGTTGCTCTTTGCATGGCGGAGAAAATAATCTCGCTCTCCCGGACGTGCAGCAAATTCCATCCGATGCCGTTGAGGGCGCTGCCATCTCTTTCCTTTCCGTGCACATGACATGGACGCCAACCATGAATAAGCGTAATCAGATTTAACGCGGCCGTAGCTCCCACTCTCCTCCAAAAGAGGCCGCGTCCCATGCAATAACGTCGTTGCTGCGCCAGCGCAACTCAACGCCGCCATGGCCTTTGCGTGTCTGTTTATTTGGACCCCATCGTCGCATCAGCGTAACTGTCTGGGTCGGCCGATGGCCCTGTCAAGATGGCTCGCGATCGAGAAGAACTGCTGATTGGTTCCGGACGGCGGCGTCTGGCAGTTCTGAACTGACGAAAACTAGCTTCAAAATAGTATACAAAGCAATAAAAAACCTTGCAATTGCGGTTTGTAAGCAGTACTTATTGGTCGGAGCATACGACGCATATGGTGTTAAAGGAGTAGACGATGTGAGCGCCTGCTTTGTTTGCTTTGCTTTGGTTGCGAATACTTAGTTAAGTGCGTGGCAGTATGTGGTAACATAACATATAAAATGGTACAGCTTTGCAGTTTTATTAAACATATATCAGTACAAATAGGCAGCAAAATACTCACCACAGGTTTCCAGTGCGGATGTTATATCTGTGGGACGAAGCAGACGACGTAGCTGTTGGTAAAGCATCAGACGACTTGCAAGCGGCATCTTTGTTTTATTTCGATCAAGAATAATCTGGTAAAGACACACGGTGTAAAAGCTGCATATTCAGCAAAGAAGATCCACTGAATGTCCCGCTCGTCACATTCCGTCATGGACAAACGCGTGTATTTATAGTAGTCTAGAAATATGTATTCTCTCTTTCAGTACATCTTTCAGTGCCTTCGTATGACAAGTAACTATGTTCGATGCTTTAATCAAAATGCCAGCATTTATACTAGAGCGCACAATATGTATACCAGGGCTTGAAGTCAGGGTGATCTTGGGGGATCTGAGACCCCCCGTGCTCGAGTGTATAAGGACTGCATGTACACGAAGCAGACTGCCATCTTTTGCTTTTGTCAGTGGTTTTCAAACATTTTTCTATATTGTTTCCACAATGTCATATTGAGTTTTAATAAGACCATAATTTTGAAAGCTCAAGACAGCGAAATATCCTTTCTCTTCTCAGTATAAAATAATGCGCAAAGCAGGCCCCCAGTCGCTTTCTCTCTCGCTCTCTCTATGCCCCTCTCCACCTGTGCTCGAATCACTACAGACCCCTCTTTGATGAAGCCAAACTTTAAGCACTTGTGTACCCTACTAGCGCAAGCATCGAGGCGCCTACTACCGACAATAACAAAAGACCCAAGCAAAAAACGATGGAGGCCTAACGTCTGAAAATTCGGTGTATTCGCAACTGACATCTAACATGATGTGTAATCATAGTGAGTGCCCCATAACTGATTTGCGATGAATTCGAGCTTGAACCTAACCCGAAGAAACTTAATTATCAACGAGTACGGATTGCAGGAAACCATTGTCGGGACTATAAAAAGAAATAAAAAAAAACTGCTTAGAAAAACGACCATGGCCTAAATGCTTTAGCACCATTTCCTGTAAGTCTCATCATGTATGTACACTCTTGGACGTCCATATTCCGCAATGCCTGGAACGGCAGACGGCAGCATCGGCGATAAAGCGGAGAAGCTCCTTTGGGGCCCCAAAAGAGACGTTTCATGCAGTCCCGACAAGCGACCCCAACGAGGCGGACATTGATGAACGAGGAACTTCAAAATGAGTGGAAGACACAGCGATGTATAGAGGCTTGAGGAAGGGGGAAATCGACATAATCAACGGAATACACCGCGCCGCAATACTCTGAGAAGGATGCTTTTGCATCTGGCTACGTGCACACGGAATGAACATCGGTCCTTGGTCTTGTTTCTGGCAGGCGGCAACGAGCGATATTATGGATCGACCCATTGTGGGCCGTCACGCACCGCTGCGCATCGTGTGTGGTAGATAGCGCCACCTACGGAGGTCGCGGCAAAGGCATGATCAGCGCTGCGCGCAAGTCACGCAATGATGAGGCACCAGGAATTGAGTGCAGTGATCTGAGCTTCACTCCTTGGCACTTATATGTGACCTCCATGGAGCTCGTACGATACGACACCACGAGTTCAGGCACATGTAATTTGCACTCCCATATTAGTTTCATTATTGAGAAAAAAATTCATTTGCGAATTAATAGGGAAATGAGCACATTCGGGAATCGGGCACAAAAATGGCATAAAAGTTAATCATCTTGGCTGCAATAATCTTAGTTTGATATTATTGGCAGTACATAAATGTACCTTATTGCACTGACAGTGTGTGATATAATCGGCAATGCTTCGTAGCTTCCATAGCCTCTAATAGAGTTGAAAAGCTATCTATATTAAGGCGAAAGCCTTTAAGCACTTATACTCGCGGTGACCGGCCGTCCGTTACATCCAAAAGCTGGAAGAAGAAGAAGAAGAAGAGGACGAAAGTCATGGGAGGCGGTAATGGCAACAAGAGACAGTTCCTGACCTCATTTATTTAGAACCTACAATGTACCCTGGCCAATCCCCCGCCATGGGTATGTGCTATTTTGACTAAGGTCATCATCATCATCATCTGGCAGCTGTTGAACTTGAGAACTGGATAAGGCTGATTAGATAGATGGTGTTGGTGGCGTTGCGCTACGGTGGGACAGACTCCGCCACAGTATACGGGATTGACTTGGCTAGGACCTTTTACGGTCCACTGGGAAGCGTTAGTACCAATCCAATCCAATCGACATGGCCGAGCACGAACTGGGACGTCTGGTCTGGACGTCTGGATTCTGGTCTTTCAACATGCCTGGCTAAACCAAGTAAGCAATATTGTCAAGCTTACCTCGTAACAAATATATTATATATATATATATATATATATATATATATATATATATATATATATATATATGCGTGTGTGTGTGTGTGTGTGTGTGTGTGTGTGTGTGTGTGTGTGTGTGTGTGTGTGTGTGTGTGTGTGTGTGTGTGTGTGTGTGTGTGTGTGTGTGTGTGTGTGTGTGTGTGTGTGTGTGTGTGTGTGTGTGTGTGTGTGTGTGTGTGTGTGTGTGTGTGTGTGTGTGTGTGTGTGTGTGTGTGTGTGTGTGTGTGTGTGTGTGTGTGTGTGTGTGTGTGTGTGTGTGTGTGTGTGTGTGTGTGTGTGTGTGTGTGTGTGTGTGTGTGTGTGTGTGTGTGTGTGTGTGTGTGTGTGTGTGTGTGTGTGTGTGTGTGTGTGTGTGTGTGTGTGTGTGTGTGTGTGTGTGTGTGTGTGTGTGTGTGTGTGTGTGTGTGTGTGTGTGTGTGTGTGTGTGTGTGCCTTCAAGAGCGAGATACATGAATTTCATCGCAACTACGAACGCCAAAGCACGACTTGACATTTTTGCAGAGCTCTAGAACGCTGTCTTGATTAGGAAATACAGCAGCTAGGGAAAAGCTGGAAGAAGCACAAAAGGGACAAAACAAAAAATGCCGTCGAAGAGAAAAGTAAATACATTGCTCCGCACTAGTATTATATCAGAGAGCCATTTTTTGTCGTCCTTGTCCCGTTTCCAAAACGCGTTTGTCCGAAGGACGACGCTGTAATCTTCTTTAACTAAGGATCAGTCGATTGGTCAGGCGAACCAGCCGCATTAGCTATATCGTCAGAAGCGGCGGCAGCGCGTCCTGTTAATTAAGCCGCATTCGCTCCGCTAACAGCGTCTTGCGATCCTAGTCGCGTTACGTATTAGCCGCCGCCGCCTCACACCTCAAGGCAAGCCCCGACTCCCCCCATCCCGCTCCTACCTGCATCTGCACGACGGGGAAGAGGTCGGTGACCGAAACGGAAGCGCTCGCAAGCTCAGAACGCGGGCTAAAAGGGGAAAGAAGGCGGCAGCAAAGAATCCCCAGAGACGGGGCAAGGGGGCTTAGATGCCCCGGGCGAACGGAAGAGCCCAAGGAGGAGCCGCATCCCTTCGGTTCAGGCCAGCTCATCGCTGCGACAAACGCATTCGGCACGCGATGGCACCACTGGAATGGAAAGGGAGAACGATAGAGAGAGCGAGAAAAACATAGTAGGCGAGTGTGCGTACACAAGAGGTTCTGTTCCAGTGAGAGAGGATGGCGTCCGCTACCTGACGTTGAGACTTGGAGACGGGTCGAGAGGTGGACAAAGATTAATAATTGTTTTTTATTGTTTTGTTTTTTTATCAGCGACCAGCAGGCCGTTGATAATGAAACAAGAGGTTTCGCGTCGCTTGGAATGTTTAAAGTACCATTCTTTCTACTCCAGTCCTCTCGTGCGTCGAAAAAAACCGCCCGCTGCATGGAAGCAGTGCTTATAGTGAAGTCTTGACCCTTTTGCTAGAACGTTTTGCTTATCATTATCGCCTGGTCTCTGGCATTGTAATTATTTTCCCCTCGTTGTTTTGTCCTCTATACCCTTTCGTTTTATATCAATGCCCTCGAAGAATCAGCATCCACTGCAGCACAATCATCAACTTTAGGCCACTCATGCCCTTATTAAAAACCCTGTCCAGGGCACCCTACTTCCCAGCCAACCTGCCCTCGGAAACGTTCTAATTTCATCTGCTCACCAGACTCTCTGTCTTCCCCTGATACGTTTTCTCAGAAGCAAAGGGTCAACCAATCATATGCTCTCTGCATTAAATGTCCCTGCCCGCCGAACAAGCCAAAATTCGTTTCTCGCGAAATTCTGAGGACTTCCGCACCAAATGAAGCTTCCGCCGAGAGCCCAAATACGATGGTCCTCTCCCACTCTTTGGGAAGGGGCGTCGCACACCGCGCTTGCCCCTCGCTCCATCCGTAACGTTGGGGCAACGAGCGGAACATCGTCCCGTGCTCAAAAATAGCCCGTGCTGCACGAAAACTCTTTGCCCCGCCGGCAAGTGCTCTGTCGCCCGCTTTTCCTATATAAGTACATGTTCGCGTACACACAGAGACGCTTCAATGCCCTACCGGGATAACACATGGACAGTTAGGACAACCCGCTCACGCTTTATTTTTACCCGCGTGTTCCGAGTGCTTCGTGCCTACTTCAGGAAAGAGAGAGAGATGTTGATGCATGAGGAAGGTAGGAGTTTGTGCAAGTACTATCGTGTTTTTGTGGATGCTTTTGAGCGCGCGTAGAACAGGTGCATCCGGAGGGATGTGGAAGAGGGCTTTTGTCTTGCAGATGGCGTGATACAGAAAAGACCGAGCAGCTGGTATTGCTGATCTGAAATTATTGGACGGTTACTTCACTTACAGGGGGATAACCTGGCTTCAGCTGCTACTGCTCTTGATGAAGATGCACGCACTTTTGTTGATGGCTATGACTTGAGGGTTTGCCCTTACGCGAGTGATAGCACGCCGTTTGTGCAGTCTCGGAGGAAGATCCCCACTATTCGATGGAAGGTCCCCACTATTCGGTGGAAGGTCCCCACTATGTAAGATTTGCTGTCGGGCGGTTTACGGGGCCAGGCTCACAGACCGCACTGCACCTGACGGCGTGCCAGTGGTAATTGAGTTTTTGTCGCTCAAAATTGTCGTTTTGGTTGTCACTTGATTGCTGGAAATGCCAAAACCAAGTGTCACCGCTCTAAGTGACTACCGAACTGACATCCGCTTACGGCTTGTGTCCCAACCAGGTGAGGGCGAAAAGGCACTTCTCAAGCGAACTCCAGCAGGCCTTTGCCAACGAACTTTTCGCCAAAACGGTATAATGTTCACACAAGCGCGCACGAACGTTCCGTCGCTACGAAGGGGCGCCTTTTTCGACTGCGCGAAAACTGCGCCACTCGGCCATGACCAAAATCCTCGTCCTCTAAGAAGCAAACATGGAGAAAAGCTGGTAAAGCTGTCCCCTCGAGGGCTGCTAAAGATTTGTTTTGTTTTCTCTTTTCCGCAGTAGCTTCCCTGGTATGCTGGCTGCGGATTCCGGTTGGTTACCCTGTACGAACAGAGCTCAAGCGCTAACGAATAGGAGGAGTGGGTATCTTTCTAGCTTTGTGGCCTTTCTTTTCCCGCTATTTTTTCTTTCTCTAGCCTCTCACACAACGTACCGAGGAGTAAAGCGTAGGTGAGTGAGTGAGTGAGTGAGTGAGTGAGTGAGTGAGTGAGTGAGTGAGTGAGTGAGTGAGTGAGTGAGTGAGTGAGTGGAGTGAGTGAGTGAGTGAGTGAGTGAGTGAGTGAGTGAGTGAGTGAGTGAGTGAGTGAGTGAGTGAGCGAGCGAGCGAGCGAGCGAGCGAGTGAGTGACAGAAAGAGAGAGAGCCGGAAAGCAAGTCACAAGACCTATTTGACCAAGACTTCGGAAAGACGTCAGAGACTGCTGAAATCTCAGGAACAACCAGAGCGGATCCCAGAGGAGCGCTTCGTTTGTCGCATGCTGCCATCCCAACGAGGTCGCTTTTAGAGCGGGCGTGCAACCCCGCACATGTAATAAGTTCCCAAATTAGACTGCTCCCTACGCAGTCCACAGGGTGCGGTGAAAAAAGGGGTAAGGCTTTGTCGTCTCAAAGGCCAACCCGCGCTTAATGCGAGGTCGATGCCCGGAACGAATCTTATAATGCATTGAATTGCACCATTAAATTAATTATAGTTATGGGCAAACGTAGAGACAGGCTGGCAGAAGAATTGAAAGTTTAAAAACAGTATAGTCGACCTTTTGCAGTGGTCTTTGCCTTAAAGCGGGTGTGAGTGAGCTGCTGTTGACAATCACGAGGAATCTGTGGGCCCGATTCGTCGGTTTATTATAGCGACAACTGGCAAAGAAAAATCTATCTCAATGAAAGATGACAAAAAAGAGTTTCTAAAGGTTAATTTTATTGCCGTCGCAAATAATCTCAAAGTTCTTGAGTAAGTATCACTAGAAAATCTCTTGGCCTGAAAAACAGGGCCATTGTACGCATAGTTGTTCCAGCGAGACCACCGGGATAGCATGATGTCAGTTTCACGTCACAAAACAGGGAGCAGACAATGCAACTACACGCGGAACCGCATGCTGGGCTGCCGACGGAGGCTACTTTGCGCTAAATATTTGCTAGGCAACTTTGCAGCCATGCCTGGTGATGAAAATATCAAATTGGCTCCCTGGCTAATTTGAATTGTATTTTGTCACATTGAATATCCATATCATTAAGTAACCCCATATACAATAGTAACCAAGCGTAAATGCTGCCCATTAATTTCATCCTTGGCTGTCAGGGGGTAGATGTTCGCGCGCATCCTTTCCGCCGGCGAGGATGGTGCGCATCGAGGCACTCTTACCTATACCCTATGGGGATCACGCAGGCGCGTGCGGCTTAAATCGTACGCGAGGGGCGGGGGCGCATGTAGGCTTAATACGTGCAATCGGTAAAACATTCAGTTCCTCCTTTATAACAGCGCATCCTAAGCCCAGACATGGCACCAAGAAGATGCAAGGCATTAGCTGTCGCCACCAAAACAAATTAGTCAGGCCAGAGTAAAATTTGCCGAACATTTGCTTCGGACCTTGATGAGGGGAAGCGGTTGCTATGATAGCACGAACACACCCTGCACTGACCCCATCGCAAGTATCAGAACTCCACTATATACTGCCTTTCTGACTCATTTCCCTGAAGGCCCCGCCGGGGTGACGCAGTGGTTAGGGCGCTCGACTACTGTGCCTAAGGACGCGGGATCGAATCCCAGCCTCAGCGGCCGCTTTTTGATCGAGGCGAAAAGCAAGGCGCCCGTGTGCTGTGCGATGTCAGTGCACGTTAAAGAACCCCAGGGGGTCGAAATTTCCGGAGTCCTCCACAGTGGCGTCTCTCATAGCCTGAGTCGCTTTGGAACGTTAAACGCCACAAACCAAATCACAAACCAAATCATTTTCCTGAAGAGCGACCGAGAAAGGCAACATATCCACCAGAAGGACACCTAATAGCAGCACGTTGGAGGCGAATGCCTTCTTTTTCTGCTCCTAGCACAATGGGTACTGAATATTTGTGAGCTTTAGTTTATAATTCTGCCACTGAGCTCTTGGTTTCTTACGAGAACTTTGCTAAAACCTACCTCAGGCAAAATGTAACTCGACGTGCTTGTCGCTCGATCGACAGGTAAAAAAAAAAACAAAAGCATAACAAAATTTAGCGTTCGCGTTTGGTGTGCGAAGAACACTGTCTATACTAGATTATAGATACGCGCCCGTACGCCGCAGATTTAATATTGTAGTTACTTGTTTGCAGCGTACAACTGGATTGACTGCCAATCAAGGGAGCCGAACTTTAGGGATCTTTTTATGTTCTTTTGATTGAAAATATTATCATTAAATTTAGTATAATAAAAGCCGTATTCGTAATACGGGTTCTGTTCCACCTGGCTGTAAATCTGACCAGTGCATCCTGTAGTACAGAGCCTGCAGTGCTGTGCTCGTTCCCACATGAGATTGTCCGTCTGGTTCACTAACGGACCGTGTGGCGGCGCTAGTCTTACTCCCACTCTCGTAAGTTTGCTTTTCTTTAGCATTCCTATATGTAAGAATTAATAATGCAGACAGTGTTTTATAAGTGTTAAAAATAGTGCTGTCTCTGGGAAGTGTGCGCATTTCTACTTTAGAGGCTAGTTTGGCGTCCTGGCCGCAAGGGGCGCCACACTAACGCCCCGTTCTTTTTCGTTATTGGAAAATAATAATGGGAGAGGGTAAGGTGCCACGCAGACCGTTCACGCTGCACGCACTGTCTGAAGGAGGTACTGATCTGATGCTAAGCTCAAACTGCATGACTACTTTTGGCTACCTTTTGGCTTTTACCTTTAAAAAAAAATTGCCCAATGTCAACCCTGGCCGTTATCTAAGGAAGTCAGATGGCATTTCTTTTTTTTTTTTTTTTTTTTTCAAAAACCCTTCGGCTCCAAAACAAATCGGAACTGCGGGCTCAAACACTGAGAAAGGCCAGAATCACTGACGTCTGCCAAAGAAACGAGCAGGCGACTACAGTGCGCCTCGTGTTATGCGTACACGGAATAGGCTGCGACCTTTTTAAAAGAAATGCCCCACTCTGAAATCAATCAGCGTTGATTGTGTAAACATTGGAGGAACGGTCGGTACCGCTGACGCCAGGGATACGTCGAAGCAACGACTAGAAGCAGACGAGGACTTTGCATTCAGAATCGTCTGCTACGAGGACCTCTTTTTAGGGGATCATTGCCTTCTGTTTACGCAAGCAGTAGACTCTTCGTGGTCAAGATGAAGCCGGAAGTGCGTATTGGCCGGGAAGCCTCCCGGCGGCACGCAAACAGAGGGAACTAGGCCAGGCCGCGAAGGACGTTGGCAAACAGCGTGGGCTATGCGGCTGTGGTCGAGTAGTGAACACCACCTTTTGTATTCGCGAAGCATTCTCCTCCCATGTTTACCTTTGCGAGGAACCCAAAACGCAGAGAGGTTTAAGAAGCCGTAACCCCTTCGGTTAGCGCGTTCTAAAACAAACACGGGCAGAAGAGGAAGGTGAGTCACACGTGCCATTGAGTACTTCACGCTCGGACGCCCACAGTGAGCAAAGTTTGCTTCGCAGCTCTGGGATGGTTTAACCGAAGCTTCTAAAGAATGAGCGAAAACAAAAGGAAGGAAGAACTCAAAAAGTCAATGGCGAAAGCGTATAACCTAACCGGCTCCACACCCGCATCCCTCAAGACTTGTTTGCGAAGCCTAAATATATGACGACATCTCCTCGCCTCTAACTATAGCGAAGCTTTCCAAGGATAAAAACTGGGGGGGGGGGGGGGGGGGAAGGAGGCACAGCTAGCGAAAAAGAGCGGAACGCGGAAGAAAGCAAAAACATGAAAGGCTAGCAGGGCTATGCATGGTCACAAAGTTTCTATTCGTGTAAGGTGCGAAACACCAGCACTAAGACATTACAACGTGAGTTCTATCGGATCCGGGTTCCGTATAACAGCCCTGTGTAATGCTGGTAACTAGCGCTCTCGCGTCATACTCTTAAAGGATGAGCTTAAGTGTCCCCAGTAATGTAGCATCTTACACTGATAGGACGTGATAGGGGAATAATGTAGCAGGAAAAAGAAGCTTCCGCCGTTGCTATCGCAATGCAACTAGGGTTACCCAGAGTTAAACCACAACTAATTTTTTTTTTTATTTTGAAAATGAGATGACTGTGGCTAAAACAATTTTGCCTAGGTAAATGCTCATAGATTTTAATTATTAAGATTAGCAGTATTAGGTATATAACTGCAATTAGAGATATGAATAAGGCCCCCCCTCCCCCATTACAAACAGTGAGATCACTTCGTAAAGTTTTCAGCAGACGATTATGGCCAGCGCATGGCTAAAAAAAAAAAAAAAAAGGCCTTTGCACACGTTCTCTAACGCCGACCAGTTGACGTCGCCCCTTGGCACACCTGCCACGTGACTTCTTTTCCTCGCCCTCGCTGACATCGACACCACTGCTTCAGAGCAGGCGGCACAGTGCAAGGTCACGTGGCATATGTGCCCAGGGGACTGACGTCAGTTATCACCTGCCTACATGCTCCGAACTGGGATCTGTGAGGTATATTGAGCGATTAAAAAATAATCCGATGGGCTTTGCAGCAGGTGAACCTAAAGAGGCGTAATGTTTCAAATGATTAATGTGTGATGGCGAAAATATGTTCAGGCCAAGTTCGACATATCGCGGCGGGTAATGGCTTTTTCGAATTTCTAAAAAGGCACGTCTTGCTTTTCCACTAATTACAAGCTAGAAATCCCCAAATTCAACCGCTCACTTAACAATACTGCTTGACAATTTTACTATTAGTATTCTTTTTTACTAGTTTGCTTATAAACAGGATTCACACAATTTCTGGTGGCAGAGAAAATTGATATCCCAACGCTACCGATCGAAGCCATTTCTGTACTTTAATTTTTGCCCGTCTTCGTTTTAACCGCTTTTAGAAAGAAGCGACCGAGAGGGAGTCTTAGTGCATGGTTCTACAGCTTTTACTTCACATAAGCTGTGAGCCGAATCTTGCATCACGTTCTTTAATTTCATTATTTACTCTAGTGCCCGTCTTCCTTTACACTGGCCGGCCCAGTGCGCAGCCAGTTTTGTGCGACATTAGGGGTGTATATAGAGCTCGCGATTAGCAGCGCAAAACCATCAACAGAGTCTGGTGCAACTTAGCGTTGTGCTATAAAAGCGAAGCTATATGTCCTGCGCACAAAGCAGGCCTTGGAAGCACGAAAAAGCGCGCCGCGGGATGCCAGAAACGACAGCAATTTAAGGCGACGTATAGCCCGCACACTAGTAAAGCACGCTTCACCAAAGAGGCCAAGGAAGAGAAGGCCACTATGGTGGTCTGACCACAAAAGCCGAGCGCCCTCTTCGGTGCTCGTACCGCGGCAACCTCGCTATCCATCAGCGTAGATAAGCGACGGTCTCCCCAGGCAGCGTTCCTGCCGTCGCCAGCTTCGCCCTGGGGCAAACCAAACCTAAGCACCGCGTATACTAACAGGCCCAGCGGCGGAGCTCGCAAGAATGCGGGGCACGTATCACGATTGGCGATCTGTCGTCCAGTCTCCTCTACGCGCATAAACCAAACCGACGTCGCGAAAAATACGAATAAGGGAAAGGGCTGCGGTCTTTTTGCGACGACCACTGCATGCGTCTTCTATTCTGTTGCGTACCTTTCACCAGGGAAGCTCTATGTATATTTTTGGCTCGTTCCGATGTGGCGCGCGTGTTTATGTTTCGTCATGGCCTCCGCCACCTCCACCTTTTGAGCGACAGGACAGCGAGGAGGTGATAGGCAACAAAAATAAACGAAAATGGCGCAGTACGGCATGGAATGGCATGTCATGGTATGGTATGGTATGGTATGGTATGGTATGGTATGGTATGGTATGGTATGGTATGGTATGGTACGGTATTTTGTGGTATGGTATGGTATATGGTACGGTGTGGTATGTGGGGTTTAACGTCTAACATGTGAGTGACGGGCTAGGTAGGACACGTGAAAAAGAAAAGTTCGAACCTCTATACTCAGTTTCATACATCAGGTGCAACGCGGCGAAAGCTACGCAAGTAGTCCGCAAGAAAAAGAAAAACAACAGGCGTATCACTACGCGCTCGTTCTGTAGGCGAGTGGTTCCTGCCGAGACGGGCTCTATTCCGAGCATACACGTTTGCATAACATGCTTCGCATGCTTAGACATCTTCACAGAGCGGATCTTATAGAAAAAATGCGTACCAAAGAACCGTTTTCTCAAAAAGAGATGCGCAGCGCGGAGGGCACAGCCAGCGCCATCTGGTGGCACAGCTGGCAAGGTTGCGGGGCAGCAAAACGCGGCACGAACAAAAACGACATAAAAAACATACAAATTAGCCGAATACGAGTTTTTCTCCCTATAAAAGGTGCTTTTTATGAAGCTGATGGCAAATGTAAAATGTATTAAGCTTGCAGACAAAGCAATTATTATTTTCTCTCGTCAAGAGCAGGCACTTTTTTTTTTTTTTTTATCGCGGATGCGGAGAGCGCAAACAAGAGCTGTAGCTTTGGTAGTGTTGCACTTGATGTATGAAACGGAGTATGGTGGTCCCCGACCGCAGGTAAGTGACGGCGAAAGCTCTACCACCTCCTCACTCTCTCCTCTTACTACAGCGCCCCCCTCAAGAAGGTCCACGATACCGATTTATGGGCAGCGTTTTTACGGGATTGTTTAGGAAGAGAAAATTTGATAACCGCAGTGCGATTTTTAACCAAAGAAAAATTTCGGGCATGCATTGTGGTCACTTTACGCAAATTTCCTCGATCAGATTAAGGCCGGTCGTATCCGACTTTGTCTGCTCCTTAACGCCTCATATCTGCTCGTTTAAAGCGAGAGTTTACTGGATAGTTCGCACAACCGAGGGGAGAGATGGATGAAGGCTAAATTATGCGACTTCAACAAAATGTCTTTTCTTGGATGATTTCCTTTCCGATTATTCTTAGACGTACAACGCAGGAAGACGAAGTGCTAACAGTGAAAATACAATTTCTCTATTCGTTCTTAGTTTGTCAGCATGGAAAGTCTTACAATTGTCGCTTTAATGTGCTACGACAGGTGGCGTTGTCGTTCATACAGGAGTCAAGTTTCCTACTGTGAACTAACAAGAGATTGCCTATTTCCTTTTTTTTTTTTTTTTTTTTTCTGGCTGGTTGGCACTTCCGTGAATTGTATCGACAGTCACTCTTATGACGGTATGCCGTTTCATTGTTTCACGGGCAGATGAACAAGAAAAAAAAATGACCTTGTTTTCTTTCGACCCGGTTCTATCTTACCTAGTTTAGTACCGTATTTCTGTTCAGATGCCTGTCTACTTTCTGTCGGTAGTAGCTATTTATGGTCCTATGAGATTGTTTTATTATTGGTCTCTTATTTCTCTCTTACACTGTAGACCACTACTGCTACTTCATTTTTGTTATTAGATCAAGTGCACGTATCTTCTGCCTGCACTGCTACGACTCATACTAAACGCGAGGGGTAAAGAAAACTGTCGCAGAAAACCGTAAGGTTGGGAGCGAGCCTGCGCAACATACGCCTACTTCTCGTACGCAAAACATCACTGTCTCTTGCGCAGACAATAGCATAGGGTGCTATGTTTACAGCTATACCATCAAACATACACCCTTCCGCCTGATCTTTTCCCCGACCTTTTGTCTACGCAAGGTCAACGCACGTCCTTTCAATAACGGTCGAACCCCATGAGGTCCACAAGGGGGCCGGCGAGGGAGCGTTCGACGAAAGCCAGTACCCTGACACGACAGACCGCTACTGAACCTGCATCATCTCTCTATCGCCAAGCGTCAACGGCCGGTTCCCGACCGGTGCTGCATCGTGTCGCCCGATTACGACGCTCTCTGTGTGGCCTGGTTCCTCTGGCCGTACAAAAAAGGCAGTGAGCTTGTGATCGCGAGCCTTTTATACACCGGGCGCACGAACAAGCAATCAACGAAACGATCATGTCTTCCACTGTAGCAGACGGCGCGTTGCGGACAGAACGTTCAAATGTTGCTTCTGCATTCTGAACTCTCTCCTCGCTCTAGCGACCAATAAGACATAGTATAAGTTAACTCAATATCAGATTACCGGGAGAACAGACGCGCTGCACAAAGCCTGCGACCGAATGGAAAACAACCAGCGAGCGAAGAACAGAAGTTGAGTGATCAAAGAGGCCGCCATGTTTGAGTGACAGGCCAGACCACCCGAAACGGAAACCTTCGCGGAGGGGAGTGTCTAACGCCATTTCACGCTTCCAACCTGTCAGAGAGAGACCGCAGAGATAACGTCGTTAAAACAAAGAAAAAAAAAAAACAACTAACGTATATGCTGCTGCTACAGTGGAAAGCAAGAGGAAGGCTAAGAAAGGCGTTACTGAATGCATGTTGCGGTTTTCGCAATGGCTTGCTTCTCTTGTGTGGTATACCAGGCAGGCTTGGTAAGTTCCGTATTTATTGCCGTCTGCAGTGTTCCGCTGTTCCAGTCTGCTACGTCGTGCATTCTCTGCGCTTAGCAAGTCGTCTGCAACCAAGCGTTGCTAAAAAAGCCCAACCTGCCGCTATAAATTTTTCCTTTTTTTTTTTTTTTTTTTTTTTTACAGAAGTCTTGTTTCTTCTGTTTTTGAATGAGTGTCAGCTCCATTGTGTCAGCTCCAAACACCGGAGTAAAGCAAACGAATAAAATTTTCACTTTTGATCGCGCGCTCATTTGCGCGATGTGCGCCCTCTGTCCAAAAGTCCTCGGACGCTATAGACTGGAGAAAAATACATACAAACACATTCCCTAATCTTCACATTTTAAATATGATAAGCCCAACAAAATACACGAGTTATTGTCCTTGGTGCGGTGCAAGCCCCACACTCTATCACATCTCTTGGGAATGCCAGGAAAAACCTGACCCAACGTTGCTAGTGACATGCCCGACACACGAGCAGTGGGAGGCGGCCCTGACCAGCGACAACCTGCACCAGCAAGCCTGGATTATCCAGCTAGTCCGCAAGTCAGCTGCTGCCAGCGGAGCCCTGGACTAGGGGCACCGACCACCCAGCTCCTGCGAATTCTTACTGATTATTAAATAAAATTTTTCTCTCTCTCTCTCTCTTTCTCTCTCTGTCCAAAAGTGCGAGCTGCAACCATGTAAAGAAAGTTGAGGACTACTGCGCATAAGAAAAAAGAAACCGATGAAGATGAACGCAAGACCTCGTACCCAAACAAGGCTTACAGAAGGTGCGAAACCCCATGCAAAAGAAAAGGCGGGATGGCTCCCTCTCAATCTACACATTTTCAGGCATCAAGAACAAACAAAATTTAAAAAAATATATATAAACCACTGAAGAAAAAAGACGAAGAGGTGAGGTCTGCAACGCGTCCATAATCGAGTGTGCCATGGCGTCGGAATAGAACCGAGCATCGCAGATGGAAGAACAAGGGAGTGGGTAAGGGAGGAGGGGCGCAGAGTGACCGTAAGGTTTCACAACCCACCGCTGGGGGTCACGACCTTCCTCCTCAATAAAAACCGCGCCCCGACCGGCCGTGAGTGGAGTTGAAGTACGAACATGCACGAAGGCACACACACTCGACCATGTCGAACAAGAAGCATAGACGCCTACGTGGAGAGGACGTCCGATGGTTTTACACATGCAATGGCGATTGTGCCAAATCCTTATTCACAGAAGTCAGCGGTTGTACCATTGTTCAGATTCTCATTCTGTGCTTCAGGAACAGAGAGAGAGAGAAAAAAAATAAAGAGCCGCATGTGGCGCTGGATATGAGAATAAATTACATGCACCTAAGTGCCTAGGTATGTCTATAGGTAGGCATTACGATGCCGTAATCACCTCATTGCCAACAGCTTCATTGTGATGACCGCCTTTCGAGCAGCCCAGTTATGCAAGAACACTGCTAGAATGAAGAGCTACTGTGATACAGTTCTATTAAATTTGTTATCAACGTCGTCACCTGAGAGCGAACAAGTTAAGAGGAAAACGGCGGTTGTGCGATGAACTTGACGTCACTTTCTACCTAGGGTCACAGAGATATGATTTAGATGCGCGCACCTAGGTTCGCGCCAGAAATTGCTTGATAGCAAACTGATTATGGCATGCTCGCTGCAGTTGGCGTTTCGTAAGTTTTATCTCCCTGAATTAAACGCAAATTTTATCAGCGCCATTTGATGACCACTAGTTTGTGAAAGGAGCTCTGAACCCATTTGACGTGTTGCATGTGACCTTGAATGCAGCTGTATGACTTCCGTTATGCCAATGAACTGCATGCTTTCTCCAGATGTGTAAGTCTTTTTTTTTTTGTTTATTGCTATAGGTTTCCTTTTCATTGACACAGAGCGAAATGGCTGACAGCTCAAGGAAAAGAAAAAAGAACGTTTTGTACACGTTGATTGCCTCTCGTGGACAAATGCCAATTCTCTCGAATGTTCAGCATGAACTCCTTCTGAGCTCGTCCGCAGCTACCAGGACCATATGCTTGCTAGAACCATACGTGGCTTTGCTTTGTGGGGTTTAACGTCCCAAAGCGACTCAGGCTATGAGAGACGCCGTAGTGGAGGACTCCGAAAATTTCGACCACCTGGGGTTCTTTAACGTGCACTGACATCGAGAACCATACGTAGCTGCAAAATCTAATTTATTACCGGTGCAACGCAAGAAAGACGTCAGTGTTCATTGAATGGTGTAGGTCTGAAACTTCGTTTTGATCGTGTCAAGAATCACAGCTACCTAAAGATAATCGCCATCGAGCCACACATTGGGTTTACCACACATGTCGCTGAGCAACACTGGTTTCTCTTGGGTGCTTCTGAGAGTTCAGGCCATGTGTTCACCGAAGATGTGATTCAATCTAGACTCGCAATATATGCGCACTGCATGGCACTTGGTGCGCAACAAAAGAAAAATAGAGATCGAGCAAAGGGACAGAAACTTATAAGGAAGGCACTTAAGACTGCACGCTGTGAAGGCGAAAGCATGAACGTCTCACCGTGAGTTTATACGTTGTCAGTTGGAATCTTTGTCATCAGCTAGCCTTCAACATGGCTGGAAGCTGTATGCTATGTGCAAAGAACAGTCGAATGTCACCACTAGAGCGCTGTACAGCGAACGATGACGTCACAATTTGTAAATGAAAGCCAAGAAAGAACATGTCATTAAGCCTATATATACGTCACTGGTTAGAATCCCTGTGCGAGCTAACCTGCAACTTGAGTGATGGATGCATGTCACGTGGAACGACGTTACTGTGAACGTTGCACTACGAACGATGGATTCATATTTTGAGGTACACGTGTAATCGGTTCGAATCCGCATCGCAAAATCTAGCCTCCAAGTTAAGTAAGAGATGGATGCTAAATGCTATGACGCCACCTTGAACGCTGCGCAAAAAAAATGACGTCCCAATTTTTATACCAAATCACTTGGTATTTTTTGGCATCACTTACTGCTACGCCACTGATGAGGCGCCTTAAAACGGTGCGCAACAGCATCGCAAGAGGTGAAGTTATAAATTCACCAGGATACTTGACAGACAGGGATACAAATATTTGCTCTTCGTTCAAGGCCGCCATTTGCGTATACCAAGCCTTCATCTTCTCCGCTCAGCCTTGTTGACCTTAGTTTCGAAAACAACCGGTCCTTCTTGCCACCTACTCGGTTCTGAAGGGAACACCAGCAAAGTCATCCTGAATACATTCTGTTTGAAGGACATCCTTTACTAGTATCGGCACTCACTGGCAGACGACAACACAGAAAACGAACGAGCGCTGCCGAGCCTAAAAACACATAGAAGGTGAGTTCTCTCTACTCTTCCTTTTCTAATCGCGCCATCTAGGAGCGGGGCCGCCAAGATGAAATAGAACAAGCGCCGCAGTGGCCTCAAGTTTTGTTTGGTTAGGCTGGACTTCGCCGCGGAGTCTGGATCGTGTCGAGGCCTGGTTATAGCTACAGAAGGTTACTTTGAGTAAAGTGTAGCTCTGCGCTTCACCCAGTTCGCCTCGGCGGTACTGGAAGGTTCCTAACAAAACATGCCGCTGTCTGTCAAATGTTTCGACACACATCACCGACCTCACGCGTGTGGTTGGTTTTCTTCGTGGTAAAGCTGTAAACTTCTCATTGAACCAAAAACCGTAGCACGCACAATCTCGGGAGCAAACCACAAAAATACTAGTACGCTTTGATTCAACGCCATTTAAAAATGGGCCCAGATTACAATCGTACTCAACGCTTTTAAACGCAAAATAATCACATTAGATGGCAATCTATCTAGTTTTACTGTCAAATCTAGAGAGTATATATAAGTATGGTGGCGAGTGGAACGACGACATACCCCTGTGTCAGGGCTCCTGTCTCGGTGTCGCCTCTGTACCGCCGTTTGCTCGTACGATACCACACGGACCTCCATGTGACGCCAAATTTCCTTTCTTTGGTGATTGTCATGCAAACGTTCTTCGGACAGCGTTCCGGGTGGTGTCGTACTGTTTCGCCTCCCATTTAGCACACATCGGTTATAGTCAAGCTAAAGGTTAGTTCGCGATAGGGATCCGAATCTGAACGTACCTCCAGTAGTAAGCCTATGGTACTAGTCGGCAACTATCGCTTGTGTGGTAACTTCCCCATCTGCACAGTTGTCGCACGCGACGCTCGAGCAATCTCGCTGTTGTATATACAGTGTGCAAAGCGGACTACTTCCGTTCCGCGTGAAGACCAGCCCCTTTGAAGCTCACGGGGCTTCGAAAGCGCTGGTTCGAGAGTTTCACGGCCGCGACGCAGAGGGGGGCGCCATGCAGCGGAGAAATATGAAGACAGCCGGAACGCTTCGATTGCGGTCCTCGACGGCGTTCTTTGCTTTCTCTAGCTTCCTTTGCGCTTTTGTATGTTTTTGTCCCTCAATTCGTGACCGGTGCCTGTGTTTCAATGCGGCGCGCAGTGAGAAATTGAAATACAGAAAGGGAGCTGGACGAAGTAGCCAGAGCACCTTTGCGGATTCCAGGGGCGCGGACTGCGCCACCTTGGGGATTAAAGAGATTAGCAAACACAGCGCCACGTGCGGAGAATATACTTGCACAACCTAAAACAGATAATGTGCGTGGCGTAAGTACCTCAAACGGCAGCATACGTCCTTAAAGGAACAAAGTGGAAGCGACATCCGCGTTCGTCTTCTAAGCTGCCACTACTTGGGGCCTCTGAAGGAGCGGGGTGCAGCAGTTTGGTGGCTTTCGCTGTTCTCAGCCAAGAATTCACGATGGATAGTCACTAAATACTTTCTGCAGTAGCCAGATGCAGCGGGACATAGGGTAATCAAAGTACAATTTTAGGATATTTTTTTCACGTGCCAGACACTAGGCTGAAGTTCGCGAACAAAAACTGTATTCAATATTGCAATCGTCCTGGCACGCATCGCAATAGCATCTGTAGAAAAGGGGGCGTATTACTGTAAGAGTGCATTTTTCGTTCATTTAACTTTCTTTGCTTATAGCCATTGGTCAGTGTATCATATCTGCTTGTGCGCGCATTTATCTTTGCTTCCAAGCACACACGTGCCGACCCTTCCCTTCGTGATAACCTATCCTTTCACTCTACCCTCTCGCCCAACGTGGCTTTATATACGATGCAATAAACGCCTTCGGGCATTCGTTCCCTCGACACGGACTGGTGTTGGTCACTCTGTCAGCCGCGATGTCTGATACAGTCAGTCCTGAGTCTGGTATGAGTGCTGTATCACAAGCGGCAGCTGGTAACTGTAAGGCACAAGAAAGGATATGTAAATGAATAAATAAAAAATACTAATTATGTCATCAGCAATATATATATGTATATATATATATATGTATATATATATATATATATATATATATATGTATATATATATATATATATATATATATATATATATATATATATATATATATATATATATATATATATACGGTAGTAAACATTTTGCATTTGTCTCCTCAGGCTGTGTTGATAAGATGACCAAATGTGATGGTGTGCCGTCGGGGGAGTGGCGTGCAGGCCTGCGTTTGGTTAGCGGAGATATTGCCAGGAGCTCTAACATTAATCTTTTCATCTCTGTCGGTGCCTTTACATTTAGCCATGTTCATAGAAAAACTGCTTTTGATACATGGCTCCCCAAAATACGCATTTCGTTCTACAATTCATGCCAACGCAACAAAAAATTGCACAGAAATGGTAGTGAGAAACAACGTGCAGCTCCGGTACAAAAAGGGAACGTAAGGCGGCACACTTCCATCCCTCCAGGTAATTGACTGAAAAAAAAATGAAGGGGAATTTATGTTCCGCCTTTAATTAAAAAAATAAGACAGCATTAAATAACGGCCCCCGTCCGCGCCTCCATTTGCGGACTCTTATTCGCGTACATACACCTTACCGCTCACTGCATTACTAATTTATATTATTTCCTACTCATCAGCTTATAGTCCCATACAGCTGCCCCATTATGTGAAATGCCGCCCGACGTAATCTGACGCCCTGCTTTAACATAGCCGTACGATAGTGCGCCCTACTCTGGATCCGAGGTTCCCGAGGGGTTTGATTCCCATTTTAATCTGCTGTCTCAAAGAAGTTACTGGAGTGGGCCAACCCGGCCATGTGATGTGCAGAGCTATTTAGTATTACCAGTTACCCATAGAGTTCATGCATCAAAAAACGGCGGTATCGATTGGTCAAAATTTGGATGTAAACGGATATTGGCGGCACCCCGCGGTCATAAAAAATAAACGGTGTCTAAGTTGTAAATTTTCACGTTGTTAATAAATGCTCAACCACCTGACATATAAAATCAACTAAAAATGTGCATTTGTATAAATTCTTAGGCGTAAGTGTCGTAGACGTAAATAAAAGTGAAAAGCCAAAAGAAAAAATAAACGAATCGATTTTATTTTTTTAGGTGTATGCCGGGTGTTTCAGCGAACGCCTTCAAAAATTCCAGCGGTGTTACCCGCGCAGAGGAGGTTGCGAGGATCCGGGTCGGCTTTGCCCTCGCACCCGCTGTGACTCGAACATGGCCTCAATTTCGATATTTATATCCACGTCCAGGGTGTCCTGTCTGTAACTGCCAGAATATTGAGGCAGATATTCACCGCCTATTGTGGGTTTGCCCGGCACTGAAGCCGACGAGAATTCGGCACCGGACAGCAGTGGGTATTTCCCCAAACAACCCGTCATCTTACATTGCTTGGACGCAGGGGCCTCATCACCGTTCCCTTTTCGACTTTATTAGAGCTGCCAATTTCATTTTTCTTTCATTTAATACCACCCTTTTTTATTTTACATGTTCTTTTATACTCTGAGACAATAAACAGCATTAAAAAAAGCGATTTTTCAGAAATCAATGGCGGCAATAGCAGAAAGATTTCACTAGCCACGTCTAGATGGCGCCACACTTCATAAACAAAACATAAACAATTGCGTGAGTGAGTGAGTGAGTGAAAAAACTTTATTGAGGTCTTTTGGTTAGTCTCGGAGAGTCTTCCTGCTGCCGCTTCTTCGCCACCGTAGGAGACTCCTTAGCACGGGTGGTTCCCTCATTCCAGGGCTCCACTGGTCCTGGCTACCTCGCATGCGTGCTGCACCAATGCCCTTTGGGCGGTGAGCTCGCAGCTGGTTAGCAGGCCCTCCCATTGCTACGCACTCGGGTTAGTTTGTTTGTGGAAAGTGTAGTTGTGTTTACATTCCCATGTGACGTGGTATAGGGTCGGACTGTCTCCGCACCAGGGGCAGCTATCTCTATACTGTGTGGGAAACATTTTGTTTAGAATGTATAAGTTGTGGAAGGTGCCAGTCTGCAGTCTTCAGCTTGTCGCTTCTTCTTGTGTGAGTCGCTTGTGGGGCGGAGGGTATTTTAACCTGGTGCCTCTGTAGTGATTTAAAATATCTGCGTACGTCCGGTCCACCATCACGGGGTCCACGAGGTCAGCAAGGCTCGGTGCGTGATTTCGCGAACCAGGCTGTCTGCCCTCATGTTGCCCTCTATGTTGGTGTGCGCCGGTGCCCAGAAAACTACTTGTGTTGCTTTATAGCCCGAGGCTCCTGCGCCGAGGAGAATGCGTAGGGCCTGTCTGCAGATCCTTCCTTGTTGGAACCTTCTGCAGGCTGTCTTGGAGTCTGTTATTATAACCTGTGATTCGTTTCTTCGATAGCCCTCGGCCGCTGCGAGTGCCACAGCGATCTCCTCTCCGTCTACTACCGATCTTCCTCTCGCGTATGCGCAGCTGATCGTGTTGCCTGAGCAGTCAACCACCGCTGCTGCTATCCTCGTGTTGGTGCTGTATCTGTCTCTCGGGTATAGCCCTGCGTCTGTATATACTGTATATGCCTTTTTAGCTAGGTGGTTCTCCACGTATTCTGCTCTTGCCTGTCTTCTGGTCGCGTGTAGGTTGGGGTCCATATTTCGTGGTATCGGGCGAATTCTGAGGGTTCGCCGGATTTTGTCTGGAATGTTTTCGTTTGGCTCTGGCGTGTTTTCCGCCTGGTAGCCTAGTCTTCTCAGTAGTCTTCTGCCTGTTTCCGTGAGTTCTAGCCTTTCTAGCTGTGCTTCCAGTTGGGCCGTCGCCAGCTCCTCAAAGGTGTTGTGAACTCCCAGTTCTAGTAGCTTGTTGTTTGGGGTGTTTCTTGGTAGGTTTAGGGCCGTTTTGTAGGCTTTCCTTATCAGAGCTTCGGCCTGTTCTTTTTCTTTCTTGATTGCCGGGTGGTAGGGAAGGGAGTATGTCACCCTGCTGACTACCAGGCTTCTGACTAGTTTAAGGGTGTCGTCTTCCTTCATGCCATGCCTTCTATTGGAGACTCTTTTAATCATTCTGCTGACTTGTTCGGTTGTTTTTTGCAGTAGGCTGATCGTGTGGCTGCACTTTCCGCTACTCTGCAGCCACATGCCTAATATCGTTATGACGTTTTTTTCCGGTATGTTTTGGCCTTCGAGCTTGATTTCCAGGTTCGCCTTCGTAGGTTTCTTCGCCACCCTGAGTAGCTCCGACTTGTCTGTTGAACACGCTAGGCCTCTTGCCCTTACGTATTCTTCTACTAGGAGCATTTTTGTGCCCACCCAATGCAAAGGGCAAAGCCACACCATAATAATAATCATCATCATCAACCAAAAAAAGCATGCTGAAGCTAGCCACTTTTCGCCAACTGATATAATCAGAAAGGTCTGTGTAATGTGCTCTTGTGACGTCACACAACCAGCCGACTAATGAGCGCACGACCATGTCACCTGCCACCTACTGTTGCATGCTCGTGTTTTTATTTTGTTCGCGTACAACTCCGACAACTTCGGATTGTCGAAGTGCCTATACCAATATACGATATAACGAAGGGGAGAAACCTGTAAGTACAAATGGAACAGGAGTCTTTACGAGTTCACTCGCTAAATTCTCAACTGTAACCACTTAGGAGATAAGAGTTTATGATAGTATGTACAACGAAAAAAAATAATAAATACATTATTTGTCTTTGCCGGGATACGAAGGAGTGTACGGAGTTTTTGCGAATACTTTGTATAATTCCTAAAGTTAGTGAGTGTTGCACAGACAGGAAATATATGCCTGCACATAATCTGAACTGCGGCGGAAACAATACGGGATAACTTTTTCTATTCAGCTAATTACGTATAACATTCAAGGATAATCAAGTAAAACCCATTAATTAATGTTTTTTTTTTTATTTTAAATATCGCACTTGTGTGGTTAGCCTCAACGAGGAGTTCGAAACCACGAACAAGGCTATGACATACGAGCTTTCGAAACGAAGAAAAGTGTATTTTCTAAAGCCCTTCAGCGCGAGGAAATACGAAGCATTATTCGTCCGAAACCGAAACTGGGCGCAAGACGACGTCCGATGGTGGCGACGTCCGGTGGTGACCTGTGCAGTGGTTACGGCGCTCAGTTCAAACTGCAAACGCAGTATCGCAACATGTCACGTACATTATTTTGCCACGCACCTTGGTGCAAAGGATAGCCCAGTGAATGCCAACACTGTGGTCGTAATGTGTGACACCGAAGGAGCGAAATGAAGCACGTGACACACCACAGTAGAGCAGGCAGTTCGAATTTGGCGCCATAGCCACTGCTGACGTCATCAGCAGACGACGCGTCTGCACCGAGCTTTCTACACCCGTCTTTTGAGCTCAGTTTCGGTTTCGTTTGAAAAATACCCCGGATTTTCTTGAGCTCAGGGCTTTAAAAATGAATTTTTCTTTCTTTCAAAAACTGACATGACATCTCTTACAGCTTCGGACTGACCATTATGACTAATCGCGCACTATGATAAAGGATTAATAAGTGGGTTTTAGCTCATTAGTGGTGCAACTGGAAGGCTTTTGCAACAAACGGTGTCCACGATGCCCGAGAATTTGCTGGTGCAAACACATTTGCCGTTTTGAAATCACTATATTTCGGAATTTTTGAAGTTATTCGCTGAAACAGTCGGTATGATCGCATTTCCCAGTGTGTGCTAGCGTCGGCGCAGATGAGCCATCTACTAGCAGTGGTTCATCAGGTAAACGACAGTTAAACGATCTGCCCAGCGTTTACTCCTCCGTTAAAATTAAAGTGATTTCTTCACTTCTCTAATAAAACGGCTAACGATATAGCAATCCTTGAATTGAAATTCCACTGATGGTTATCCTCACAACTTCTGCAACCGTACTGGACTTGTTCTCGCGCTTAATAATGAACACATTTATTCCCCTCCTTCTCTCCATATTTTCTTTCTCTGCATGCAACTTTTAGACGATACAAGAGCCGAGTCGCTTCACTATCCTACCTTGGGCTCGTCCACTGTCCTTGCCTGCAATCACGGGTCACCCCAGACCTGGACTCTGCAGTTTTTAATGAGCTTTCCCGGTCTCCTGCGGAAACCGCCGTCACCCTTATTCTAGACAATACGGATGTAAGCTGCCTTTAAGGAAATGCTTCAATCACTCACTCACCCGAGGTAAAAGTTACTCTTGTATCCGTATAACCCCCCCCCCCTCCCCCCTTTACTTTACCCGAGCCATATAACCACAGGTGGCGCCTTCTCGAAAGAGGGGGATTTGTGGGTTACTCCTGGAGCTGGCCATTGAACCACCTACTTCTTTCGCGGTGATCATCAAAAAGTCGAGTTGAGACTAATTTCTTTCTTTTTTTTCTAAAATCACCTCCGCCCCTCCTTGAATCCACCGCTACTGGAAAGCGATATTATTACTCGATAGCATTCGACAACTCTCCAGGATATAACCTTCTTCCAGATGCAGTTACAAAGTGCCACGGATAACCGAATAGTAGCGCCACTCCCTCCAGCCAAAACACTCCAACTGAAACCAAGTATACAACCAGTTTTGTGTCGCGAGTTCTCAAAATTCAAAGTTGTTGCTTACTTTTTATCTCTCAATTCCAGCGCGAAGGTGCCGAATAGGCCGGCAGTCGATCTTACTCAATGTAATCTGTATAGCGGTGGAACGTCTAGGGTACCGAAGGCAAGCGATTTGGTTTGGTTTGGTTTGTGGGGTTTAACGTCCCAAAGCGACTCAGGCTATGAGAGACGCCGTAGTGGAGGACTTCGGAAATTTAGACCACCTGGGGTTCTTTAACGTGCACTGACATCGCACAGCACACGGGCGCCTTGCTTTTCGCCTCCATCGGAAAGCTGCCGCCGAGGCCGGGATTCGATCCCGCGTCATTGGGAACAGTAGTCGAACGCCGTAACCACTGCGCCACCACGGCGGGGCCGAAGGCAAGAGAAGAGGAGGCGAATGGGGTGGGGAAGCCTGTTGTGATATAGAGCAGCCACGGCTAGCATAGAACCGGGTTAACTGGCGGAATACGGGAGAACCAGTGGACGTAGTTAGGCCTACGATGTAGTACTCAACTGCGCCCCAATCGTCACTGAGTTTCTACATTCTCCCCTTTCATGAAAATTCTGCAGGCGAAGCCATACAATCGAACCTGCTGTAACGAAGTGTTCGCACGTTGAACTTTCTTGACGGCACGACGGCTCCGCCGCATTGAAGAAAGGGACCAGGCGATTTCGTTTGATAACACAAGTTAACTGAATTTAATAAAGAAGAACTCAAACAATAATTAAAGCGAATCCAGTAGTACCAAATAAACAACTAATTCAAATTAACAACACATCAGTCCGCCAACGCGACATCTTCCGAGCAGGGGTCCCGAGCAGCAGCTCGGATGGTCGCCGTCCTCCCTTACTTGCCGCCAAAACCCCTCTGTCAACGTTCTTCAGGATTCTCCAGGCAGTGTTTGTTACCAGGCGGAAATGCGCTTATCGGAGCCAATGAGACGACTTTCTTTACAGCTGAGAAACCAATAGGACGCCGGTGCCCGCGAGGTTGTTTCCTGGCGAGCACCGCGTGAATTTCTAGAAGACGCGGCGCATCTCCGCCTGGCACCCAAACACACAAAAGGTAAACCAAAAACACATGGGCCGCAAGGACGCAGACGGCACAAAACACAAAGCTCCGTCCGTGCTCTCAGCCGTCGCCCCCAAGCCCTCAGGCGTTAACCGGTTGGGACGCGAGCTTTCAACAGCTCGCCTCCTTCACAGCCGTTAACCATTTTCCGAACGGCGTACATCGTGAATACCCCCCAAAGAAGAAGGGGAAAGCACAGCGACGCCGTGCAAAAGAAAAAAAGGACCGCTCCCCGGCTGTGCACGGGTCCGGAAAACGGCGCGCGACATAGGCATAGCTTGCTATGCGACACCTCCCCCCTATGAAAAAGAGTGTCCCACTCGGTCACAATCATGCCCGTACAAATAAACCGCAAGGAAATGCTATGAATAACTATGTACAAGGTTCAAAAATGAAATTACGTCTACCGGATAGGACCACACAACAATACCAAAATTGAATAAAATATACGCAATGCCGAAAAAACGAGAAAATATAAATGTCAGGTGAAACAGATTACAACCAGGAAGGTAGAGAAGAACACTTACACGCAATAAAACATTGGCATATCAGTAAAAATGTTACAGGGCACACTCAAAATGTCCACTTGCACGTATTCACACAAAACACAAAACATTCGGGAGTATATACAAAGTCACGGCGGATTAATTAACACTTCCGTCCGCGCTGTAATACATCTCGGTATCACTGTCATAATCGGTCCTTACTCCTTTGGGGTTGGTGCGAGTTCCCGTGGGTCTACACTGAAATGTTGATTCGGAGTATGAATATGTCTCAGTCGCACTTCCAGCAGAGGTACCGCGATCACTGTTTTTCACGGTCGAGGCCGCTACACGTTTTGGCCTTGCGGAGACACGAACACAGCGCTCAAACGCATGCACACCATCACCACGATCACCGTTTGCTGACTCGTCGTCGGCGTCCTCATCAGAAGCAAGCCGTGGGTGGTAGTGTTTCAGACGTTCAGCGTTGACGACATCCCGCTTTCGGCCGGTGCGATCGATGACCTCCCAGTTATTTTCTGATACCTTCCGGAGCAGACGGAACGGCCCGTGGTATCTGTGGAGCAGTTTGGTGGTCTTTCCTTTCGATCGAGAAGGCGTCCACAGGTACACAAGGTCTCCCGGATAGAAAACAGCATCCCGTCGTTTGGAGTCGTATGCCCTTTTGTTCTTTTCTTGCCGGTCTCTCTCACGCTGAGCTACTACTTGGCGCGCCTGGCGAAGCCGGTGCACCACCTTGTGAGCATCCAATTCGTCACAGTCGTCTTGTGCGATACCGAGGGCCACCTCAACAGGAAGTGTTGGCTCGTGTCCGTGAAGAAGAAAAAACGGTGAAAAACCTGTCGTTTCGTGTTGCGACGAATTATAGGCGAAAAGAACATAAGGCAGGAATTCGTCCCAGTCCCGATGATGCGAGGAGACATACATGCTGAGCATGTCGGCAAGCGTGCGGTTGAAACGTTCGCACAAGCCATTGGTTTGCGGGTGGTACGCTGTTGTTTTCACGTGGTCTGTACCCATGGCTTTAAATATTTCCTCAATCAAGGAAGCAACAAAATGTTGTCCGCGGTCCGTAATGATGCGGCCTGGTGCCCCGTGGCGTAGGACGATCTCTCGCACAAAGCCCTGCGCGGCCTCAGCAGCTGTAGCCGCCGGGCATGCTACTGCTTCGACCCACTTCGTGTGGTAATCAGTCATCACGAGGATGTAGCGGTTTCCGGATTGACTCTTCGTAAATGGTCCCAAAAAGTCCATTCCAACCTGTTTAAAAGACATTCCTACCGGGGGAAGAGGCTGGAGAAACCCGATTGGTTTGCCCGGTGGGGCTTTGCGCGTCTGGCAGTCAGGGCAAGACAGCACGTAGTTTGACACCTGCGCGAACATCTTAGGCCAGAAGTAACGCCTACGTATCTTCTCCCATGTGCGCTTGACCCCGAGGTGTCCCGCCGCGAGATCATCGTGGCAGCCCCTTAGCACCTCTGACCGCAAACATTTTGGTACAACCAGTGCGTCGTAGTCTGACTCGAAACCTTTCGCTCGCCTGTGCAACACACCGTTGATCATTCGAAAACACCGTGCCGTTTTTTTCAGTGTTCTGGCAACGGGTGAATCCGGGTTCTCCAGGTGTCTTATCACTTCCCTCATCCAAGGGTCTTCCCTCTGCTTCATGCCTACATCCACGCGACCTAGCACAAGCAGCGGTGCAAAGTTATCTTCACTAACCGGTGCCGGCTCGCGTGGCAGGCGAGAAAGGGTGTCTGCATCTGCGTTCTTCAAACCTGGGCGGTGTTTGAGAGTCAGGTCAAACTCTTGCAACAGCAGGGACCATCTCATGAGGCGTCCATTCGGATTCTTGACATTCATCAGCCATGCGAGGCTGGCTTGATCTGTGATCACGGTGAAGTTACTGCCGAATATATAAGGTCGAAACTGCCTACAGGCGTAAACGACAGCCAGACATTCCTTTTCTGTGGTGCTGTAATTAGCTTCCGCTTTGTTGAGATGACGGCTGGCGTAGGCGATGACATGTTCCCGACCCTCGTCCTTTTGAACCAGCACAGCACCAAGACCGTAGTCACAGGCATCCGTATGGATTTCGATGGGCTTGCCTGGCTCGAATTGACGCAGAACTGGCGCCGTAGTCAGCTTCTCTTTGAGTGCTTGCATGGCCGCCTCGCATGCCGTGTCCCACTCAAACGAAACATTCTTTCTTGTCAAATTAGTCAAAGGTCGGGAGATTAGGGAGAAATCCTTGATGAAACGCCGATAATAATTGCAGATTCCCAGGAAACTCTGAACTCCTTTCTTGTTTTTTGGCGCTGGGAGCTTTTCGATCGCGGCTATTTTGTCTGGATCTGGTCTGATGTTCTCTCCAGTCAGCACGTGCCCGAGATACCTGATTTCTTGTTGCGCGAAGCTGCATTTTTCCGGCTTCAGACGCAAGTTGGCTTCATCAAGAGCGCTTAACACCTTTTCCAAGTCCTCTAGGTGAGTTTTCATGGTCTTCGAGAAAATGACAATGTCATCCAAATAGGCCAAACACACCCTCCAGAGAAGGCCACTCAAAACTTTGTTGATCATCCTCTGGAATGTCGCGGGAGCATTGCACAGACCGAAAGGAACGACATTGAACTCGTACAGACCGGAGCCGCATGCGAATGCTGTCTTCGACTTGTCCTCTTCGCGGATTCCTACCTGCCAATAGCCTGAAGTGAGGTCAAGCGTCGTGAAATATCGAGAACCCTGCAGCAGATCCAAAATGTCATCGATTCGCGGTAATGGGTGCACGTCTTTCTCGGTAACCGCGTTCACCCTTCGGAAATCAACGCAGAAACGCCAACCTCCCTGCGGCTTTTTCACGAGAACGACGGGCGATGACCAGGGACTGTGCGACTCTCTGATCACTCCGTCACGAAGCATCTCTTCCACTTGCGCTTTAATGACCTCCCTCTCGAAGGGTGAGTGGCGGTACGGATGTTGACAAATGGGTGCTGAGCTGCCCGTGTTTATAGTATGCTCCGTTACGTGAGTGCGCTGAATCGGATTGTGCTCGCCGGTAAACAGGTGACGAAACTCATGAATAACGGACAAGAGCTCATCCCTCTCAGATGGCGTCAGGTGTGGCCCAGTTTGGACGTCAAAGTCCTCTGTCGCAGTGGGGTCGTGTGGCACGGCGAGTCCGAGTTGCGCCTCATGAAGTGATGTGGCCCAGCCGATCTTCGCGTCGCGATGTACCACTATCGGCAGCAAGGTAGGGTTTGCAACACGGACGATTCCGATCCCACCAACCACGTTCACGACGGTCCGCGCCACCTGCAGTCCACTTCTAAGGGTTGACTTTGGCTCGACAAGCTGAATTCCGTCTCTCGGTATGTGTACCCTTAAAATGGCTTCCGTACGAGGCTCGATGGAAACTTGGTCTTTACTTCGTGCAGTGACCACATTTGACTGCGATTGCAAGCTAGTATTGAGGTGCAGCTGGTACACTTCACTCCCTATTTTTAGTTGTTTACGGAGGAAGTCAATCAGCAGGTTTGCCTGCCGGCAAAATGGGAGCCCTCCTATCAACTCATAAGGGCAGTCCTTGAGGACAATGAATCTTACGCTGAATCTGGTCGATCCGAATTGAAGCACTACTTCTGTTTCTCCTACAGGTGCTAATAAGTCTCCGCTGATTCCTTTGATAAAAGCAGTGCCCTCAGTTAGTTCGACTTTTGAAGCAATTTTAGCCGCGAAGCTGGAAGAAATGATGTTTACGGAGGCGCCAGTGTCGATGAGAAGGGTGGTCTTCAAATTATTTGCCTCGACTTGGACCGTGAGGAGTTGGTCTTCGGTCATCACGCTCACAGATCGGCCAGGCTGACCACCTAAGCCCGGCCGTTCCCGTTTCCCGGATTGGGAGCCTGCTCGTCGCGCGCATTTCTCTGTTCGCGGTCCTCGTCTCTCCATCGCTGGCGACAATTCCGAGCTATGTGACCGCTTCGGTTACAGTAGTGGCATCGCGGCCGTCCGTCGTCGTCACGCGAGGTTCTCTGGGGCAATGGCGCGCGCCTACGAAAAATTTCTTCTTCCATTGTCTTTAGACGTCCGGATAATGATTCTAGAGAGGCGGCGATCGCCTTGAAATCTTGCTCACCTGCGAGCCTTTGTTGTTGACCATGGGAGGCAGCAGTGTAGGTGGGAAGTAGGTGGTGCTGCCCAGATCCCGGCACAGTCAACGGACGAGGCTCGTTGTTAGCGCTGCCAGCTGTTGGCAAGATGTCCGAACTACAAACACAGGGTCCCGTTGCCAGGTAGGTGGTGTTTGCTGCGGTGGCCGGCAGCACCCGGGAAGTGAAACCCATCAGCGCGGCCCGACTGAGGCGTTGCAGTGTCTGCAGGAAGTCGGCGCAGCTGGACGGATCGGATATTATCATCTTCTCCATTGTCGCCGGTTGCAGGCCCCGCAGCAGATGACGCAATTTGTCTTCTTCCGGCATTTTGCGGTCGACCCTGGCGCACAGCTGCAGCACATCATAAAAATATTGCTCCGGAGTCTCCGACGGCAGGTGGATTCGATTCTGCAGCCGAAGGTGAGCGATTTCCGTCGCGTGGCGGCTGCTGAAGCAGGTCTTGAGCTTCGCCGCCCAGTCACCCCACGAAATCGGCGCACCGGTAAGCAGCTGTGTGGTGTGCCACCTCTTCGCATCGCCATCAAGGGCAAGGTACAAAAATTTCACCTTTGTGTCGTCGTTCCAAGCGTTCAACGATGATACGTGCTCGTAGCAGGTCAGCCATTCCGCCACGGACTCCTCAGGGGTTCCCTTAAAAACAGGAGGGGGGATGGACATCCTCTGTTGAGAGCTCGTCATCGTAGCGAAGTCAGCTGTCGCCTGCATGTCCGGATCACTCCTGAGATGGGGGCGCATCTCCGGTAGAGCGGGGTCGTCGTTACCACGCACCTTCCACCACTTGTAACGAAGTGTTCGCACGTTGAACTTTCTTGACGGCACGACGGCTCCGCCGCATTGAAGAAAGGGACCAGGCGATTTCGTTTGATAACACAAGTTAACTGAATTTAATAAAGAAGAACTCAAACAATAATTAAAGCGAATCCAGTAGTACCAAATAAACAACTAATTCAAATTAACAACACATCAGTCCGCCAACGCGACATCTTCCGAGCAGGGGTCCCGAGCAGCAGCTCGGATGGTCGCCGTCCTCCCTTACTTGCCGCCAAAACCCCTCTGTCAACGTTCTTCAGGATTCTCCAGGCAGTGTTTGTTACCAGGCGGAAATGCGCTTATCGGAGCCAATGAGACGACTTTCTTTACAGCTGAGAAACCAATAGGACGCCGGTGCCCGCGAGGTTGTTTCCTGGCGAGCACCGCGTGAATTTCTAGAAGACGCGGCGCATCTCCGCCTGGCACCCAAACACACAAAAGGTAAACCAAAAACACATGGGCCGCAAGGACGCAGACGGCACAAAACACAAAGCTCCGTCCGTGCTCTCAGCCGTCGCCCCCAAGCCCTCAGGCGTTAACCGGTTGGGACGCGAGCTTTCAACAGCTCGCCTCCTTCACAGCCGTTAACCATTTTCCGAACGGCGTACATCGTGAATACCCCCCAAAGAAGAAGGGGAAAGCACAGCGACGCCGTGCAAAAGAAAAAAAGGACCGCTCCCCGGCTGTGCACGGGTCCGGAAAACGGCGCGCGACATAGGCATAGCTTGCTATGCGACACTGCCATGTGTAGCAAACGCTACGAGCGCTAACCCACCGCGGCTGGCGTACGTACTATACGAGTCAAGAAGTGAGGCTGTCAAATTCCCATCTCACGGCCGGAAAAACGCGCAGCAAATTCGGCTGGCTCCTTTCGAGACTCATCACGCACAAGTTTCTCTACAGCGCCACGGAGACGCCACGAGTGAACAAACGTACAGTCTTTGTCAAAAGTATATGGCCCAAGGATTTTCGCTCTAAGCTTAGTAACTTGGCTCGTAAAGCAAATCTAACGTTCGAAATCCCGTAGATGACAAATCTCACCCTCATTCTTCTCTAGCTTACATTCAGATTACAGTACTGCTGCCAGCAGCTGTGTTGCAGTGCTTAGAAGCTAACCTCTTGGGCCATATACTTTTGACAAAGACTGTACATCATCACTCCGCTCCTGTCTCACCGTACATCGTTCATTACTGTCCATTTTTGTAAGTACACAATGTCTTAATTATGCTTCGAAAGCTGCTGCGCACGCGGAACTAGGCAGTGGGAAGGGTTGCGGGATACGGGAATGTAGAGCTGCTCGCCGGAGAGGTGGAAGGGAAAAGAGTGGGGGCGAAGGCCACACACGTAACCGTCACACTCGAGAGGAAAGGGAAACCGAGAGAAGAACCGAGGTGGCTACAACCATCGACAACCTCTTCGGCGGACCTCCCACGATAACTACCTGCAGAGGGACGGCTGGGAGAAAAGAAAAATGAAGGAAGGTAGGAATGAAGAGAAGGGAAAAGTGGAAGAAGGAAAAGAAGGGCTCAAAAGAATGCACCGCGTGGAATGCGGGTCGAAGGAGAAAGGGACTCGCGTGCGCTCAGTCACCGCACGCGACGAACAGAGGGTGAGAAGAGAGGGAAGGCATGGAAAGGGGTCATTCAGGAACGCAGGCGGGAGCTTCTTCGCAGCGAGCGAGAAAGGTTGACCCTCTCTCCTTCCTACAAGTCTTGAGCTTCTCCCTTTCTCCTCCCATTTGCTTTTTTTATTATTTTTTGTTTGGTGTTCTGTTTTTGCTCTTGTTCAACATTCTGTTCTTCTGCTCCCTTTCTTCCTCTTTGTCCTCTTCTCCGCAGGTCCGTTTTTCTCCACCGCCTCACCTCAACTGTCCTTTTCTTTAGCCGTCCCTGCGACCTGAAACCTGCTGGGCAATCTTTAAAACGTAGGTGGTGAAAGTTCTACGGAGCGGCTTTGCACAAATTGAGGTGAAACACCCGAGTAACGCCGCAGTGGAAACATCGCGCGAGAACATATAGGACCTTGCGGGGTCTCTCGTGTAGTTTGTTGCCCCACGATATAATTATTGATGTCTGTTTTCCAGAAAGTTATTGATTTATGTTTCCAAACAATCACGCAACGACAAACCTCGCCAGCTAACTAGAGGAACTAGTATCTCTAGTCACAGCTTCAGCCAAAAACTGCCCATAAATCGATGAGGTAGTGATGCTCCATGCGCCAAGCTGCGACGACACGTTGCTGTGATGATAGTGTTTAATAAAAACGTTCACTCATTATTGTTATTTCACAATATTAACTTGTATATTCTACGATCAATGACCATCACGTTTGATCGCGAAGATCTATAACGAGGGTCTCTGAACTCTGACTAAGTGTTCTGAAAGGAACCGATGCTAAATGTTTTGTCTCCGATGGCCTGTTCCTCACTCACGAGCACCTGCGGAGCGTTGCGTGACTTGAAATGAAGCAAACAGCTGCATTCTCGGATTTATTTGCCTCATCTGTTGTCTCGAAAGACCCCTTTAAACGTCAATTTAAGAAATGCAGTGCACGCTGCAAAACAGACAACGAGCAAAAACAAAATGCTATAGAAGCCGCTCTGTTACGCTCTCACCTCCTTCTATGTCTGCGTGGGCTACCCCTGGATGGTGCTATCTTCTGCAGGCGTCTTCGTTGAGAGAAGATTTTTCTTTTTGCTTAATCTTCCACCATTTTTCTACCTCGAGGGTTCTCCTCCATTCAGTTCTTCCTTCCCCCTTACCCCCTCAACCTTTTCCAGCGCTTTCCCCACCGAAGATTTCGGCGCGTTCTTCATGTTTCCTTCATTTGCCGCTGCCGCCGCCACAGGATTGGCCACTTCGTTGTAGCATTTAAACGAGGACTCAAAATGCACCAACGTAAAAGAAAAAAATATAAAAAAATAAAGGTGAGTAGAAGAAGCAAAGGAGGTGTGCGTAAAATCGAGGAGGTCTCGATCATTACAGCCATCACCCGCCGCACGGTCAGTTTTTCTTTCTGCATCTTTTTCTGTTTAATATTTTTTCCTTTCCTCTCACGACTACGGAGAGGAAGCGGAGAGAAGTAGGCGATCTTCGCAGGCCCCACTTGTGTTTTCTCCCCAAAAGAGAGGTGGCGGGCCAGGCATGTGGGCGGGGTCAGTGTAGCGTACTTGGGGCACAGGCCTCCTTGCCGGCGTACGGTGAGTGCACAGTTAGGAAGACAACACGTAGAATGTTTACCAAATGAAAAATAAAAGAGGCAAAGAAAGAAACAGTCCGATAACACGGGGAAAGAAACTGACCACGTATCTTCTGTATAGTGGTGGGCTGCGATGGAGTCCGCCGAGCCGTTCATCTAGAGAAGATTAGCGAGCGGCCGGTCAGCCAGAAATGCCAGTGGAGACTATGCGGGAGAACGAGAAGTCAGGTGAGCAAACAAGAGAGAGAGAAAATTGAAGCAAGATGGCTGTTCAACAGAGGCAAGCAGCAGCGCTAACGACCTGATGTTCATCGACAAGCCGCGAAGACTGAATAGCCGTGGGTGACTTTGTTCAAACAGGAAAATGGCGTGGTTCTGTGTACGGGACTGCGATAGCTGTGTGTGGCTACGTGCATGCTGTTCAATAGTGCGAAATCGTAGAGCAAATAAAGAATAATAAACAAACAAACAGTTTGCTCCGAAGCAAATTGGTCTAGTGCTTCTGGACGGCTAGGAAAAATGAGGCAAGAAACTGAGTAGTTAAATAATAGGTGAAGGTTGGAGCTGGGATGGTAAGTGGAGTCCGGCACCAAAAATCTGCACACGGACCATTAATCCCGCCGTATAGTGTTCCGAATGAATTTGGGTCACCTGGTAGTTTTCAACGCGCGCTGACATCGTTCAGCACGTGGGCATTGTTCAGCATCGTTCAGCATCGCTCAGCATCGCTCAGCATGTCCTTTTCAGCTTTGAGATGCGACTGCATGGGCAGGGATTCCAACCCAGATCCCAGTGCTCAGCTGGCGAAGGTCCTCTAATGAAGACATCGCGGCAAGTCACGGACCGCAGACAATACCGAATCCGTTGCGTGCTACCGCGGTAACCAGTATTAGATACACACATAAAGCAGCGCAGTCCACATGAAGAAGAAATGCAGTACCAATTTTATTTTTTCTCTACAACGTCCCTAAATTAGACGACTAGGTTGAATTAACGTCAACGGGCGAACTAGAAACACTAAAGGGCATTTTAATTTTAAGCGCAGTTTAATTCGTTCACCTTGTTGCATGTGTCAAGGCCGAAATAGTGTGTTCTGCCAGTAAACATGGTTTTCCTTATTATTTACCATATCTTGGAATGCCAATTAAACTCTATATTCAAATTAGATGAGGACTCGTATATTGTCTCGATTATTTTCACTACCAATTCTTAATACCGATTCGGTGCCCTGCCTCTTATTCCGCGGAGCAAGCCTTTGCCACTACTTAGCTGCCAGACATGTAATCGCAAGTCGCAACTACTCATATGCAGAAGGCCGAAATTATCACTCCGGAAAGGAATCGTTATAGAATGCGGCTCCAGGCCGCCAAATATTGCGCAAATTCTTCTTAGGCGAGCTTTGCGGATACGTTTACAGCTCGTTAGCTCGCACTGTTTCCTTTTCATAGTTTTCAAAACTAAACAAAACAGACGAAACGGCAGAACCGGACGCCCCAGAGCCAGAGCATACACAGACGTTGTCGTGCGGCATGGCAAAACAGCAATGTAGCACCCCCCAACTTCATTCTTCTCAGCCACCCCCGCAAAAATGACTTCCCCGCGCACCACTCCCAACGAAAGAAAGCTCTTCATCAGGAAAAAACAAACGGAACCCAGAACCGCCCGCGGGGGTAACAAGCGTCACCCTCCGATCGCCGCCCCCCGCCCCAAGAACGGAGCAGACGACATCTTTCTTCCGCGGCGTCTGCTTTCCTCCTCCTGCTGTCGTCTGCATGGTGACAGGACAACCGAAGACAGCGGCCGAGATAAAAGGAGAAACGCACAAAGCAATATATACAGGTCCTCATAGATGCCTTCTCGTTGCCCCCCCCCCCCCCCTCCCCCCTTCAATCCGCGAAGACCCTCAGGACGTCGCGCGGTCACCTGCTTTGAGTCGTTGCAGACGATCGGGAGATATGCGCTTTTGCAGTAGAAGCTTAACGTTTCGAGGTACACAATTCAACAAAAACGCCGACTGATCTGTCGGAGTGACCTTTCGGACGAAAGAAGATAAAACAAAACCAAAAATACTAACATGGGGGTCGCCAATTTATGCTTGTTCGCTGTTGGTACAGAATCATTATATAAATGCGTCAAACCATAGCCACTTAGGGTCAGACTTGCCTATGTAGCAGTTCAAGGGCCTATTCAGAGCAGCATTTTGATTCAGGCAAAGCTAGCATCAAGCTGCTGGAAGTACATATCTATGGTGAACTGGAATGAGAAACTATTGCTGTTTACAGACACAGAACAGAAGCGCATCTATGACGTAACGACGAACTGTTATATTTGATTACAATGTTCCTACTGGCAGAGAAAAGCGTGACGCTTAAAGTTTTATAACATCGCGCATTCAGCCTCACATTGTTTGCTCGGCACAAATGCCAAAAGGCAAAAGGTCTTAATTAGATTTGACTCGTGAGGTGCGCATACTACCTTAAAAATAGAGGGAAGCATCCTAAAATCAGCACGTCTAACACTTATACAGCCAGCGGTAAAGCTTGCCCTGCATGATGCGTCATGGAGCAAATGCACTCAGCTCTATAACCTACAAAAAAAAAAAAAGATATTGGAACCCATTTAAAGGTTATCAAGCAGATAAAGAAAGCGCGCTAACAAGCTACTCGGTAACGCCAAAACAAGAGCAGCGGATATTCTTGGTTAACAAATAAGAAAAACATAAAAAAAATGTAGCAACTATCACCGTAATTAGGACCGAAGTAAAACAAAAAGTCAATTACGGTCGACAAAGTTGCGCAGTTGTTTAACGGAGCTAGAGAAAACAATTTTTATGCAGTATTTTCATATATTTCCTCTGCTTCTACCACTGTAATTCAAAACAAATCCAGCTAGAGAGAGAGAGTAAGGTTGGCTAACTATCGGTGCGGACACAAGTAAACAGAGTACGCTTTTTTCTTTACCATTTTTTACGCGGTGCATATTTGAAACTGATAGTCATGGTATGTGTGAACCGGTAGCAGACGCAAGTGCTCTTTCACTTGGACAGATATTGTTTCCTATTCTCCAGTGCGGAAGGCGTTATCTTAATTTCACTGAAAAACTTGCTCCGTTTGCCTTAACATGGGAATGGTTACATAGTAATGGGTAAATATAAAGTGATGTGTTCAGGGACCACATAGCACTCCTCTCGTGCCCTAGAGCGCCGGCAAGGCAGATATGCCAGTCACGCGTTGATTAAAAATAAATAAATAAATGACCGCGCGGAGCCCGCATTTCACCAGCGAAGACGCATATCGGTATTGGACCCAAACAGGGTGACAATAAACAAGAAGTACACAAAAATAAAAATAACAGCCCGTAAGGCGTCACATGCGCGAACGATCTCACCTCATGGGACAGGTATCTCCCGTGGCAGCGTCGCGAAGCAGATCACGGTCAGACCGCCGAGCACATGGAACGCCAAGGTATCCCGCGCTGCCGCCGAGCCTTCCCCGCCGCCTTCGTCAATGCCTTCTGTGCTGCGGCGTCGTTCGTGCCGTTGCTGAGCCTTCGGCCCTTCAGCCGGTTCCGTTCAGCCGCGGCGTGGTTTGTACGCATTTATCTTACCCGCGGCCGGCTGCGGGAACCGCAACTAGAGGGCACCGTAAGACACGCTGCTGCTGACGTCGCTGGCCTAGAAGTGACTACTTTAATCTCTCTAGTTATATTAGTGCCATGAAAGAGGATGTTTACTATGTTTACCAAAGCTATTAGCGAGTTGTGACATTCTTATCTCGTTTCATCAGGTTATCTGCTTAAATGATGTAAGGATGGAATACGGATTGTGCTGAATGATAAATATATACGGACCTGGGAAACAAACTTTCCTTTTTTTTTAAGCCTTGTTTGTTAAAAATAAAAATAAATATTAAGGAGCAATGCTTCTTAAATAAAAGAAGGCTCTTTTGCCAGATGGTCACATGCATAAGTATTGTTATGCATAGCTGCTTGCTAGCGCTACCTACAGGTACACAGACAGAAGAAATAGAGCGGTTTATTCAAGTGTCCAAGAATTTCTCCGGGAACTACCAGCGTCCACTCACCGCTTTCGCGTTATCTTCTGTGAAAGTTTGTTGACACTTTGTTGGTCGTCTCACATCATAGCAATATCGTTTGTACAGCAACAACAACAACAACAAAAGATCCTTGTGCGCACCGCCAACGTAGAGGAGAATAGAGGTCTGCTATGTACGGAATGAACTTTCCAGCACACTTATTCCTCGATTTTCTCCGAACAACTAGTAATTCGCTTTGACACGTACGACTACTGCATGGACATCATGATAAATACCACAAACAGAATGTATTATCTGACCAGTCTGCAAACAGGTTTTATGATCACAAATTGCGCGTTCTGTTCACAAGCACTTAGTTTTCGTAGCTGTTTTCCAGATATCTTATGGAACAATTCAAGAATTAGTATCGCCTGCAATGACAGCCCGAAACAGGAAAACCGCAATGCACCTGGCTCAGTGTGACTAGTGCACTATAAGTGCATAAAGCGGGAGGCATAGTCTTTGTATTAACTCTATGGCGGGAGGCATGTGTTCGTTCATGCATGTGTTGCCCTCTTGTGGGGTCTTCGTTGCGCGCAAGTTCTCATATCAATAAGACTGGTGCCGCCATCTGTCGGGAAAGAATGAAACGAGCAACACTACTACCCGCCGCGCGCCATTCATTAGCAAAAGCAGGCCGCTATTTTTGAGTACTTAACTGAACGGAGAAGTGCAGCTGTGACCCGATTTAGCGGCCGTGACTGCTGCATGGCTGGAATGCACTAACTTGTTAAAACGCTGGATTTTACCAATATGCTGGCTCGGGCCGAAGCTGTGTCGGACTACGTGGCTGAGATGCTAGAGGCTAGGAGCGTCTAGATTCTTGAACGCTATATCGGTGGCAACAAAGAGAGACGAGAGATTGTTAGCGGCATCCCTAAGATTTACCGTGCTGTTGATTTCTTTGCTGACGAGTTGATTTTGTTTGCCAATAAGTGCCTTGAACATGATAGTTCATCGATGTATTTGTGGCTGGCAAACGAATGCCAATCTGTTGTCGATCTTTATGAACAGCTACACTACGAATTCACGGCATACCGGCGCTGCCGGGCAATAAACTTTACTTCTCCTTCCCCCGACGTGCAACACTCCGAATACTCGGTACAGATCTTAGCTACAGATTGGTCGCAAGAAAACCTCAAAAAGTAGCTTTTCTTTGTTTAGGTAAGCGGCTCGTTCAATGTCATTCTGAGTTTTAAACGCTCTGAATTATCAGAATATAATACTAAGAGTTTCAAATGGTAAGGACATATAAAGAATTAAGATGTTCGCAATCTACATTCGTATTTATTTATTTATTTATTTATTTATTTATTTATTTATTTATTTATTTATTTATTTATTTATTTATTTATTTATTTATTTATTTATTTATTTATTTATTTATTTATTTATTTATTTATTTATTTATTTATTTATTTATTTGTAATACTGCCAGCCTCTCGTTAATACCATAGCAGATGAGCAATACATTCATTATAACGTCGAACAAAAGGTGATGAAAAGAGTCAAAGCAGCTCTACAGAAATGCAGTATTAGGCAATTCGTACAGCACAACAAAACTGCAAATGTGTTATTGAATTCGCACAAGCCACTCACAGTTAAAGAACACATACAAGTTCAGAAAAAGGAAACAATCGGATAACAGGCCGCGGACTGCGTTAAACAAGAGAACGAAAAAAAAATAAAGCGAAATTTGCAACCGAAATTTCTGCTCGAACTGTGCATTGGAGTTTGGAACAAAAACTTTAAAATGAATCAACGTTGGTAACAGACACGTGCAGATTATTTCATTCGCTTGTTGCCAGCTGGAAGAGAGAATGCTTAAATGCATAACTGTGACCTGAATGTATGGTTAGCGTGCACGCGTGTTGGTTTCTTAAGTCTAGTTTATGTGATAATAAAACATACTTGTATAAGTCGATATTAAAGGCGTTACGTAGTAGCTGATAGATTAATTTTAATCGCGCGAACTTTGCTCTTGCTGATAGCGTTTCGAGGCCGGATATTACAGCTAGCTCGGTTGGGGAATCCGTCCCCTTGCATTTGCTATGAATGTATACCTTAGGGATTTACGCTGTATTCTTTCAAGCCTTGAAATGTTATAGAGGAAGCCAAACGTGTTAGCGAATCTAGTAGCGGTCTAATAGAAGTCTTATAAGCTAAATGTTTAGTTTGTGCAGGGGCAATGCGAAGACCTCTTCTAAGGGCAATTGAGAGTCCGAACGTGGCACTGAATGAGAATACATGCTCTCGGCGAAGAGGCGGAGTCGAGTGCTCAGAAAGTATGAACTCAGGCTTCGAATGAGAGGCATGTCTGCGCTCAGAGCCACTTGGATCCACTTGACGTGCAAGGCCGAGGCTACGATGCACTGGTCAGGGATGCCGAGGCCTCCCCCACCCCTAGGCAGCTTCACCACAGGCCTTTTGCCCTTGTGCGAAACTCTGGCCCACAAGAAAAGGAAAAGGATCCGCTCTAGGCAGAGCTTCGTCCGTGCCTACAAAGGTGTCATGCTGGCGACATAGGTCAGCACCGTGTACAAGAGGCATCGTGTGATAGTGGCCTAAGCCGTGAGCGGACACAAAAGCTTCTCGTAATCTTCCCTGGATTCAATTTCCCTAGAAACCTGCCCTTAGAGATGCAGCTGGCACTCAGTTAAACTCAAAATTTCATCCTATCAACAGCACAAAAACCGATATGCCGGTTAAGCAATATAATCCACCCAGAGACCGGATCGATACATTTCACAACGGACAACACTATACTCCTGGCTATAAATTAGGCTTAGCACAAGCGTCACTATTAAATGACAACCAGAGAAACACACGAATTTTTTCCATCGGCTTTGACGATCGTATGAGTGCATTCACACGGAGGACTTATTGCGCTCCTAGTCAGCAGCGCCCCTACGCGGTAGTCATCGGCAGTCAATTCTATTGGTGCCACCATCGTCATGACGAAAATCGCGTGGCAACTACACAAAATCGATGGCTTATGGTTCACAATACACGCGGACGACACCACGCTCTGGACCACGTACCGTAATACGGCTCGAGAACAAACGGAGACGCTGCAACTAGCACTAGATACAATCGACATTGAACTTCATTCTAGAGGCATGCGTCCATCCCCGGAAAAAAACTAAATTTCTGATCATACATCCACCGCCTAGCGGCGTGGACGCCAACCTTCACTTCGGCTGCCAAAAGCATCGAACAACCCCCGGAAGATCATCTCCAGATATTTGGCGTTCCCATCAATCAACATATAGTACTGCTAAGGATTGGATCCAACAGCTAAAATCTCAATGAAAGCCAACGCTCCACTTAAACGGCTCAGCAGCAAGAGTGGGGGCACAGGGACGGAGGTAGCGCGTCGCCTCACCGTCGCTATTCTTCTCGCTAAGCTCCGCTACGGTGCCCCTTACTTTGACTTGACCGCAGCCAATTACAAGACACTTGGCTTACTTTATAACTCTGCCTTGAGGGTTATAACTGGTCTACCGGTACACACGCGCATCACGGAGCTTCACAGATTCGCTCAACTCCCACCAGTGGATGCACTTATTGCTACGCATCGCCAATCATGAAACTCGCCTGCGTCACACACCAAACGGTCATCGCCTCCTCACTCGAATCTTTGACGAATCAAACCTTCACTTGCCCATATTGGACCACCTTACAGCACCATGGACAGAAACATTCGTAACGGATCCAAAACACCTTCCAACCAACACCAAAGGGCCAGGAAGAGATCACCGACAACGCCACATAACATGGTACACAAGACCAGCACATCGGTCTCCGCATTTATACCAACGCCGCCCTATATCATGACTATGACTCCGGCATCACGTTTGCAACCACCGCTTACTACCAGGAGGGATCACAGTTGAATGCTACTAGCCACAGTGGTCGCAGGTACTGGTCCGCAACTGAACTCGAGTTAACAGCCATAGACGAGGCCCTTCGACACTGCACCAAAGGAACAGATTGTTTCATCCACATCTACACCGACAGTCAAGAGGCTATAAAAACCTTGCAAGCCCGTTCTTACAAGACCTCAGTACAACGCCGCATCAAACAGCGCTGCCGCTACCTGCGAGAGATCTCATACGTCTCGGTACGAATTCATTGAACACCTAGACATCACGCACAAGGAACCGGGAACAGAACGGCCCACGAGGCCGCTGGCGCTCAGCTAAAGGAAGAATACTGGCATAGCCTTGATGTGGGCCCGTCCAACTCTGACCCCCATTACTGTTCTCCCGTCTCCATCATACCGGACTCTGTCATTACGTGGCTTAAACATGAGCGGAGGGGTTTGTTGCGGGACCTTGTCCCCGATATTACTCCTCCGATCCCTTCCGGCCTCTCTCGTCCTACCCAAGTTATAACTCACAAGGCGCGAGCAGGTGCAGCGTACACACCGGACATCCCGAGTCAATGGCACCGAACCAAGATCCGCTGCCCCAACTGCCCTGCTGACTCCGTTGACCTGCATCACTTAATCTGGACCTGTCCTGGCTGGCCTCCGCGCCCGCTACACATCTGCTCACCACATTCAGACCTACGAAGACTGGACAGCCCCCAATACACCGGACATCCTGAGTCAATGGCACCGAACAAAGATCCGCTGCCCTGGTGACTCCGTTGACCTGCATCACTTGATCTGGACCTGTCCTGGTACGGCTGGCCTTCGCGCCCGCTACAAATCTGCTCACCACATTCAGACCTATGAAGACTGGACAGCCCCCAATACCAACGCCAAGCGCAAGCTTAGTGCCCTGCTAGACTTCATATCGGCGTCTGACGCCATCAACCTCACCTAACCCATCCCCTTCCTTTCAGGCCTCAGGTCATCCTCATGAATAAAGGTTTATGAATGAATGAACCTTTGCTCAATGTTCTTCCTTTGCTAAAGTACCTTTGTGCTCGCAGCCGGCACACTAGCTTGTGCATTCTAGACATTGTACTGTTACTAAACTGGTCGTCAACTCTCGAAGTACACCTCAAAGTAATGGGAAAAATTCCTTGCTTCATCAGCGACTAAATGTTTCGTATGTTTCTTACATATTACTTTTAGGAAGAATCAAACATGCGGTTTCTCTGAACGAGCTTTTTGACTTGCCTACAGCGCCATGATGCTCGGGAAAATACCATAGCCAAAGTGAAAAAGCAGAAGTAGATAGGAGCTGCTCGCGCACGCGTTCCGCGAGCTGAGCGAAGAAGAACGAAGCTGCCAACTCCACGCGACGTCTCTCCTCGGTTCTCTGCGACAGCATCTTCGCTTTCTCCAGGTACACGGACGAGAAGCCCCTTCTGCCTCTGCTTGAAGAAACCTTGGGTGAGCTCGCCGGCAGTCGGGCGCGTAATTGTCTCAGACGTGTAGATACTAAAGGCTGTGCAGAATAGAGGCCATGCGGGACGTTAGGCCTATGGATTCCGGGTAGCGTGCCAGCCAAGCATTCGGGGCTGTGGTGCCACCTATAAATGGGCTAAAAAAGTATAGTGGCTTACAAACCCTAATGCGAACGAGTTTACTTGCGGGCTGTATTTATACGTCTGATCAACATTGTGTCTCGCGGGTCTGAGCGACCTAGCCCTGGACCTAGAAGGGTGCCTGCTGGCAGAGTCCTATACAGGAAACCCATAGGCCTAGACATTTGCGAATCGGGCACACGCAAAGCTGCAGCGACTCTTTGTTGTTCTTGTGGCTGTAGGAAGAAGGAAAAGAAAATGCACGGGCCTGCTACTAGATCTGTAGCTGAGTCACCTCCGCTGCCTCGTGCGGACAGAAGATAGAAAGTAGAGAAGAAAAGAAAGAGGGAAAGAAAGACGTGCGCCGCAACTACAGCCATCGTCCATCACCAAAGCGGTGGCGGGTGCAACGACGGCCTACAACAGATAAAAACTCGGTGGCATATGCTAGCCCCGGCCGCATGCGGCGGCGACCTACCTCCGACTCTTTGTTGACGCTGTTCTAACGACACTGTGAAAATACACACAATTACGTAACCTTTTACTTTACCAAGTTAATTAGTCATCCAGGTGTTGTGTTCTTTTCAGGTCAACATGCCCAAACACAGCGGCAAGCACGGCCACGGAAAGCACTACCACCATGAATACAGCGCGTGTGCCCCTTCAACGCTTACAGCACTGGGCTCTAGACCTTTGGACGCCAACGCGGCTACTGGTGCAACCGACCCTCCGAACAGCAGTGCAACTGCAGCGGGATGTGAAGTCCGCCTCAAACGCCAAGCGGAGGCGACCACCAACAGAGCCCAGAAGGAGCTCGAGCATGTTGCTGTACAGCAACCACCTCGGGGACACAGTGCACCAGCCCCGCTTGGTGTGACATTGCCAGGAGCAACGGATCAGCCAGATATAACAAATGTACGTGCTCAAGAAAAGGCGGCATTGATTTTCTCTGCGGTAACTGGGCTTGTTAGCTTGATCTATGGAGTCAGCAGACCATGATAACAGCACTCTTGAAAACTTGTCTCTTGTGACATGCGACAGGGGTAAGGCTTCGGCTAGTGCAATACATTTGAAATGAACAATCAGCTACGAATCAGTCTTCTAAACAGGCGGAGAAAAGCTACCCAAAGCAAGATAAGGACTAGTTCTGGGACTGGTGGCTGCGTCTGTTCAGCCTTGCGGGCCACCTTTACCCTACTTGCCGAAGTTCTCTTTCGGCTAGATGAAAAACGGAGATGCATTGTTAGAAGCCTCGGAGTAATCGGCGTTAACTATATCTTCAAAACATGCCAGTATTGGTGAGGAAAACTAGCAAGCATTTTTTTGCGTGGGGGCAGCAGCGGAGAGGACTGAAGACTGAACACTGAAATAACTCTTGGATAAAGGACACACTAATAATTGGTTCACAGGAAGGGAAATTCGCAGTATCTGTCACACTTGCTCTGTGGACACCTGACCCGCGCCGTAAAGGAAGGGGGGAGTGAAAGGGGACAGAGTGAAAGGGGAGTCGTAGTGGAGGTCTACGGAGTAATTTTGATCACCTGGGGATCTTTATAACGTGCGCTGACATCGCAGAGCACACGGACGCAACTTCGTTTCGCCTCAATCGAAATGCAGCCGCCTTGGTCGGGTTCGAACCCAGGAACTCCGGCACAGTAGTCGGGCGTCTTCTCACCTTATCACTGCACCGCCCCGGCGGGGCGCATACACAGTAAACCCCTAAAATCTAGTGGAGCAATTCAAAATGGAGGAAGGACACCTTCGGACTGCTGCGGGAAGTGGCTAAATTTACTTTCGGAGTAAAAGGGAGAACTGAGCTTAGGATGTGCTGCTCCCCGCCGCGGTGGCGCAGTGGCTATGATGCCCAACTACTGCGCCAGCGTACCCGGGTTCGAACCCGATTGCCGGCGACATCGTTTCGATAGCGTCAAAACTAAGAGGCCTCCGTGTACTGCGAAGTCAGTGCATGTTAAAGATCCGCAGGTGGTCGAAATTACTGCGAAGCCCTCCACTACGACTCCTTTGTCTTTCCACTTTCACTCCCTCCTTCCCTTCCCTCACGGCTCGGCTCAGGCGTCCTCAAAAGCAAGTGTAGCAGGTACAGTGTCCTTCCCTTCCTGTTAACCAATTAAAAAAAAAGTGTGCTGCTTAGAACATTTAAATTGAAAAGGTTTTCAAGGAAAGTCTTTAATAGAGCTCCCTTGGTGGAATATAATAATAATAATTGGTTCACAGGAAGAGGAAAGGCGCAGTATCAGTCAAACTTCTTTCTGTGGCCACCTGAACCACGCCGTAGGGGAAGAGAAGTAGTTGAGAGCAAAAGTGGAAAGAAAGAAAAGAGTCGTAGTGGAGGAATTAGGAGTAATAATAATAATAATAATAATAATAATAATAATAATAATAATAATAATAATAATAATAATAATAATAATAATAATTGGTTTACAGGAAGGGAAAGGCGCAGTATGTCACACTTGCTCTGTGGACACCTGAACCGCGCCGTGAGGGAAGGGGGTGAAGGTGGGAGTGAGAGTGAAAAGAGAGAAAGGAGAGCCGTAGTGGAGGGCTGCGGAGTAATTTCGACCACCTGGGGATTTTAACGTGCGCTGACATCGCACAGCACACGGACGCCATTTCGTTTCGTCTCCATCGAAACGCAGCCACCTGCAGTCGGGATTGAGCTCGGGAACTCCATCACCTTGGTGGAAAACATACGAACATATTTCCTTATCCTTTATAAGCTCCACTTAGTTGACCAAAACCCACTTGGAGCTTTGTAGCCGGCAGCTCCTCTTCTTCTTACTTTATCAAAATATGTTCTTTTTATGATGGCTTCTTATGTTCATTTTGGCTATGTTGTCATTATATCAAGCTCCCTTTGGCTATCTTGTCATTCTATCAAGTATAATATGTGCTACCGTTACAACAGGTGGCGATATCCAAAAAAAGTGGAATATGGTGGAAAGGAGAGAAGCGGCATGGACGAATGCAACGGGCCACCAAGGCGGATGACAGTGCTTGGGTGCAGCTTCCCGGCCCACTTGAGCAGTCCAAAGTTGACGTCGAAGCTCGTGATAGTTTCGTAGCCACTAACGCTGCCGCCTCCAGCGCCCTGACAAAGAGCAGCGTAGATGGCGCCACCCAGGAGCAGCACGAGGAAGCACCAGAAGGAGGAGTTCCGGAGCCCAGCATCAAGGGTATCACGGACGGAGGGCAGATGGCGTCCAATAATCCTATTTTTACGAAGGAGGCACCAGGTCAGCCATTAGCATCTCACGAGGACCTTCTGGCCAACAATACTACTGGTCATCCATCCGAGGTGAATGCGGTGAATTTTTTGCTCGAAAAGGCGCAACCTGGCTACTCCCAGCATACTCGTAGCAAAGATCGAACAGATATCCATCTATCAGTACTATGCATTCACTATGCAGCAGGCCATACGAGAACCGCGGCCGCTTAATGGAGGCGCACTCCCTCCATTGAGCGGCCGTGCGAGAACAAATAACCGGCTAGCAAGAACGGGATAGTGGGCATTTCACTGCAGTATCATTTACAGCATTTTTTTTGTGTGTGTGAAGCAAGTTTACAGATAGGTCCTTCAAGAAATTCTCAAGAGCTCAGATAAAATGAGCCGTAACATTGTCTAAGAAAATGGTTAGGAGTAATCAGGACAGTATAATTAGCGATTGCTTGTTAGAAAGCAAATGCGAGCTAACAACAGCGTGGGAATTACAATATGTGATGTATCAGCTTTAGGAGTTTGAATGCTGGCAGTCTCTTTTCGTGCCTGCAGTAATGCTGCGGTTAAGATGTGTAATTTGTTACAAAGAATAAGCTTCTGGTTTTGTTCTGTTTTGTTTACGGCATTTTCATCCGTTTCTGTCGCAATACAATCGGCAGTATACTAGACAGACATGGCACTGATTACGCAGAGCTGACAACCGGAAGATGTAAAAGCAACATGTTGGATAGGTGCAAACAAAACCATAATTGGTCTGATAGAATGACCAGTTGACATATTCTAGGGCAAATGAAAATGTGATAAGTATTCAATGGGAGAAGCTTTTGGTACTCCAAGTACTCAGCTAGGACTACGATCGTGGTGATTAGGATGATAATGAGCCACTATACAATGTTCCAAAATACATCGGTGGCTTTCACCAGCTCAATTTTTCTCAAAAAGATTAGCGCTACCAAGCAAACATATTGTAAGATTCCTTAAAGATTCTGAAATTTTTGGCAGCGGCCAAGAAGTCTAGATTGCAGAAATTGATTTCTTATCCCCTGGTACGTAGTAGCGGACTCCAGGTGGTTTCCTGCGACGTCGCTGAGAGCAGAGTTATATGTAATTAATAACTGGCAATTATTTACACTTCTGTGTAATTTTGTTATCAATTTTATTTCTTCAAACGGTAACGTTTCAGGGAGTTCATTTTTTTTGTGTACTTTACTACCGACCATCAAGTACTACTTAGCCAAAATGCTACAGGGACGACACCTCCGTGACAATGTGATTGCATTGGTCATGCTGCCCACGACGGTGCGCATGCTGTACTGGTGTGTTGCGCTTTTCGTGGTCTTTGTTCTTGGTGCTCAAACAAGAAAGAATTAAACCGACCCTGTTTTGGTTCCACAGCAGATGACACATCTGTTGCTCCCACGTAACATAGAGTTCCTCACACTAACTAGAGGGAAAACTGATCAGGGCGCTGCACTTCAGCCACCATGGGCGCGCTAAGAATCATGGGCCGGTGTGCTTCTTGTTGCGGAACAGTCGGTTTTTCTTGGGTACGTGGAGTGGCGTTACGGCGATGCTTCTTTTTCGTCATCATCATCATCTGAAGGTGCGTACATATATTGCGAAAGCCATAGTAGCGAAGGCGCAAAAGCAGACGTCTCCAATAAATGGTTTCTGTTTCCCGAAATGCCACTAAAAACTTCCTTAAGTGATTGCGCGACCATAAATATTTTCATAACGTTTTTTTATTTCAAACTTTGCCTATTAAGTGCGGAATATCGGTATTTGTGCTGCTCAAAACTAAGCCAATAGGAGAAAGAGCTCTCGCTTATATTGGATAAATATCACACTGACATGCTGTTTCTCTCTCTCTTTGCAATTTATAGTCGCAATATTCAATGTTAGGACATTATTTATGGTAGAACAACGTTTATCTTTGCATTAGTTTTGGCCAAAAGTTGTAGTTCTGCACTCGGTAGCTCACCGGCCCATGATGCTTTGAGCGCCCATGGTGGCTGAACTGGCCGTCTGGAAACTCCATGTAAACTCCCATAGACGGCAGCACAGCTTTCCCTCTAGGTAAGGGTAAGAAACTCTATGCCACGTAAACACCTAGAGATAATCCTTTTTCAGCTCTCCATCGGCTTTACATGTAGCGCGTCCTCACTGTCCGACATCGAAGCGCAGCATTTCATAGAGGACTTCGAAACTATATCATCGAAGTGTATTTCGCAACTATGAGCTTGTGCACAAACTTAGTGCGAACACCGCTCACTAGTCTAGCGTTTACGTTAAACACGTTTTCAGTGTTGCGGCTGCTGTCGTCTCGAGAAAATGCTGCAAAATCAGCGGCAACTTCGAAAAACAACTCCTGCCGAAAATTAACAACTGTTTAAAGATATCAAGCAGGCCACTCTAATTCATTACAGTCTTAGCGAGTTAGTAGTATGTCAATAAAGCTTAAAGAAAAGTAGTGCACTTGTAATCGATCACTGTTCTTAAGATCTTTTTTGTGGAACTCTAACAGATGCACAATAGATGCATTGCAGATGCAGTAATTGTAATCGGTCACCTATTTTCTGTTATGCGTATACAAGGCTGGCTCAGAATCAGGGCGTATAGTTATGACTGGATAAAAATGCTTCTGTTCTTTCTCTTGAGCATCTGTTTCATATTGCAGCTACTGGGATTCGCAGGTCAGTGTGATAGCAAATAAATCTCACCTTGCAGAGCAAACCTAGTCGCTTGGACTACGTGTCACGGAAAAAGTCTGTAACGGCCATCAAGACGTGGAAGGCAGCGGAACTGACCAAGACGATGACAGACCTCGAGACCATAGTGAGTGCTCTGCGTACACACCTTTTGTCATTACGTAAATCACCATGGTGGCGTAGAGGTAGAGCATCCGCCTCGCATGCAAGTGGACCGTGGTTCGAATCCCGGTGCGGTGCCCCGCAATTCTCCACCGGATTAAAAAACATTTCTCGTGCAGATGGAATAGCATAAGCAGGTTGAGGTGCGACGTATGCCAGTAAACACCTCTGGCAAGGTACTCCCTCACCAGAACAGGAGTTAGCCACCCTGGTGTAGTAATTGGTCACAACCTCCCATGATTAGTCCTACAAAACCTGTATTGAAGGACGGGCATGTACTGTGTTATCGAGGTTTACCGGAGAGACGAAAACTGGGAGGTTTCCTTATCGACAACGATATAGCTGGTAATATAGATGAATTCTATAGCATTGATGAGACTGCAACCGGCATCATAATTAAGGTAAATAAACGGTATAAGCTTAAGGTTGTACAAGCACACGCACCTACATGTAGCCATGATGACCAGGCAGTAGAAATCTTCTATGAAGATGTAAAATTGGCAATGGGGAAAGTAAAAACACATTATACTGTGCTGATGGGCGACTTCAATGCCATGGTAGGTATAAAGCAAGCTGTATACCACGCAGCGGGAAACAATGGCATTGGATGGGGCTGAAACGTGGAGGCTAGCCAAGAGAGTTCTGCTTAAGTTGAGGACAATCCAGAGGGCATTGGAACGAAAAATGGTAGAGGTAACATTAAGAGATAGGAAGCGTGCAGAGTGGGTCAGAGAAATAACTCGTTACCGACATTCTAGTGGAAATTAAGAAGAAGAAATGGACATGGGCAGGACATGTAGTGCGAAGAGAGGATAACCGATGGTCGCTTAGGGTAACAAACTGGATTCCAAGGGAAGGAAAGCGTAGCAGGGGGCGGCAGAAAGTTAGGTGGGTGGATGAGGTTAAGAAGTTCGCGGGGGTCAAGTGGATGCAGCTAGCACAGAACCGGGTTAAGTGGAGAAATATGGGAGAGGCCTTCGCCCTGCAATGGGTATAATCAGGCTGATGATGATGATGAAGAAATAGCAGGGGGGGAGGGGAAGTGTTACTAGATAAGTTTGCTGAACCCACTAACTTAAAATCATAAATACCTTCTTCAGCAAACTGAAGAACCGGAAATGGACCCTGAAAAGCCCTAGCGGGAAGACTAAAATGAAATTGATTTCATGCTCTGTTCTAACCCGGACATTATGCATGATGTAGATATAATCAGAAAGGTGGAATGAAGTGACCACAGGATGAGAACGAAACAGATTAGTGAGGAAGAAGATCAATGAATTAGCGGTAAGGGGAGAAGTAAACGAATTTAGGCTGTCGCTGCAGAATATATACTCGGTGCTGACCGAGGAAGACGACCTCCGCTTAGAGGCAATGAACAATAATTTCAGAAATATCAGTATTGAGTGCGTGGTAAAAGTTGGTGTTAGAATTGCTAGAGAGGACTTGGGGGAAATTGAGCATGCTCTAAAGAACGGTCGTAGCCTGAAAGCGGTGATCACGAAAATAAGCATAGGCAAAAATCTGATGTATGCACTGTGGGACACGGTGGGCAATGTCATTACTCACATGGACAAGGTAATACGGTAGCTGAGAAGTTCTATACGGACCTCTACAGTAGCCATAGTACACAGGACAATAATGAAATTGGTGTAATGAAGAGCAATCAGACATTCCTAAAGTAACGAAAGATGAGTTTAAGAAAACCTTAGAAGCTATGAAAAGGCGGAAAGCAGCTGGAGAGGATCAGGTGACTAAAAAATTATTGATAGAAGGCGATATCATGCTAAGAAATTGGCCACCCTGTATACGCAATGCCTGATGACATCAAAAGTACCGGAATTATGGAATAACGCTAACGTTATCTTAATTCATAAGAAAGGGGATGCTAAAGAATCGAACAAATTGCAGACCAATCAGCTTACAATAAGTTACGTACAGGGTATTTACTAAAGTAATCGCTAATAGGATTAGGACAACCTTGGACTTTAATCAATCAAAGGATAAAGCAGGACTTCGCAAAGGGAACTCTACCATTGATCATATCCGCACTATAAACCAGGTGATAGAAAATTACCGGAATTATGGAATAACGCTAACGTTATCTTAATTCATGAGAAAGGGGATGCTAAAGAATCGAAAAAATTACAGACCAATCAGCTTACAATAAGTTACGTACAGGGTATTTACTAAAGTAATCGCTAATAGGATTAGGACAACCTTGGACTTTAATCACCCAAAGGACCAGGGGATAGAAACGTGCTCGGAATATAACCAGCCCTTATACATAGCATTCATTGACTACGAGAAAGCATTTGACTCCGTCGAAATCTCAGCGGCTATGCAGGCATTGCGAGATCAGGGTTTAGGTGAGCCATATGTGAAAGTACTGGAAGGTATCTACAGTGGCTGCACAACAACCATAGCTCTGCATAAAGAAAGTGATAAAATTCAAATTAAGAAATCGTGTTAGGCAAGGAGACACGATCTCCACAGTGGTATTTACAGCTTGCTTAGAGAGTGTATTGAAAGGCATGGAATGGGAGCAGTTCGGCATGAGGGTTGAGGGAGAATATCTCAGTAATATGCGATTCGCTGATGACACTGCCTCGTTAAAGGTCCACGAAAACGACCCCCCAGAAACCACTGATAAACGTGTTCAGTGTGTAGAACACATCCTTTTGAGCATTAACGCAAAGTATAACTCCTTGGAACAAAGCCAGCAATTTATTATTAATGTTTAAAAACAGCGTTTTTTGAAATTCGCGGGCAGAGGAAATGTCGCTTGGCGGTGTCACATGGAACTATTTCCTAATCCCGTGACGTCACGGGTCGGTTGACTGGCAAGGCTTGCTAGAAGCTGCCATTCGCTGCGGTCACTGCAACCATGACGTCACGAACACACTTCCGGTAGCTGCGAAAGCCGTCTGCTCGTGCGCTGCTCGAACTCTGTGCGGGCTGTTACAGCTCGCCGCCCTTATCGGTTAGGTGGCCATTGCCCACTAAGTGCAACAACCGAAGCGACGCAGGGATCGGCAGAACGAAGCTGCATTTACAAATATCTTATATAACGTGGTTTCAGGAGTATCGGAGTGTCGTCCGACGAGGCGTCAACAGCACGGTCAAGCACCGCATGATGGCAGCACCTCCTTGACCGCCGTAAACATCGCCGCTGTGGCCCCTCCTCCCGCATACCGTTCGCGAACCACACGGTGGATCGTTAGCACCGATGTCCGAAATAAAGCGTGCTAAAATTTGTTGGCGTCTGGAATATTGAGCCGAATATCAAGTATGAAGCCCTCGTGAGGATCGCTGACCAGCAGCAAATTGCTGGTAAGAGCGATAGCCGTGATACAAGCTAGTTTCTGCTCAAGCCAGCTGCCGCTGGTGCATTTCGGCTGATCCGATCTGCTCGTACTAGCTCTGCGATTAATGCATAGGCAGAGTTAATCCTATAATTATTTTACTATGGCAGGATAGGAATCACTATAAGGCAGTTTCATAAGTAGACGATTTACGACAGCGTTGATCATGTTCCAAAGCGTCGACCGCCGCGGCTTCGAAGCGAAACAATAGGCCTAGCGACGACTAGGGACGGTCACGCACGGCGCCGGCGTTCGCCGCGCTCGCACGTTCCACCCCCGCGGTAATTGTGTAACGTACCTCAGCCTGCTCGCGGCATCCCGTGCTGCAAGCGTTGCAAACTCGTGTACTTTCATAGCAAAGGCCGCGTATTTTTTGGCATTCTGCTCAGCAACGTAAGACGTGCAAACGATACTGTAGGCACGACAAGGCTTCAGTACGCAGTCGCTGCGCTGTCGGCCGTAATCGAAGACGTCGGGCGGCGCCATAATCTATACATCGATCTTTAAACGTGATACAGCGGGCAAATGAATAACTTTGTGAAGCAGACCCGCTCGTACGTTTCGCGCACTCGGGCGCCGACGAGTAGCTTCCGTCAACAGACGCCGTCATAACCTCGGTTAACGACGCAAACCGAGGTCGTCAAGCTCGGTTTGCGGTAACCGCGATTAGTGGTGCAACCATGGTTTAGTCCGCCGTGTAACATAGAATAACCACGGGTTCGCGGTTACACTAACCGTCGCTGCGCGAACTGGCGAACTCCTCAGGCGTGTGCAAGCGATGACGGGTTGGCGCGAGTACGCCAGCGAGCGAGCGCGCGGCAACCGGAAGTTCGTCGAAGTGACGTATGTCTGGGCGGAGCTTTGAACTTGCTTGTATTCTTTGTTTTTTTATGGCTCCCTTCGGCGTACGAGTTGAGAGGGAAAATTGGAAGGGTCATTTTTAATCGCCGATATCTCTGGTGTTGCAGAAGCTAGATCGAAAATTTTTGCGGGAGAATGATGGGTGGTTCAATAACTATCAGTGCTATGGCGTTGTTTACCCTTCTTTGTGACCCCTTTCAGTGGACCTTTAGGTACCTCTGGGGACCACCTGCAACTAATAATAAATGATCTAGACAGAAGAAGCAGAAAGGTAGGCCTAAATATTAATATGCAGAAGGCTAAGGTAATGGTGAATTTCCTGGGAAAGGAACAGCAGTTTAAAATAGGTAGCGAAGCGTTGGAAGTGGTAGGCGAATATGTCTCCTTAGGACACGTAGTGACCGCAGATCGGGACCACAAAAGTGAAATAACTAGGGGAATAAGATTGGAATGGAGCTTATTTGGAAAGTACTCAATCATTATGACTAGCAGCTTATCGGTATCACTCAAGAGAAATATGTATAACAGTTGCATCCTATCGGTACTGACCTATGGAGCTGGAACGTGGAGGTTAACGAAAAGGGTTCTACTTGAGTTGAGGACAACGCAGAGAGCCATGGAACGGAAAATGGTAGGTGTAACGTTAAGAGATAGCAAGCGTGCAGAGTGGGTCAGAGAAATAACTCAAGTTACTGATATTCTAGTCGAAATTAAGAAGAAATGGGCATTAATAGGACACGTAGTTTGAAGAGAGAACAACAGATGGTCTCTAAGATGGTCTCTCTGGATTCCAACGGAAGGTAAGCATAGCAGGGGGCGGCAGAAAATTAGATGGGCGGATGAGATTGAGTAATTCGCAGGGGTCAAGTGCATGCAGCTAGCACAAGACCGGGTTAATTGGAGAAAAATGGGAGAGACCTTCGTCCTTCATTGGGTATAGTCCGGCTGATGATGAAATCACTGTGGGCATTTGGCGTAAGGAGTGAGGCAGCTGGAGGTTCCGACACCGAGTGCATCGAACGCAAAAAAAAGTTGACAGCGCGACCACAAAATCTAGGGAGAGGCTGAGTGCGGAAAGTACACCAGTTCCTCAGCCTAGCAGCCTATATACATTGCAGTTCTTTGAGTTTTGTGGACATACATAGAAGCTTGAAGAACAAACCTGATGTGTTCCCCTACCTATAGCGCTGCGATCGTTTTCTATCGAGTGGATGCTCCGGAATGGTTGGCCTTCCTAGGAAAGCACGTGGTGAGGAGGGGGCTGCACAAATTGTCCAATTATTAGAGTAATAATTTAAAGCCTGTCAGTTAACCTTTTAATTTCTGCATATAGATGGCTAGTCCAAATATTCGAAGCCGTGAATAAGACGATGCCGAATCGGTTTTCAAAATGAATAAAAATCATTTTCGAAAGCCCTGCAACGCGAGAAAATTCGATGCTTTTTTTTTTTAATACGTAGACAAAACTGAGCGCAAGATACGCGCAAGTTGCTTGCTACTGAGGCAACTCCTGGGGTTTGACGTAACGTAGTGGCATCTACAGCATCTCTATATAGTTAAATTGTAAACTTCTGAAAAGGGAATTTGGGGCAAGCAGGCCTTTGGGCCACCATAATGCCCCATTTCATTCAAATATTCATGTTCGTGCAACCCATGATGTCGGTAGCCCGATCCGTGGCGGTCTTGCTAAGGTGGAAGAACGGGCTAGAAGTTACGTCATGTTGGGTAAAAAATAGCGCACTCTTGAGACATGAAATGTCGTCCTTTATTCCATTAGCCATGTCTCAAGAATCCGCTGTTTTCAACCGTGGTGGTCTTGTTCCGGACCGCGTTCTCAAGGTGTAGCAGGATCTCCCGGTCGTCCCATGTGGTAAGGTGCTTCGCTAATTTAGGCAAGAAAGTTTCGCGGTTTTGCTGGTCAAATTGATATTTCTGGACTTACAAAACGGGCTTCAAATAGTCAATGTTTGCTTCGAATTTCATAGAGAAATGGTCAAATTTCTTACTATTTTTTGTCGTCCGATCTGTCCTTTAGTGAACATATTATAATTCAGCTATGAGAAAGTTAACTTTAACGGTTTATTTTCGGTCATACTTGAAAATAAGATCTTTCTATGCTGCAGGTGCTGCCTCCAGATCGGTCATCCTTGCAGCGATCAAATCGAAGCTTGTCCAGGGTGGACTTCACGGCCCCGTTTTTGTGCGTCGGAATTGGCCTCCTCTTCTGCTCCTTGATCATCCTACTGGCTGTCTTTTCCAGGCACAAGGCGGTCGGCGAGAAGTTCTGCATCACCCTGGACTGCAGTCGACACGCGTTCATTCTCACCAACAACCTCAACCGGCAGCTCGATCCATGCGAAGACTACGCGGCGTTCGTCTGTTCAGCGTGGGAGGCCTCAAAAGACCACCGTGACCTGGCCTCGACGGCCATGGATGACTTGCGGTTCACCTGGTACGACCTCTTTGAGGACACCCTGTCCAGGGGCTCGCTCGTGCTGCCCGCCGGTAAGAAGCCGCTGGCCATGTACGAAACGTGCGTGAACAACTTCCCTAAGAACGCTTCGCAGTTCACCTGGCTCCGCAACATATTCAGGTTGTACGGCGTGCACTGGCCGAAGACACCGGCAGAAAACCTGACACCACTGGGAATGGTCGTATCCCTCAGTTACAAGTGGCAGTGGTCGTTCTGGATAACGGTAAACGTATTTCATCCATCATCATCCGGAATACGTCGCGTTTTTGTCCGTCCAGGACGTTACCTGGCAACGCTAAGGAAACATCACATCGCAGTAGTCCAGGCTTACAAAGTGTACTGGGAACAGTTCCTCGCCTACTTCTACCCTGACAGCGCGACTCGGCCTTCATTCAACCAAGAGGAAATCGAAGAGATCCGTAAAATGGAAGGAGACATAATCGAAAGTCTTTACAATGTGGCCACGTCGACCAGAAAGAGGCCAGCCTTGTTCTCCTTCAACAATATTAGTTCCTACGTATCAAATGTATCTGCGAACGAGTGGGTCCTCAGCTTCCAGTTTGGTCTCTCCCTCCAGCCAAGACTAAGCCTCCGAGATGAGATTGTTGTTACCGACGTGTCTATTCTCCAAACACTAGGTAAAATTATGGCTAAGTACAACGCGGTACAACTAAAAAAACACCTACAATGGCTCATTGTGCAGCACTTCAGTATTGTGGCTGACTACTCCGTCCTCGTTCGCTACTACGGCAGCGCTGAAAAGGCTAAACTGTTCCTTCCAGTCTACTGTGCACACCACGTAGAAACGTCGTTTCAAGCGCTCGTACTTGGCCTCGCTTATTACACGCGGTTTGCGGAACGAGACCGCGAAATCATCAACACCGGGTTCAATAGTCTCGTCTTTGCTGCCGTTAACAGGGTCAAAGGTGCGCGTTGGATGGACGATCAAAGCAAAGCGCTTGTAACTGAAAAGCTCATGTCTGTGAAAAATGCCCTCTGGCCGCCAGCTCAACTTCTCAAAGACGATGTGCTGGAAAAAATATATGCACAGTTCCCGCTGCACGAAGAATCATACGCCCATTATTGGATCAAGACACGCCAGGCGGCAAGCGCGATACACAGGACACAGGAATATGACGAGGCCATGCTACTTCTGGGTAACAACTTCCAGGAATACGCGAGCTACGATTATGTCTCGAACGCCGCGAAGCTCGCATTCGGCGTGGCCAACCCTCCGGCCTATTACAGCAGCGGGACAAATGCCATGCTATATGGTGGCCTCCTCTTCATAATGGCCATGCAGCTGGTCAAGGCGCTGGACAGCGAAGGTATCAGGTGGACAGTCAATGGGACCATAGTCAACAGCACCATACTGTCTAGTCCTACTCTGGCGAAATTCCTTACACGAGAAGCGTGCCATCAGGGAGCGGAAACCGCGAGCGCGTTCCCCGAAGTTCCCGCCCTGGAGGTTGCTTACTCCGCATTCACAGAGTATCAGCTTGGGTTGGACGGCGGAAACTTGTCGCTAGGCGAGAAGCTCCCCGCAGAACACGTTTTCTTCATGACCTTGTGCTTCTTGACTTGCGCGAGCAGGGGTGACCGCAACCCCAGCGCGGCAAATTGTAACAAGATCGCCAGGAATTCAGATTTCTTCGCCGAAGCCTACAAATGTCCTCGCGGCAGCAACATGAATCCGGCTAAGAAATGTTCGTTTTTCATTAACTGATCAATCTACAATGAACGCCTCCGAAAATGTGCCATGGCTCACGAGTACAAGTATTTTATTTATTGGTACATCGTTCTCTATCCCTTGCCACCTTCCGCCAATAGTCCTTTAGTTTTCTTTCGATACCCCAGAAGGGTAATGGCTGATAACGTTTTTTTTTTTTTTTTTTTGCTATTCTAAGTGCTTTCCCGACATGCTACGGAACAGCTAGTACCGTGTCGTTCCAATTTAATGTTTTAATTGTGTTTGCTTTGCTTCTCCTGGTAACGTGCCAGTTTATTCCAGATAGTACATTAGAACTATACTGAATGCCGTTTTGATGTTGTTGCCCTTATGTTTCTTGTCCATTAAGCACAGTCAATGATACTGAAATGACGATTAGGGAAAGTAACTATAGAGGGCTCGTTTTTCTGAACTCGCAAATACAGTGATGAGATTGCTCTGCTACATCCGTTTTGAACAGTTCGTTCAATGCAAAATAATACAAGGGTTTGAATTTCGCAAGTTTTGAAAAGTAGCGCGCATGCCATCCGCGTCCATTGGAATAGACATATCAGAATCGCTATGAACCGGAACTTATTTACGACACTTATTGCTGTACCCTATGTGCACTATTATGAACTTGAGTTAGGAGAGACTGTTTTCTGCCTATAATGTCCTTATGAAAATGGATCGACAGGTTTCTGCACCTATATTTACTATCGTCTAGCCAGAGCGACTTGCCTCTACGAAGGACTCAATACGTTAGCCGTTAATCGTAGTCTTTAATCGCAGTGTAGACAGATGGTGAACAATCACTGAGGTAATACAGATGAAAACTAGCTATACTCCGTTAAAGCAACCAGCATGTCACGTTTTTTTTTTTTTTTTTTCAGTGATTAGTAGAGATTGTTGCCTGCTTGGAATGTTCTAATTTGATGGCATAGCTTGTACCCGTCAATATTGCTTGAACGGCAAATTTGTCTACCAATTTTCGTCATATTTGCGCAGTGGTATGGAACCTATGCTGGGAAGAGTGACTGCTAGTCGAGCCCATTAAACAAATGCAGCGCCTCGTAGCGGAGAGTTAGTTACAGCTCGCAGCTGCGGTTTCTACCGCCAAAAATTAAGGTCTGGCTTGGCGGATCAGGTTTATTGCAGACCTGAAGCCCTGGTCGCAATCTGTAGCGAACCACACTTAGCGATGACGATGAAGAAGAGCAGGATGAAGATGAAGCAGCACGTTCACCCGGGTGGAAAATGAAGCGCCATACAGTGTTTACAATATTGTAAACTTCTTCAAACTGTCTTATGAGTATCACATTAAGACCAAAGCGCAGCAGTATTATCGGAGGGCTTATAGATATAAAGCAAGCTGCTGTGTCTGTGTATATATTTCATATGCCTTCTCCCACATCGTCACCCATCATGTTCTTTCTTCTCTCCTTCCCCTTCCCCAGTGCAGAGTAGCAGGCCATATTTGAATTATTCGGGCCAACCTCTCGGCCTTTTCCTTTCAATAAATCCATCTATCTATCGCCAGCGTGTCCGTTCATGCGTGTGTCTGCGAGAAGTGTCCAACTTCGCGAGATTTCGCGGGTTACCGCGTTATGTCATCGTACATGACCGGATAGCATGACGTCACATTCGGTCACATATAACTGAAACTAACGTCATCATGACGTCGCATCCGGTCATGAAGCAATTTGAGACCTAAAAATTAGGAAGGCACTTAAGCTCCACCTTTAAGGGATAGACGTGATAGTTTTTCACACGCACTAAAGTATTCTGTTTTTATCTTTTTTATATATTTTCTCTTATGGCCTGCCGAGCGATGACTTCAGCGGTAAGCTTGGATGCCGCTTTATAAAACTTGATGTGTCCCATTGCGCGTTTAGTGGGACGCGCTGTTTGCGTTTAATACAACGCCGGGGAGACTCCACCGGTAATTAAGCAATACCCTTTCATTATACACCGAGGATGTATACACTTTTTTCTTTCATTCATTGCTGATTTTCGCGTTACAATGGACAACAACGCCGACACCGGCTTTTCGGCGACACACCTCTGAAGGTAGAGCGCACAGTTTGGATGAAAACATTTGCGGTCTAATCCGTGCTACGCGTAGATTATTCCACTGCACGAATGCATGCGTGCTGGTCCATGTCCTGTTGGTGTACACAACGTACAGATTGTGAGGAAAGTTAGTTTTAGTCACCCGTACGGGCCCCGCCGCTCTTGTGCAGTGGTTAAGGTGCCCGACTATGTGCCGGGGCACCCGAGTTCGATCCCGACCGCCGGCGGCTGCGTTTCGATGAAGGCGAAACGAAGAGGTGTCCGTTGCAAGGAGGAATCAACATTTATTAGGCCCGAAATGAATCGGTGGAGCATGCACGCACCAGACGGGGTGGTTCCCTAGTTGCGGGACCCATATGTTCCCAGCAGCTCCTGGCCCCTGTCCGACAGTGCGAGCTGAATCGATAGGACGGGGCTGGATAACAAGGTCTCCCATTGCTCAAGGAGTTGGGGATTGGGGGTATTGGCGGGAAGGGGAGGAGTTGGAAGAGGAGTTTTGTGCATTCTGCCAAAACGCGCGGCAGGGTGCCCTTTTATTTTTTGCAAAAAGGGCAAAGCATATCGTGTTCCGCAGGGTACATGCGGTTCATCAGTACGAGATGCGCAAGCGATCCCGCCTGCGCTCGACGCAGGATCGTCTGTTGTTGCCTGGTGAGTTTGGGGTGCGGTTCTGGCACTCTGCACTTTTCCTCTCGGTGCATCCGGGTAATCACCCGAAAGCTGGTAACCGGAGCACCAATCTCGGAATACGCATTAGCAATTTCGGACCACAGCTCTGCTAGCTTAACTAACCACCTCAAACTCATGCAAATCAGCTCTACCCGCTTCTTTCTTCGTACGATTGTACAATCGTACCGCTAGTGTCACCTCCATGAAAAACACGCTAAGTATTCCTCCTGCCAAAAATTCTAATGGTTAAGCTCATTTAATAGAATTGTTTTAGAAATGTCCCATTCTACGAGATAAACACATTTCTGTTCCGTCCTTCTCACCCAGACTACATCATGCTCACAAACTAAGCAGAGCGTCATCTCAAACCAAAGCTTGTTCCCATATGTCCATCATTCTTAGCTGCACATTAGCACATTAGCATTAGCTGCACAGCCAGCCTTCAAGACAACCTAAGATTCCGTACCAATTCAGCTAGCATTGTGTACTCAGGGGCCTGACAAATGTGTCCATTGTTTCTTTTTCAATTACGAATTTTATTTTGCCTTGCAATTATAACTGCATGCTTGCTAATATAGCTAGAAATACATAACCAGGAATCATGGCGCTTACATTTTTCAATTTTGTTTGTTTAATATATCTATTCTATCCTGTAAACCACTCCCGTCTGAAATCCCCTAGTCTTAAGAGTAACAATAAGTAAAAAAGAACAATAAACAGACCGAACAACTAATCCGATTTTTTATCACTTTGTTTCCTATGCAAATTATACGCGGTGAAGTATGTTTACACGGGCGTGAAACGTGCCCACGTTGGTCACAAGCCGCTTAAGGCGAGGTCATAGAAAAAGGCAGTGCCCCGCCCCGGCAGCTGTCACGAATGCGCCTTCCTAGTTACAACCAAGCTAATTAAAAAAAAAAAAAAAAAGTACCCCGAGAACTGCACTCAAATTTTAAGTTTCCGAGTATCATAACCGTCGACCAGTTTTTTTTTTTTCTGGCCTTGTAAGAAAGCCCGTGTAATGTCGAAAGATCATGTGACGGTCATGATGCGCTACAATATGCAACTCTCCAAACCGTGTCTTGAACGAATGGAACGAGCGCGCAAACTGTGGCCAAGTGAGGGACCGTCGCACAGTTACAAAAACTGCACTGTGGTAAGAATGAAGGAAACAGAGTCCACCTTGTACCACTCACGTTTGCTGCTTCTAACTTTCATTTCACTTCCAATATATATCATATATTAGGCCGAAATTGGAATCTACAGACATGAACTGGAAAGTATACAGAAAAATGCAGTGAATTTTATTTACAGCAAAATCCTAAATGCTGTCTTCATCCGCCCTAATGATATCCAACCAAATACAACCTCTACAAAAAAGAAAAAAAAGTTCTCTGGAATTATTGGAAATTGTACAGAAAAAATACAGTGCATTTTATTTAAAACAAAATCCTAAATACTGTCTTCATCCGCTCTAATGAAATCCAACCAAATACAGCCCCTCGAAATAAGAAGAAAACGTTCACAGGATTCACTGCTGCATAGATCATTGGGAATCTCATAACTCGAAAATCACTCGAAAATAGTAACCTGATCAGTAACTGCCAGTCAAAAGCGTATGCACATCTTAGAGCTCCTACTCTTTGAAGAAACCTGTAAACTCTATACTACAATTATACTTCCTGCGGACTATAACGGAAAGGTACGTATAACCACAAAACGAGTTAGAACATGAAATTTTGAAATGCCGGCTCTTGCTAAGTTGAGTAATTTCGGTACTGTATACTTTACATTTATATATCCATTGTATATTTCTTTGGGCTACTAATATCGTTTTTCCTAGTTCAGTTATTGCCAATCTTGCTTGGACCACATGAATTCTGCAGTATCATGTAAATAAGTAAAATGAATAATCTGTGTTGCCAAAGGAGCTGAGCTGATCGTGTATTTGCAGCAGGAAGAGAGCCCGACTACTAACTGCTTCCAGAGAGAGGAACGTGATAGGTTGGTTGTGTTGAGAAACTTCCATAAGGATACCCGCTAACAACTGCGAGCCCTGCGTTCTGTGTTGGGCCAGAGTGGTAGCGAATGTTGTTGTTCGTAGAGCAATGCAAACTCATACGCTGTGAATGTGCGCGGAAATCTGTCGAACCTTCTTCGCGAGTGAGAACTCTTCACATATATGTCCGACGATATACTTTTCCACGCAGAAAAAAGGTTCTGTTAATCCAACTTCCTACTCGCGCACGTGGGTGTAGCAGTGTGCTTACGGTACCTGTTGCGGCTTCGGAACAATGCTACAACGCTCTTTAAAAACGCACGCGGGTGACATAGTTCTGAAACTATTACGCACCCTTCACTGTAGAATGCACTGCTGATGGTCGAACCGTTTCTGTCGTGGTTTAGCAGCGCACGAAAGAACGGAACTGCAGCACTACGTACGTCATTTTTAGAAAAGCGAACAACCGTCGCAAGTCACCTATAATCATGAACTATAATCTCTATAATCATGAATCATAGAGAATAAAGCGTTACGCACTTTGCAGCTTAGCTTGAGGAACACTATGCTAACCAAACATGACATCACAGGCATAACACGTTTGCCATCTTCAGGATTCAGTTCACCGTGTCCAGACTAATATTTACACATGCTGGAACTACAGGCATAGCCATCACATCGTAGTTTCATTGCACACGAGGCCTCAGAAGAACAATGAACTGAACAAGAAAACCGTATTAGCCCCCCCCCCCCCCCCCTAATGCACAATACTAGAAGTAGTACACAAGAAGTTAAACAGTGTAGAAACTAAGGACAAGGAAATGCTACGAAACTATACAGAAAAGCACCGTGCTTGTTACGCAGTGTGCAAGAAACAACATGCAGAAATAATTCATAATAATTCTCCCTATTCCCCCAACTAAATACGTTGGCAGCGAGAGTACTTCAGCTGCTTGGCAATAAACATACAGGAATACTAGCAAAAAGGTCTGTAGGACGGGAAAGTGATGACAAATATAACAAAACACTTTTACACCTGAGTAGTTCGAAAAATGTTGGGACGTTCTCGATGCAGCTTACCCACGATCAACTGATAAAAAACGAACACTTCTTTACCGGGTTCATCTTGCTCCCGCGAGGACATTTGTAGACGTGAGCGAAGACATCGGAATTTCTGACGACCTTGTTACAATCTGCCGCACCAGGGTTACGGTCACCCCCACTGGCACAGGTCAAGAAGCACAGGGTCATGAAGAAGACGCGCTCTGCGGGGAGCTTTTCACCCAGAGCATAGTGACCGTCCTGCAACTCAAGCTGAGACTCCACGAATGCGGTGTAAGCGACCTCCAGGGCGGGCACTTCGGGGAACACGTTAGCACTTTCCACACCGTGATGGCAAGCTTCTAGATCAACGAATGCTGCCAATGTCGAATTGGTCAAGATAGTGCCGTCGACCAAGGTCCCATTGGCCGTCCACCTAATGCCTTCCCTGTCTAGCGCCTTGACTAGCTGCATGGCCATTATGAAGAGGAGGCCACCGTACAGCATGGCATTGGTCCCGCTACTATAGTACGCGGGAGGGGCGGGCACACCGAGCGCGAGCTTCACGACGTTGGAGACGTAGTCGTAGTCGGCGTATTCGGGGAAGTTGTTACTCAAAAGGAGCATAGCCTCATCATACTCTTCCGTTCTGTGCATCGTGCTTGCCGCCTGGCGTGTCTTAATCCAATAGTGGGCGTATGATGGCTCGTGCAGGGGAAACTGGTCATATATTTTTTCCAGCATACCATCCTTGAGAAGTGGAGCTGGCGGCCAAAGGGCATTTTTCACAGACAAAAGCTTTTCAGTTACAAGCGCTTTGCTCCGGTCGTCCATCCAGCCCGTGCTTTGGACCCTGCTCACGGCAGTAGAAACCAGACTGTTGAAACCAGCGGTTATGGTCCGGTGGTCTCGTTCTGCAAACCGCGTGTAGTAAGCGAGACTTAGGACAAGAGCCTTGAACGAGGCTTCCACGTGGTGTGCGCAATAAATTGGAAGCAGCATTTCAGCTTTCTCAGCGCTGCCGTAGTAGCGAACGAGGATTGAGTAGTCAGCTATAACACTGAAGTACTGCACAATGAGCCATTGTATGTGATTCTTCAGTTGGACGGCGTCGTACTTGGCCATAATTTTACTTATTGTTTCGAGAAGCGACACGTCCGTGACAATAATCTCATCTTGAATGTTTAGTTCTGGCTCGAGCGAAAGACCACGCTGGAAGGTGAGGACCCACTCGGCCGAAGATACATCTGGTACGTGTGAGCTTATCTCGCCGAAGGTGAAAACCGCTGGTCTCTTCCTGGTAGACCTGGACACATCATAAAGGGTGTCGATTATGTCTCTCTCTATTTTGCGGATCTCTTCGATGGCCTCTTGGTTCACTGGCGGCCAACTAGCTCGATCAGGGTAGAAGAAGGAGAGGAACTGCTCCCAGTACAATCTGTACGACTGTGCGACTGCAAGGAGTTGTCTCCTGAGGAACGGCAGGTACAGTCCCGGGCTAACAAAGACACGGCGCGTTCCGGATGATGACGGGTGAAATACGTTCACCGTGATCCAGAACGACCATTGCCACTTGTAACTCAGAGATACGATCATTCCCAGCGGTGTCATTTCTTGTGCTGGTGCTTCCGGCCATTGTATACCTTCCGATTCGAATAATTTGCGCACCCACTCGAACTGCGAAGCGTTCTTAGGGAAGTTTTTCACGCACGTTTCGTACATTGCCAGCGGCTTCTTTCCGGCAGGTAGCGTGAGAGAGCCCCTCGACAGGGTGTCCTTGAAGTTGTCGTACCAGAGGAACCGCAGGTCATCCATGGCCGTCGTGGCCAGGTCGCGGTGTTTCTTTGAAGGCTCCCACGCGGAACAGACGAACGCCGCGTAGTCCTCGCACGGATCGAGCTGCCAATTGATGTTGTTGGTGAGAACAATCGCATGTCGAATGCAGTCTACGCTGTGGCAGAAGGGCTCGCTGATCGACTTCCGCCTAATGATGACGGCCAGGAAGACGGCTAGGGAGCAGAAGAGGAAACCAGCTCCAACGCACACCGCGGTTATCGTAATTTCCTTCCTTACTCGATTTGGCTTTTGGAAGGACGCCGGCTCTGGAGCCTGCGAACATAAAATATATGGCTTTATTACGCGCCCAGTCTGAAAAAACTACAGCAATTTTCTGATGTTACGACAGAATTTCTGTGCGGTTTTTGACGGGAAACCTGTTGTGACAACAGAAAATTCTGTAGTAACATCAAAACTTCCTGTAGTTACAACAGAAAAGCGCTACAGAACTACAGACAACAGACACATACTACAGAAATACTACAGAACTACAGAAAAGTACTACAGAACGACACAAAAATCTGATGGGTACGACAGAACTACAGGATATTTTGTCGTATTTTTGACACAGTTCTGTAGTTTTTTCGACTGGGGGAAATTATTTTTTATAAAAGAGTCGTGTGAAATTTCGGCCACAAACAGAGCGCAGCAGCACGCAATAGCGGTGAAGTATCAACCTTTCCTTTTATGCCCTTAGAGGTAAGAATTTTACAACGTTTAGGCCAGCGCCGTAAATCGCGAAATGCGATTACAGCTACCGTAAATGATAATTTGCAACTTATTCTTTATCATTTAGTTTTCACTTAGAAACTATTACGATATGCGCGACTGTGCACAAGTTGGTCAAGAAGTTACGGCACACAGCCTCCCATGTTGACACCCATTTCTTTCTCCTTTCATGAGAGTTCACGTTAAATATCACCAGATGGTCTAAATTCCTCACGAGTTCTCTTATACAGTGTATCCTTTAAAGCGCGGTACTTGCTTTTCTCGTCAGTGGCGTGAGCAGGAAGTGACACAAAAATATAACATGATTTCTCACCAAAAATGTGACCCTATCGTCTTTTTGTGCAGTGTTCATGGTGATGCCATACCGTTTCCCTTCCCGCATAGCACCATCTGCTACTTAAGTTGGAGGTTTGTGATAGAGATTCGATCCAACGACAAGTTTACCTCTGATTGTATGCCGTTAATTGCAAGTGTATGTGTCCACAGGGAAGTGAGACCGAAAATGTGGCTTTCGTTATTCCAAACCACCAGCCATGGTGGTTCCACGTGGTTAAGACATTTGGCTACTGAAACAGAGTGTCCAGTTTCGATTCCGAATGTGATGGCCTTGTTTCGATGGACGCGGAATGCAAAGTAGTCCGGGCACGTTTAAGATCCCCAAGTGGTCGAAATTATTCGGTAGTAATCCATTATGGCGCCTAATTCCACTCTCCACTTCCTCTTTTTACCGAGCCATCCGGATGTTCGCCGAGAAGTGTGACAAATACTGCGTGTTTACTTTCCTATAAGCAAATTTGCATTTATTTTGCCCACCTACTTTGAAATCTCTGAACGAAAAATAAACGAAAAATGCACACCCAAACGGAAAATTTTGTTTTATTTAGCAACCGCTGCGCGAGTGAAATCTCTAGTGCAGGGACCCGCAGCCTCTGCTGTATAGTCCGGGGTGGTGAGAAAAATAATTACGTTTTATTCGCACTCGTCCAACCTCCCGGGAAAAGAGGATTAAGCCTGAAGCCTCCTTCATTCCCCTAACCGCCGGCCGGAATTCCTTGGAAGTCGTCGACAGTCAAAATGAAGCCGATGACTGTGTTTCTCTACTGCTCTGTGGTTGACTAATAAGGTCTCCCAGGATCAAACGTTTTTCTGCGGGTCATAACACGACGAGCAGGTCCAGACAATGTGGACTAGACATGCAATATTATTGCAGCGCGTAGATCAGAAATAAATTCTTCCCGAATAGCAATTACTGTGTACAGTTGAACTCTCCGGTTTGCGATTTCCTCCACATGATTTTCCCTTTTCTGCTAAGCTGTTCGTCCGCTGCTGGATAAGCCTTAAAACCAAGCTTATGGTGAGAAATGATTTCGTGGAATATGTTGCGAGTTCGTCACTCGAACGGAAAGCTTTTTCCTTGCGTGGAGGCGGCGCATCATCGGGATCAACCGGAAAATGAGCCCTCGGGCGATCGCATGCGCCTTCCCTTTTCCCAACAGGTTCTGGTGAGCCAGAAACCAGATCAGTGCGAGTGTAAGGCGAAAACATTTAAGCACTCATACTCGCGGTGCCCGTTCGTCCGTTACATCCAAAGGCTGGAACAGTGCCAGCTGTGACCCTCTCTCGCTCCGGCGCAAACCCTCCTCGTTCCTCGGCGACAGGTGATGGCGTCGAAGCGCATGCGCACCTGCCCATAGCAACAGTGACGTCACCTGCCCCGGCAGACCGAGCGAGTACCCACTGCGACCGTGCTCCTTCGCCAGACGTGTCGTAGCAGTCGAATGAGTCAGTCGGATGACTCCCAAGCGGAATGCTTTATTAGAGAGATTTAGCTTAACGTGATCCGTGATCCGCCACGGTGACCCTCTACTATCCGTGGGAGGGGCGAACAAGCTCATTGGTCCCAACACGACAAAGGGGCTTTACCGACATCCAGTATGTGGCGCCATCTATCCGCGTCGAGGGGGTTTGGGCATGCGCAGTGGAACGCGCGGTGGCGGATCACGGTAGTGGATCGCGGGTCACGGTAAGCTAAAACTTTCTATTGGCTCATGCTCGCGGATCGTGTCAGTCCGTCCGTCCCTAACAATATCATTACATGGAAAGCGGTAGTTGGCAGCTGACATGACTAACTGAACGTAGGGCTTCCTGACTACGTTTGGCAGGGTCTGCCAACTCGGGCCTCTCTGTTTAATTCGGAGGGCGATATCAGAATATTCCTATCAAGACCCTTGCATTCACGTTATCCATAGGCCACGCAGGCACGTTCATATTTACGTCTGGGTTAAAGCGGGGCTTTATACTTTGGCTGGTAGCTTCCGCTATCGCGCCATCGCAAAGGTGGAAGTGAAAACAGAGAAGGAGGTGAATTAGTGGATGGCTTCGGACCATCGCGCGATAGAGGCTTTCGCTTCATCGCAATTTATTGATCCAAAGTGCCCCCTAGAGATTTTCTCTCGTAGTACTTGCCCTTCTTTCGGAATTTTGGCGGCTGCAGCCGAGATTCTGCCCATATAATTCTTAATGGTTACCTTAAAGTCGCTATCCCCCTTGTACAGCTTTATGTTATTGCTAGAGCAATAGCAACTTCGGCCTGAGTTGCACATGTGGTTTTAACAGTGCAGCACGAGACTGGGTCTGTACTCTAGCTCTTGAACCACTACCGCTATGCATGCTGTCCTGCCATCATATTCGGCAAATTTCGTGCGCAGCACATCGGATATACCTGGAAATTTGATCTATAAGGCCACAGCCCTATCTTTGAGTCTGCCTTCGTGAAACGCCGGATGCATGTTCTTTGGCAGCTTGAAAGTTTTCATTCAGCAAAATGAGAGTTTGTAGGCCAAAAATATCGCTTTGCATGGATGGAGTCCTTATTCAGAGGCCCCACTAAAGGTGACTGCTACTCGCACCCATTGGACAACTTTTACATTTACAACTTTTCTCTCGAGCCAATAATTAAAAATAGATTATTAGTCTTTACTAATTATTCAATTGTAGTGAAAAAATGTACTTGAGGTTAGCATAGGCGACTCTGAACATCTCTGAATTTGTTCCAGTGGGCTAGGTCAAGCCGCATTTTTAAAACCTTGATCCAAGTTAGCTGGAACACCCAGTATAGCCGAAAGGCCGACAGAAAATATGGCACTAGCTAAAAAGAATGGATGGCCCAAGAAGTTTAAAGTCGAAGTGTATTTACTGCGTGAATCTGCTAGGTGGCACTAAAGTGATGAAAGTGATGCAAGCAGCATAAAAGTACGAAAATAAAAAACTCATATTAAACAGGTTGCAATGATGAGGTCTATCACGTGCCAGATACCGCAGCTTTTTTTTTGCTGATAATGGAACTAAGGTTTGCTTATGCAGTTGCCCTGGTTTCAGGAGGCTGTGTATTTCAGTTCCTCGCTATAATTTTCTTTTTTTTTTTCTCAAAGTAGGGCGAGAAGCCCGAAGGCGAGCCACCGAAGCGGTGGCCTTGTGGTAGAGCATCTGCCTCGCATTCGGGAGGTACCGGGTTCGATCCCAGGTGCCGCCGGGTACCCACCGGTTATAAAATGGGTACAAGCTATCCCCCGGCCTGGTGCTCGGCTCTTCTGAGGTGAAATGCTTGGGAAAAGGGGTCACGTCCCAAATAGTTGCGCCGATGTGGCAGTGATTCGTTCCGCCATCGGACAACAGTAAGTCCGCCTTGCGCGGCAACAGCCCATTATGTGGCCCTTTTTTTTTTCGTTTTGTTTTTTTAGGACTGCTGCAGCTGAGGCTCTAAGGGAGCACTTCAGGTGAGGGTCAAAGGAAGTACCTTTGCAAGACAAACAGAACCACCTTTGCAGGCTGCGAGGTTCGAAACTGGGTTTGGGCCCACTGCGGAGGAGGGGCGCGCAGCGGGGTTTACGGAGCTTCTCCCAAACGCACACCCCTGTAAAAGCCGAGCACCAGGCCGGGGGACGCTTGTACCCATTTTTACCGGTGGGTGTCCGGCGGTGGGTTTCGAACTGACCACCTCCCGCAGCCGAGACGGGCGCTCTAACCACTAGGCCACGGCTGCGGTTCAAAAGTACCGCCTTGTTGGCGTCCACTATCCCGAATGTAATCATAATAATAACAATAATTGATTAACAGGAAAGGAAATGCATAGTATCTGTACAGCTGCAGACTGGAACGGCCTTCTGGACAACATTGATCTCATCACTTGCACACCAGAGTTCAATGAAGTGTCAAAACTTTCCTGATATTATGATTATGTATTCTTGCTCTTGCCACCCTTTACGTAACACCCCTTTTTAGGGACCTTTAAGGTAATGAAATGAAAGTCACCCTTGCTCTGTGAACCGCGCCGTGAGAAAAAAAGAGGGAATTGGGAGTGAAAGCAGAAAGAAAGAGCGAAGCCGTAGTGGAGGGCTACGGAGTAATTTCGACCACCTGCGGATCTTTAACATACACTGACACGAGGAGAGGTACTCCCCTGATGGGGCTGGGACAGTTCGGTCAGCGCCGCTTGCGGTGGGGGCTAGCCTGCCACCGAATTTTTATCTGTTGTAGGCCGTCATTGCACCAGCCACCGTTTTGATGGTGGACGACGGCTGTTGTTGCGGCGCGTGTCTTTCTCTCCCTCTTCCTTTTCTTTCTTCTCTATTTTCTCTTCTGTTTGCACGAGGCAGCGGAGGTGCGCACGTTAAAGATCCCCAGGTGGTCGAAATTACTCCGTAGCCCTCCACTATGGCTCCTCTTTCTCTCTTCCCACTTTCACTCCCACCTTCCTTCCCTTAAAGCGCGGTTGAGGTGTCCACAGAGAAGTGAGACAATTACCGCGCCTTTCCCTTCCTATAAATCAATCAATCAGGCAGCGGAGGTGGCTCAGCTACAGAGCCAGTAGCACGCCCCATGCATTTTCTTTTCCTTCTTCATACAGCAACAACAACAACAACTGACAGGAGTGAGGTGGCTGCTCCTGGCCCTACGGGGCTGGGATGTCACTTGCGGCGGAGGCTAGCCTGCCACCATACAGTCATTGCACTCGCTACCGTTTCGGCGAGCATTGATGTCTCTGGTCGGGGCTGCGGTCCCCGCATCTCCTGCAAATGCAGTTGGCGGGATTTGGGCAAACGGTCATGCGGTGCCGAGGCGTCCGCACTGGTTAACATATGTCAATTTGCTTGCGATGCAACGTGCAACGGACGAATGTTGCACCGTACCTGACGATGTTGGGCACTTTGAGTCCGTCTAAATTAATAATTATGGTCGTAGTTCCTATGCGTTTGGACGACAGTACCAGTGTTTTTCCGGGTTTACGATGTTCTCGTTCAGCGTTTGTGGTCCGTGGTCAGTGCGGATGCCATGAATCACTCCCTTGGCTGTATTTGGTGACGAAGGAAAGGGCGATACAACAGCACGAGGGCAGTTTCGAGAGCCACGTTCGAGCTGAAGCTACAGACATCAAGACAATGCTGTGCGCCATGCAAATTACTATTGAGACCCTGCATGCAACAGTCCTCGGCCTAGCAAACAGGACCACTCAGCTCGAAGGAAACATGTAGACAATAATGAATCAGTCCGCATTCACGCAACACGGTCACGTATCGGCTAGTAGTGATGTGGGACCGAGCCACCATCAAGGGCAGCCGGACAACTCGCTTCAGCACCAACATGTCCAACTATAATCGAGGGATATAATAAGAGAACCTGCCGTGGCTTCGCCGAAAAAAAGGCGGTTCTACAGCAACACATCACGCACGCAACACGTAAACCGGACGCCATATCACTCCAGGAAATACTCACCAACGCGGCTACCTTAACTGGCTACAAAACGCACGACAGCAAAATCAAGGGGAGGGGCGTATGCACGTTCGTTAGGAAGAGTCTCACATTTGTTGAACACGAACAAAGCGGCGTCCAGATGGAACACTCTCTCGTCGAACTGATACCCACCAAGCAGAGGAAACGAAGTAGGGTCATATTGAACGTATACAGCAGCCCGTCGAAACACCGCCAACGTTTCCGTGCGCTGTATCAGAAGGCGCTCAAGATTGCCGGGTCCCAGACGCTGATTGCAGGGGGCGATTTCAACGCGGCAGACACGGCATGGGGTTACGGATACAGCACGACCAAGCGAGGGCAACTCGGACAAGATGCGCAGGAAATCGACTTCACGTTACTTAAGGACCCGGCGCACCCGACAAGAATCGGTAACTTCACTACCAGGGACACGACCCCGAACCTGACGTTCATCCGAAATACCGGGGCGACGGCCACCACATGGAAAACATCGACCGACCTGGGGAGCGACCACATGATCGTCGAAATACATGTCCAGACGCCGGACAAGGCACGGGGCAGTAAGCTAAAATTCCGATGGACCAACTGGGAAGATTTAAGATAGAAACGAGACCAAAAACAGTCTTGAGGAGATACGATCACGGACAGACCCGCATGCTGGTTGCATACGCTAAAGGATCAACCGACCATATCTAAACTGAGGTTGAAACTGACAAGAAGGACAGCCGCTTGGCGCATCTCACCGAGGCGAAGAATTCGGTCCTGGCCAGGTGGGAGGGACAGAGACTCAATCGGAGACTCAGAACGAAAATAGCGGAGATCAACCGCAACATCGAGGAGCACCGCCGAATGCTCAACCGCCAGCAATGGGACAAGTTATGCAATGTAGTCGACGGCCAACTACATAACGGGAAATCGTGGAACCTGCTCAGGTATCTGTTGGACGAAACCAAGACCAAGCCCCACCAGAGGAACTGCCTCGCGCGTCTATTACACAGGGAGCTTGAGAAGTACGGTGAAGATGCAGGGACCGTCCTGTTACGAGCGAAGTACTTGCTGCACACTTCGACCGCACAACACAGCCCATATGAGGGGGATCTGAATGTATAATTGGATGAGGACTTTAGTGCAGAAGAGATCAGGATGGCGCTTCACTACCTCCACAGCAGATCGGCGCCGGGCCCCGACGGGGTGTCGAATCGCGCCCTGAAAAATCTCGACGACAAATCCGTGGAGCAGTTAACGACATTACTCAATGACTGCTGGCAGCGTAGAATGATACTAATCCCGAAACCCAGAAAAGCGCCGAGCCTCGACAACCTTCGCCCCAAATCGCTAACGTCGTGAGTCGCCAAGACCATAGAGCACCGCACTGCTTAACAGCTGCAACTCCTACTCTACTGCCCCACGCAGAGGGGCAGAACACCCGGGACCGATCGGAGAATACGAAGAGATCGGACTACGCACGAGAAACGGAGCAACCATCCCGATAATGCACACAGTTAGTGTCATCGGCATGATAATCAAGGCCACCGCCGTCAACGGCGAAACGATCACGAAATTAAAGCACAAAACGGCTAACGCCATGCGAATCCTCAAGAGGGTCACTAGCAGAAGAAACGGAATGAGGGAGGAGAGTCTCATACGACTCATACACTCTTTCGTCATTAGCCATATTGCGTACGTTGCGGCCTGGCCCGCCGAACCTTCCCTCCGCCCAGCGAGAAGCTGGGCAAGGCGCACGCGGTGGCCCTCAGACAACTAAAGACGCTCACGTACTCCACCCGGAACAACACCACAGACTACCCCGGCACATACCCGACAAACATATGTAAGGTCTGCTACGCTGATATAGCCACTTTAATTCACATGCTCTGAGGCTGTAACAAAAACCCGCACGTTGCTAGCTCCGGAACCCTTTCGCCGCGGTTGGCCGCTGCTTTGCGCAGCACCTACCTCGGTGACCAACTCTGGGCCAGCCAGCAGGCCCGCGAGGCGACGACGAGGCAACACCTCGACGTCCCCACGTGGGAGACCTAAGGTTCCGTCGGCGAAATATCTGCAGGACTTTGGACGACTAAAGTGTGCGATGAGGGGAAAGCGTCTGATGCGCGGTGTTCTGAAGCCCTCCACTATGGCACGTTTTTCTCTATTTTCAATTCCACCTTCCTCCTTTTCCCTACGACTCGGTTAAGGTGTCCATGAATAATTGTGACAGATACTGCGCCTTTTCTTTCCTGTAAAACCATTTGATACGTCGCGGAAACGCCAAATGAATGGCGCCGAACGGACGCCTGGATCGAACCCCCCCCCCTCACGCCTTATGACGTCATCACAAGTCGTGACGCCATGATCGGGTGTGACGTCATCATGACGTCACTTCTGGTTAATAAATATGACCGGATGTGACGCCACGATGAAGTCACCTCGTGATGACGTCATAGCCGGTCATTGTCATTAATCGTGACTGGTTAGTCAGACTAACGATTAATTAGTACTAGCTAGTGACTAGTTAGTCATTAATTAGCACTGGTTAGTGACTATTTAGTCATTGGCCATTAGTCAGTACTACACCCCTGACGTATCTTGCCAGATGCGATGTAGGAGTGGTGGGACCATCACTCGGCCACCGCCAAAACGAAAATGCGACTTCGCGGCAAATGTAGCTCTCGCTACAAAAGGTGTCTGGACAACTATACAGGCTCTTTTAGCAGAGTGATGATGGCGTGTCCATCTCGCCTTACAAGGGTTTTAAAGCAGTCAGTAATTCGGCCCCACTTGGCATCGCCATGAAGACTCTGACACTCAGTCACAGGACGTTGCATCAACTTTGTCGCTTTCTTTGCCGGACCTTAATTCAAACATTGAGTCCTTGTCGCCACAAAACGGCGCTGTCAACTCCATTTGCTTGCAGGGTTTATAAAGGATTCTTGCTGAAATAATCTATGGAGGCACCATAGAAGAGTGTAGCTTGGAAATCGAACAATCGATGTCATTGCTCTGATGGCAATCCTGGCAATATGGCAATCCAAATCAATGGCAAATATGGCAATCCTGGCGCGTGGCGTTGCGCACCAATTTACAGTCGGGAGCAAAAAATATTAGCACCAATGACGTGTTTCTGGAGCAGTAGAAAAAAAGGACCTTCGCAACATTGCATGCAGTTTCCAAACGAAGAAATTATCGAGTATTGATAATATTTATATTTTTTAGCTACAAAGGAACTTCGATTCTACGGTTAGCTTTTCTTTTTTGTTTATTATTAAACTCATTCCTACTACATAATTTGAAGATAACCGTTATCAAGCACGAATGCGGTTCATTTAAATTGCTGGAAAACAATATACCAAACTCCATTTTTCCTGCAATTTCTCAGATGGCTAAGTTTTCGTCTAAGAATAATAATAAATGCCTATACTACTTTAGGCTTATCCTGGAAAAAGTATGGTTTCCCTTCCAGAAAAATTTCAGATTTTACTATTGTGTCTTCGACAACGAAAAAGCGTATGCCCTTTTCCTTGATGCAGGGAAGGCATTTCATTAAATGGTTTAAAGTATTTGCTTTAAATATTGGATCATATTGGACGATCCGGATATGAGCTAGTTTTTCCATGACAAAGGTGAAACTAGCCAGCCTTGAAACGTGTTCAGTTTCTTGCGGTGCATTTTACAGCCTGTCGGGCTATATTTTCACCTTTTATAATATTTTGTTCATTGACCAATTTGATCCACATTGTAAGAGCAATTTGAGAGACTATTCTCAAACAGTTAATATAGCAAACATGTCCGGGGCCGAAGTTATATTAATTTCTGGAACTCTTGAAGTGGCTTTTTTATAGATGCTAATATTTATTTTAAGTGAATGATTTGTTCAGCGATTCAAAATATTTCAGTATGCCGAGATACTGCTACTGTCTCTGCTTACTCATCTTAATAAATTCGATCACATTCGATTCGAACAAAAGAAACAACGCTACTATGTATTCATAACCGTCACACGAAAGTTACCTCAAAACTCCTCCATAACTCTGAGTACCATTTTTCCCGTGCTTCTATCCAGTATCGGAATGTGAAATATTTGGGGGTAAGCTTTGGTAGTGATAAGGCGTGAAATAGCCATAGCTTTTCCTCTGTAACGATCTTTGTGGCGCCACGTGTATGCTTAATTCTTGGTTTATTCCAGTGTTTTCTGTCCACAAGAAAATTATTCATGATTTTTCTTAGCGTTCTTTGGTATGACATTAATTTACGATTGCTCCATAGCCTGGCGCGTTCAAACGTGAATTCTATTTTAAAGCAAATCATCCGAATCTGTGTTGTACATAGCTACAACTCTGTCAGACGAAAATTTTAGCAACCAGGCCGCGCGGCCGGTGCCCAGAGGACGACGTATAGGCCCAGTCCGGAGCGCGCGCGCGCGAGCGCGCATTCTACTGCAGGCCCCAAATAAACGTTTTACCAATCCAATCCAATTCCTCAGTTACCTTATGAGATACGATGTTTCAGAGAGTTCTTCGTATCCATTTCTGCTACTCTGAATTTTTTATTTCCTCATATTCTACTCCAGAAATTTCAGTCATACCCACAGGTTCAGAAAGCTCACATTCTAACACACGTATCCTAAAAGAGCATGGTACGTGAAAAATCCAGCGTAAAGGACGCGTTCACAAGGAGAATTCCTTTCAGCTTGTTTATTCACTTACCATGCACCAGCTAGCCCAACAAGCTACACTTCTTCAATGCATAAATAGAGCATGATTTTAGGCCAGGTGGTGGGATACCACAAAATAATTAAAACCTTTCCCATCTTTTCCTCGGTTTTAATTTTAAGTATACACACGTTATGGTCGTTTTGTGAGAAATTTCGTCATCCTCTGTTTTTAACTCTTGGCAGGATGGGACATTTTACGTCGTCAACATGAACGCTGAAAAAAAATAAATGACTGTTGTAATTAATTATTTTGTGCACAAATTCAACGTGTTGATACGTCATCTTTCCCGCCAAATTGCGCGCATAAAAATATTTATAATGAAATGTTTCGAGTAGTCCCTTTTTTCACCGAAGTCAGCGATGTTTTCTTCATGTGTTGTTTATATGTGTTCTTGTGGACAGCGACAGTAATCTTACTCTTTCAGGCACGCGCTTTGGGTTTAAACCTCCTGTACAGTCTAAGCTGTCAAGCCAACCGACTTGTAGAAATAAGCTACACTCTTATCCTGACATCTATAGCGGCTGTGTGTTGTTTTGTATCCGACGCATAGTCGCTAATTGCACCATTCTATTCGCTACAAGCTACCAGTGCACTCACCACACTCTCGAGGTTTGTTAACGTCTTCAGGAATTCCACGGTATTCAGGGCCTTGTTGATCTCCGTCACGGATCTCTGTCGTGAGATGCGGCGACTTCGTGGTGCCTGCGAGAACAGATTATTTGCCAATGTTGATCGACATGGAAATCGTGCATATTTTTGCTTCATGACAGCGCTTTGCCTCTGACTCGTTTTCTAAGAATATCGTCCGGAGTCCTCCACAACAGTATGCTAGAAGTTATGCAATCAGGTTTTGCCATTTCGAATTCTTGGATGCGACCCGAAATACGCTATGCTTGTTTTGAAATGGCCGTGCTTGACAAAGACAGAACTGGCCAAATCCACTTCGGCAGGCATGGCAGAACATTGCCCTGGCTCACTGTAATCATAGTGATCGTGACCATAGTCCACAGCGGCTATAGTGAAAACTGAATGTCCTACGCGATTATACTTATACTGACTGTATTTGCTTTAATCAAGCCTCTCTCTCCTCTCTCTCTCTCTCTCTCTCTCTGTCTGCAAGCTTTGATTACGGTTTCGTTGCACAGCTATTCACTCTGCTTCCCTATGATGCTCTGGTTGGAAGTTACACACAGGGCAAAGAGCCCTAATCTCAAACAATGGGTGAAACAACAAAGCGCCAGTTCTGTATATCTGACTCACATTCTATAACCGGAGCTTTGCTCTTGGCACAGAGAAGTATAATTGTCATAAGGAACCTAAAAAGCAGAACCCCATTCGTACTTTTTGAATTGCAGCCAAAAAATATAAACTCTCATAAGCTTTCAGTTTCCCTGGCCCTTACTGCCCTGTGTTGCGTCTTACTCCTAACCATTTCATTAACACGAAAGTTCCAGCTTTACACATCCGAGTTCTAGCCATAGGCATCGGCTATGTGATTTATTTTCTGAGGATATGTCCTTAAGCTAATTGTCCCATAGAATAGTTGTTATTCGCACTGGCATTCATGTGCACTCTCCCCTACTCTTCCTATCCTGTAATTGCCTTCCCCTTGACTTGACTCTATCGGGAGCACTTTGCACTGATTGATGTTGTTCTAATCGAACTTTGGCACACAGCCCACTGAGACGAACATTTACCGGCCTAAATGCTCCGTTTTTAAGGGTATGACAGCAGCGTTAATAGCTTCCGTCTGCGGCTTCCTTTTATTATCTTGTTCGCGCACGTGCACTTCACTACACATATATATAAAATAGCGACTCCGATCTCGACAAAATTGCAGCTCTAAATATAATTTTCCTCGCCCCAAACGCCGGAAAGATCTCCGCAGCATCGTACTTCCGACGTTTTATCCCTCACAGCTACTGAGCGTATCTACAATGAAACGGTGCAAGAATTAATTCCTTGCCGTTGTTCAGTCTGTCTAAAAATTTCGACCCTATTTGCATGCCCCCCACTTCACCATCGTCGCCGACCATTATGCACTCTGTTGGCTGCCGTCGTTAAAGAACTGATCAGGGTGGCTGGAACATTAGGTTCCACGCCTACAAAAGTGTACCTTCACCATCACCTACAAATCCGGTAGAAAAAAACTCGACCTTGACGCCCTCTCTCGTTGCCCACTGTCTTCTACTTCCCCCAACTCCCAGACAGGCTACACTTTCTGCCCCTCCCTTACGCCTTCTAATGATCATCTGGATGTTGCACCCACCGACGTGTCTCCGTCGGGCATCAACCCTGACTTCCCGGCCTTGCAGCAGGCTGATCCTTACTGCAGCATAATTATCGCAGTCACCGGCACCACCCAGCAGTCATAATAACGGAGTAATCACCCATTGGCATCCACCCAAGCGCCGCCATACGGCTACAAAGGAAAGTAATTTCTCCCTTATGAAAAATCTACTCCACCTTGGGGGATACTCCTAAATATTTGACTAACTTGCGTCGTCAGCTCCGAATTTTCCGATTTCAATACAGAACGCTCTACTGCTCTTTTTATCACTCTACTGGTCACCGGTGGATTCCAGTTGTCCCTCGATCTCTCCATCATCGAGTGTTGGAGGCTTACCACGGTGGTGCCACTGCCGGTCATTTAGGTCGCCACAAGAGACAAGACCGAAAAAAGAACCTATTTTTGGTCCAGGCTTTCTACCAGCGTCACCAAATACATATCATCCCTTGCGTCTTGCCAGCATCGTAAGCGGTCAAACTCGGTTAATGCTAGTCCCTTGTAACCTCTTCCTTTCCCATTCGTGCCTCATTTCGATTCTGTCGCCATTGACTTATTGACTTACTGACTTATTGACTTGTAACCGTCATTGACAGTATGACACGGTATGATGAAACAGCCCCTTTTCGCTTCGGTGCTGCTTCTGAAGTTGCCGAGTTTTATATATATTTACTTATACTCTACCGTCTCTCACGTACTAATTAGCATAGATGTAAGCTACTACTTTATGCCAAAGACGACCCAACATTAATTGAACCGTTTCTCTAACGAAGCCGCACGAGCGTGCTTGCGTGGTCCAAGTGTAACGGGCCTGCATCGGAATCCATGGACCCCGTAGTGAGATTCCCACGTGCTCCTCTCATCTCAAGAGAGTAAGCAGAGTTGGTATCTCCTGCCGACTCACCACACCATTTTGTCTCGTGACGTCCCACAATTAGATGACCAATCACTGTCTGGCCTGTGATCTCCCGCCTACCTCCTGCCAATGGCATGCTCGTGATTTTTCGTTCACAAAGCCGGCGCATAATCCGCCTTTTTCACAAGGCCGCTCTCCGTCTAAGCACCTCTCTCCTGGTTGAAAACAAACCACCAACCCCGGCTGCGTATGCGCAGTTCTTGGCCTCCGCGATCGGCGCAGCCGTAGCCCATCTCGGAGGCCATGCGCCAAGGATGTTTTCAACCAGTAGCAAACGAATTTTCAACCACTCCCAGAGGACGCCACATTTTGTGAAAAAGGCGGATTATCTGAAGAACAGGAAACGCTGGCGTGTTAAACGTACTTGACACGCTTTTATTAAGACTATTTACCGAGTCTCTGTCGGACCGACGAGAAGTACCGGTGGTCCGAAATTCCCATTTCGACGCTGGCGGCTGTTCTGGCACCTCCTCCGGATGATGACTGGACACCTGTGCCATCTGCTCTTGTCCTCCGTCTGTGGTACCTCCGACGGCGGTCTCCGGAACTGTGCCCTCTGGTGCCTCTGGTGCTTTCTCCTGCCGCTTGCCGGTCGCGCCCTCTCCGCTGCACTCCTTCAGGCCGCTGGACGTGGCAGCGTGCACAGGCACTCCATTGTCGTTGGCGTCGACGCCAGCGGTGGGCTGCGGAAGTATGGTTGGCAGCTGCGGCTTCGCACTGTTGTCTGCCTTGGTCAGCTGCTGCGCTTTTCGGCGACGCTTGCCTCCTTTCCGCCGTTTTCCGCCTGTTTTGGACGCTGACATCTGCATTAACGGTCGTAACGGTAGCACAAAGAAGGATTGCGAGATGAAGATACTCAGTAACAAGAGCGAGAGTCAGCAGAAAAGATTGATATTCTATTGGTTAGCGATAGGTGAGCTTGACTTGGGAGTTCCAAAGGGATCATTGTCAGCGGGCTAAGTGTGCTTAGGGAATATAGGGCAATCGTCATTTGCGCCTTCGACCAAGGGAAGCCTGTTCGGAGGGTCAAAGCCGGTGGGTACCCTTTGGATGGAATTCTGCGACCCTAACCCTTCGGGGTCGCGTTTCGGTGCAAGCGAAGTGCAAGATGCTTTCTTGTGCTGCTCAAACTCAAGTTCAGGACGCAACTTGCAGAACGCAACCCGATTATAATTAATCGATAATAACGTGCAGCCCCACTCTACGGCCAACTGTCATTACTGCTTCTTTCACTCCCTCCATCATCTCCCGGAGCGCAGTTCATTGGACAAATTTTACTACCGTTGTGAAACAACAAAAAATCGGAGAAGTATTCACTAGCGTCATATCCTCGGAGTGGTACCCAGCACGCCGCTTTCGCGATATTGAGCACGGCGGTGTTTTGAAAAACTACGGCAGTCCACTTCGCGCCATATTCGAATTCGTTTGCTTGTCGAGATTTTCCAAGAAAAAACTAATGATGCTTATTAAGACTTTGTATGCATGCCGTTTCATTCACGCAGAGGATTGTGAAGTGGCTTCGAGGAAGTGGGTTCGTCTTGAAAACTATACACCAATAAAAATTGAACGCCATCATGGCCATAGCAATGCCACAGAAGATGCGGGAGATTAAAGATAAACGTTTCTTCGAACAGTCCCTCATGCCCTACAGGTCACTCCTGTCTGGTTATTCAATTTTTCTGGCTGTTTCCGCAAATAGAACTAACTGCTAGGCGAACATTATTTTTTTATCAAAGACTAGACTAGAAGCAGTGAGTGAGCTGCATAAAACACAGACTTATTACAAAGGAATACTTCTACTCATTACCATCCATCCAAGCGCAGTCACATGGATACTCTTTTCACATGGCTGCAACGCTTTCATGTGTAGCCGTAGAATTACAAACCTGCTCCACCTCGAGAGATCCTCCGAAACATTGGACCAACACTAACAGCTGTTTGCGGCTCAACACAGGCATACATGGCAAAATTACTTTTGAAAAGGAATTAAATTACATTACTAATTACTTTTCTGAAAATTGCAGAAAAGTAATTAAATTACATTACTCATTACTGCTCCTAAAAAGTAATGAAATTACATTGCAATTACTCCGACTATAAGTAATTCAATTACTTTTAAACTACTTTCTAGTTTTCATCCATGCAAAAACTAAGTAAAGTTAGTAAACAAAACAACAACTTTTTCTCCAGCACGCACATTCCTTCATCTCCCGCTAAATTCCGTCCCAGAGAACTATTCTTTCCCTCTATCCTACTTGACGTTGCAAAAATAAGACAACTACAAAAAAATGACAACAACAAAAGCTGAAGCATGGTTGAACGGTCGTGAAATGCGGCGAACCCAGCGTCTTGCTGGCCCGGAGCTGTCTCCGCCATTTGAAGGTCCCGAAGAGCTAGGCTATTTATTGCTTCAGTAGTCCCAAGAATCGTCCACGGCACCTTGCGCTCAGTAATGCTCACGCCACGGCGGCTCACGGCATGGACTCTTCTGCTCATCTACCCCACCCAAACCCTCCCTCGCCCCGTGGTGACGAGTGTAACCAGGCACCACTGCGCCCTAGCCGACGCAACACACCGCGCTTCCAACTAGTTTTCAACTCCGGCCTTCTTACACCATCTTTCCCTTCGGCATTCCCTTGACGCCTTGTTTCCTGCTGCTTGGAAAAAGGTTGCCATGGGATAGCTGCACTGTGAACTGCTACACAGGAGGTCTCAGGCGCACTGTTTTGCTCAATTTTGTCTCGTTTTGCCGACCCGTTACGCTGGCTTCGGCTTGTGGCACGTCGTTCCTGCTTTCGCAGCACTCTACTCGTTGTCTATTGAAGGTGTAGTGGTGCATTTAAGAAAAAGTAATTTCGAAAGGAATTATTTACTTTTGCTGCGAAATTACTGCCAAAAAGTAATTCATTACATTAATAAATTACCAAACCGAAAAATTAATTCATTACATTACAAATTACTGGGAAAAGTAATTAAATTACTGTAATTTCATTACTGTAATTCAATTACTGCCATGTATGAACACAGGTATACCTGCGCAAGACCGCGAAAACCTCTGTTGTCCGTGTTTAACGCGCTCTTGTTATCTATGTTCGCGGCTCCAATGTAGATTCATGACTACTTTTTTTCCAAAGTTCAATTGTAATAGCGACTATTGTGAAACTTTTTCATGGAAGACCGCTGCTTTTCTCCGACATTCGGCTGCTGAAACAGCATCTATCTGCTTTGCTGCGATAGCGAGCACAAAATATTCTGCAATGATTGCCGACGCTCTATAAAAGGCGTTTGGTTTGGTGTGGAGTTCAACGTCCCAAAGGGGCTCAGGCAATGAAAGACGCCGTAGTGGAAGACTCCAGAAATTTCGACCACCTGGGGTTCTTTAACGTGCACTGACATCGCACAGCACACGGGTGCCTTGCTTTTCGCCTCCATCGAAAAGTGGCCGCCGCGGCCGCGATTCCATCCCGAATCCTTGGACAAAGTAGTCGAGCGCCGTAACCACTTCACTACCACAAGGGGGGAAAAGGTGCTTGATCATGACATGGGTGTAAGACTGCACGAAAATTAGGAAAGCATATACCAGTCTTCATATGATTGTCAAGCATGTGGAAAGTTTGGTCCTTATAATTTACGGCATCAGTTTAACGATGAAGTAGCGCAAATTGGTTTCTTAGCAGTCACAAAACAGGACTGATTTGGAAAGCTCTAGGAGCTGGGATTGCCGGGGTGAAGCTGAGGGCGCCTGTATACGCCCCTCGCGCGATGCTTCTTCCTCACCGCGAGCTCCCCGGAACTTCCCGAGGATAATTTTGGGCATCGCCAAGAGAAACGTCTTCAAATATGTTTCTAAACGCTTCACCAGTGGAGGCAAGATATTTTGTACTGCGTGCCAGACACAGGCACAGAGCGTGAGAGGCAGCACAACCTGCCAAGTGAATACGAGACTCTGTATGAACATAAAGCGAAAGAGATTTGACATACTACAGATTATGCTGTGTTGAGAAGATAGACTAGAATAAAGGTACGTAATAATGCTTTGCATATTTACTGGGAAAAAACTGAACTATTCCAATAACATGATAACAATTTTTATTACCCTGTAACAGCATTCAAAGTGCGATTTTATTTTCCCTGCGTCCTATTAGCACAGAATATCTACCGAGTCGTATTTCAACCTACGCCTTAACTTCGGACGCAGTCAGAAAGTACTGCCATTACAAAGACGACGGATCAGTATAAAAAGCAGAAAGTGACCGTAGCACCACCTATTAAATGTCTACTTGCGCATACTGATCTGGGTAGCGGCTGCCACACTTCAACAGAGGCCACACAGGATGATATGGACGCCAGTGCGAGCTTTCACCGAGCAGTAAGTGGCGTCAATTAATCGGGAGGACATTACAGGGCCCCCAATAAGAGCACCTATACAGCACCTATATGACATAGCTGCTAAGGAGGTTGTAGCAGCATCTATATTGGAGCCTACGAGCTTGGACCACAGGCCTCACACACACCATACAAATGTATCGCGTCATATAGTAACACTTTGCGTGGCGCAAGGACGCACTCGTATACTTTTTTTTTTTTTTTATAATCATGTTTAAAAGATTAAATTGGGAGCGCAGCTCCCAAAAGACAAGCATTAGGTCTCCAATTCGGCACTTGAAGATGCAGCAATCAGTGTAGTAGTGTTTGTACTTCCTGCCAATGTACAGTATATCTTATTGTCTCGCATCTTCACTGACTTAGTTTTCATGGCGATCTTACTTGGCTTCCCTTTGGGCGCAGTAGGTAGAGAAAATCGGAGGCTTGTCTTATTTTCAAACTAAAACCTTTGTTCGCATTTATGAAAAGAAAGACGTGAATATGACCTGCTCAGCGACACATTGAGGCGTTTATCCGCCTTTCATACCCTCAATACCAAGATCGAGAGGGTTCAGATTCCAAAACCTGCTCTTGGTATCGAGGGTAGGAATGGCGCATAAACATTTTAATTTGTCGCGGGGCACGTCAATTGCGTAAATTACACGTCTTTCCTTCCACTAATCGGAATAAAGGGTTTATACTGAGAATAAGACAGGGCTAAAACGTTTCGGACTAGCGAGACCTGGTTCAATGCCCATTGCGAAGCCATTTTATCGCAAGACCCCGTTCATCATCATCATCATCACCAGCCTGACTCTACCCACTGCAGGGCGAAGGCCTCTCCCATATTTCTCCCCTTAATCCGGTTCTGTGCTAGCTGCATCCACTTGACCTCTGCGAACTTCTTAACCTCATCCGCCCACCTAACTTTCTGCCGCCCCCTGCTACGCTTTCCTTCCCTTGGAATCCAGTTTGTTACCCTAAGCGACGATCGGTTATCCTCTCTTCGCACTACATGTCCTGCCCATGCCCATTTCTACTTGATTTCCACTAGAATGTCAGTAACTTTCTCTGCACGCTTCCTATCTCTTAATATTACCCCTACCATTTTTCGTTCCATAGCCCTCTGAGTTGTCCTCAACTTAAGTAGAACCCTCTTGGTTACCCTCCACGTTTCAGCCCCATAGGTGAGTACAGGTAAGATGCAACAGTTGTATACTTTCCTCTTGAGCGATACCGGTAAGCTGCTAGTCATAATCTGCGAGTGCTGGCCAAATGCGCTCCATCCCGATCTTATTCTTCTTGTTAATTCCTGTCCATGGTCCGGATCTGCGGTTACTACCTGTCCTAAGTAGACATATTCACCTACTACTTCCAGTACTTCGCTACCTAATGTAAACTGCTGTTCCTTCCCAAGGCTGTTGAACATTACCTTAGTCTTCTGCATATTGATTTTCAAGCCTACCTTTCTACCTTTCTTGTCTAGGCCATCAATCATTATTTTCAGTTCATCCCCCGAGTTCCTTAGCATGACAATGTCATCAGCAAATCGCACATTACTGAAGTATTCTCCATCTATCATTATCCCTAACTGCTCCCATTCCAAGTCTCTGAATACTTCCTCTAAGCAAGCTGTGAAAACCCTGTTATTGCAAACTACATAATTTAGCGAAATCCTGTCGCACCACAAATTCTCTGTCGGGGGCAACGCGCAGAAATATAACGTAGACAGCGGGAAATGAAAGGCTGGGAACCGATAAGAGGAAATTGCGCAATGCTAGGAAAATATTTGTTTTTCATTACACTCCGGTAGAAATTTTACCGACGTTCTGCAAACTGTCCGCAGGTGTTCACTTTGAAGGCCAGGTTACTGAATCTTTCTTTTTCCGAAAACTCATTTTCTTCAATTTTACATCCCGAGCAATAGGGGTCACCATGCACCAATAGTGAGTCGTCTTACTCATAACCAACTATCTTCATAGGCTTGGCTCTCAAGCCTTTGCCGCTTCATCAATCCCAGATGCTGGCACGCAAAAAAAAAAGATATCTCCTGAAATTCCTCTCTAATACAAAATGAATTCTTAAAGCCCCCCTCGGTTTCATCGCTAAACACACGATGAGTCAGTATACCAACTCAGTTTTTGCAATAACCTAGTGTACGGTGACATATGGGATGCGAGGCTGGATAGAGACCCACCAGCTAAACGTCCCGTCCTTACATCATATGACGCCGTATTTGGCTAGATGCTACTAACTGTGTTTGCTCTCGTCCCTATAATATAGTTTGTATCCCGGACGCCATAGTCCCACCACAGCCGTTAATGACTACAGACGGCACATTTCCAAGAGCTCTAACAGCATAGTATCGCTCCCAGGAACAAAGTACGCTGCTGCGGTGGACAACCTTAACAAGAGCACTGTCATCTATTGTAAAACGTGTCCGACTAGGTACACAAAAGAGTGCGTGTGGTGTGAGGCTGTACGCCTCGGCGTACCGTCACTTCGGGATGCGAAAAGCCCTGTATTGTCATAGCCCTATAGTGTAGAGCAGTGGGATGCCTTCCAGACCTACTCACATCCGAGAGCGTATGTCATGCTGCTGATGACTGCCAAGGCGGCGGCGGAGACCACCGAGATCATCGGCTAGGGAAGACTGACCACTGAAGCTCTAAATCTATCCTATCCTCCGACCCATGTGTCCTTAGTCTTCTTTACTGACATAGATGCATTTTACTACTAGTATTGCAAAGCACTGTCCGTGTGTTCTTTATATGTCGGGTTCGGATAGAGAACATGATATTCGTTAGCAGGCCGACGCTAGAGCTGCTGCTGCATACAGTGAAGCCGATGCCAGTTACAGCATAGAATATCCATTTGAGAGATTCATTGCATTACACTGCGATTACGGGCAGTGACACCGCTAGTCGCTTACTTACAGTTGTGACCTTTGTTATATCTGCTGGATCCTGCGATGTAGGTGACGACAAACTAGGCACGGCGACTGCGTCGTGCCCCTGAAGCGGCTGTTGTTCGCCCCTGCTCGCCATAGCCGGCAACTGCGCGGATTCCTCCTGAAACTTTTTGGAGGCCGCATCCCTGATCAGTTCTTGACGGACCTCGCTGCCACTCGGTGTATTGAGGTCGGTGACGCCTGCGGCCATGTTGCTCAGAGGCCCGGGAACCAGCGCAGAGAGCAATGGAGGGGCGCCCGTGTTATATCCACGGGGGTAGTGGTCTTCGCCATTCTCTTGCTTGCCTCCTTGACTGTTCATGGTGACCTGAGCATGCGAGTTTTCCACCGGATTAATGTGAAGCCTGGCCGACTTGGAGCAAGGCGGTTAAGAAAGCTAAATACCTTGGCTAAATATTTAACAGCGCAGGTTAAAGTACAGCGGTGACAGATGACACTACAGCGGTCAGGGACAGAACGAGTATGGGATACGAAAACAGCTCAACCCTGCAGGTGTCATCACCTTCTAATTATAAAGTGCTCATTTTACTTCCCGCCTGCCCATGTTGTAAGGCGCTTCCAGCAAGCCGCTTTGTGGGTGCAGCAGTGTAGGATGTTCAGACTAGCAAGAAATACGTATAGGCCTGATGATGATGACGGAGCCTCATAAACGATTTAAAGGCCCCGTTATCCAGAAAATCCGACGTCGCCGTCTGCGGTATGAGCTAAGGATTTCGGGTGGTAGGTGGCAGGTGACACGCCGGTGACAGTGATTTGCCGATAAGGCGTCGTCACGAGACCACGTGACATTCGCTTTTCAGATGGAGGTTAAGATCAGAATCCAGCTGTCACGAAATCGGCGCACATTTTTATCAAGCCGGCGCGGCGCGAGGCCCGTGCGGCGCTGCATGGATTCTTCCACAAAGTTCGAGAAAAAGCCTCTTCCCCCGCGCGAGAGAGCGCGTAGCTTTGTACGCGTCGCCGTCGCCCTCTTTCTCATCACCCGGCGATGAAGCTGACTCATCAGTCTGAAATATGCCAGAAAACTCCAGAACATTCTATGGGAGCTAGCCAATGACGACACGCGACTCGACGGGAAGAGAAGGGAGCGCTCTAACCAGCGAAGCTAGCTGTGTGTGCGCGCTAGCCTTAGCGCGCCCTAACACAGACGCGGCGCGCCTTATTTATTGAGGCTGCGCCGCTTGTGCAGTCAGTCAGTAGTCAGTCAGTGGTTGCGGCGTGTTCGCCAGTGCTTCGACTGAACTCCCGGGGATCACCCGCTGCTGGCAAGCCCACGGACCTGCGAGGGAGCGGCGCTCGTCTTGTATGGCGGCCACATCGTGACTCTCGAGGCGTCGGACTGCAACAGTGCCCGGTGAACAATTTGGCGTTTGTTTATGTGACTCTCTCGTGTTTGTTTTGTGTTGTAAAGCCTCCGTGCTATTGAATCCCTCTGTAGTTGCATGCTTAGCGTTTGTATTCTGTGAACCTCTCGTCTGTGCTTTTCAAGTGTTCTTGTGCATTCCTTTGTATCGTCTCTTGCTGTGCATAAATTGTGTTTTGTTTGTTACTCCTGACTCCGATCCTTACTCTGGTTTGAACCGGCGACAGCTGGGCACCAAACGGCCACCCCCTTCTGTCACTACAAGGTAGTTGAATTCCAGCTGAGCTTGCCACGCAGGTCGAGGGCATCTCCTTTGCGACCGGAACAGCTACCCCCACTCACTCTAAGGGTGTCTGGGAGTGTGCGCACCATTAAGGGCGCATCGTTAATAATCCTCATAATTATTAACGGGTGACACCAGCCTTCCAGAACCCTTTGATCTTGTGTTGACATGCCGCCCTTAGGCTACGCAGGCACCTTCGTGTGGCATGGTGAATGCGGAGATACTAAATATGCCGTCATTCACATGATGGGTATCTTAATTATCACTACAGACGAAGTATTGTGTTTGGGCACAATAAAACAGATGGGGAACACTTAAACTCCGCCTGTAAGGGTTTGACGCGATACCGTAGACTATCAGTATCTGCATGACCTATGGGAATCGTGAAAGGAAGGGTCTTGTGAGGCTGATTGGGATATCATCCTACCATATGAAAGTGGAGATCTGAGTTGGCAGCTCCTCTGAAATGGTATGACGGGTAACCCTACGTCAAGTCGTTCGCGGCTGTCATCTGGCAACTACCGCCTTCCAGCGCCACCATTCTCAGGATTTTCCCTCATAAGGAAACACCGAATTTTCCGTGAAAAGAGCCTTTAACGCTATCGCGTTAATACTAACTATTAACTGAGCTAATAGTAAGATGAATGGATGCAAAAGGGGATTTTAAAGGAGAATCGGCAAACAGGAGGCATTAACGCTGCAGTACCATGCCGTTAAAGCCAGGGATTGTCTCTCCAATTTTGAGAACGAACCATAAGGAAAGCTACTAGCATCAAATGCTTTGTAAATGTCGATACCTTGTTTAGGCCATCTAGGCCGAGTTCAGCCGAATGACTGGCACTCTACTCGAACTTGATAGGCCTAACGTCGCGCGTGAGCAGTATACTGTGCACAGGCTTCAGCATCTACACGTGTGACGCATGTATGCGCCTGCCTGCAGGTGAGCTTACCTAAGGTCTTTGATGATGCGGCAGAAGGCGCCTCTTGCCAGTAGAGCTGGGGAGAGCGAAGTTGCTGTAGCGGAGAACTGAGGAGACACGTCTGCTGAAGTCGGCAGCTTTGTTCTTCTTCGCCCGGCTCGTGGAACGCGTGCACGTGCAGCTTCTCTCTTCTGCTTTGTCACTTCGGCTGCCACCCACCCCACTTCCGTTTGTTATTTGATTTCTCAAAAAAGAAAAGAAGACGTAAATAAAAGTGAGAGAACCCGGATTAGGAAAGTTTTCATTAAAGCCAATCGGGAAAAAAAGGAGCGAGAGCTCGAAAAACAAGGAAGTAAAAAGCAAAAACATAGACGATATAATAACACAATCCGAGGTTTACGAATTAGGACCTCCGTGAGTTGAAGCGATAACTGTGAAAACGAAAAGCAAGAAACAAATGGGGGAAGCGAATAGTAGACACAGTGGAATTAAGCAGAATCAGTAGAAAAAAAAGCAGACAAACGTACGGTGCACAGAGGCGTGATATAAAGTGGATACTTCAGGTTGACAGGATGCTATACAGAAACAAACAATAAAAAGTAAATGCTAGGAAAGGGAGTCATGCACAGGTAGAAAATAAATTGATCAATGAAGAAATGAATGAAACCAGCAAGGGAGAAGCAGACGGTTAAAACCAAGCCAAATAGTTCTTATGCTAGACGGACGACCCAAGAAAAATGGGATGGGCGGATAATCAAGCACGCCAGTTACACTGCGGCACTGTGGGAGTAAGACCATGAAAAGAAGACTACAAAGAGGAGCATAATTGACACACTGTCCAATTCCTCTTTGCGCCTCCGGCCTTTGGCAGTGGCCAGTCAAAGTGACCACGGTGGTAGCTGGCAGGTACGACAGCCAAGCGCTGATTGGTCGGCGGGTTGTGTGACTTCACGATGCCCTACCACCTATCACGTCCAGAAAGATGAGCGATAGGACGATAAAAGCAAGCAATCTGGGGAGAGAGGGACCCTCAACCACGTAATTTGGGAATGCGCTAGCTCCCCCAGGGGCTAAGACAAAAATACTTAGTAGAGAAAACTGGGAAACCCTTCTACGGAGCGAGGTCTCAACTCTTCAGAAGCAAGCCATCCGCCTGGAGGAAGAGGCCGCAAGGAACAAAGACCTATTTGCCTGCCTCTAATCGCGGAGGTCCCGGCCTCCGTCCCCTAGGCCTGCGTGCCGGGGGCGGGGAGAAGGGGGCCTCCATTCTGGTGGAAATAAAAGTTGGTCACACACACACACACACACACACACACACACACACACACACACACACACACACACACACACACACACACACACACACACACACACACACACACACACACACACACACACACACACACACACACACACACACACACACACACACACACACACACACACACACACACACACACACACACACACACACACACACACACACACACACACACACACACACACACACACACACACACACACACACACACACACACACACACACACACACACACACACACACACACACACACACACACACACACACACACACACACACACACACACACACACACACACACACACACACACACACACACACACACACACACACACACACACACACACACACACACACACACACACACACACACACACACACACACACACACACACACACACACACACACACACACACACACACACACACACACACACACACACACACACACACACACACACACACACACACACACACACACACACACACACACACACACACACACACACACACACACACACACACACACACACACACACACACACACACACACACACACACACACACACACACACACACACACACACACACACACACACACACACACACACACACACACACACACACACACACACACACACACACACACACACACACACACACACACACACACACACACACACACACACACACACACACACACACACACACACACACACACACACACACACACACACACACACACACACACACACACACACACACACACACACAATATTTAGTCGAAGAATTTGTGGACTGTTTATGAATATCACCTGAGCGTATACTTTCCCACAGAGAAGACGGACAGACCGCCGTCTAGACAGCTATTCTATAGCAAATGATAGGCCACACAACATCCTCCCTCAATATTCAGGATGCGCACTCATGAAAAATAAATTCTCGATAGGTTATTTTTTTGGTTAATTTGATAGCGCAGGACGATTTGCTGCGTGTGTGCGCAGATGAAGTACAGATGGGTCTTCATAAGCTGTTCGCTAATTCTTACCAGGGCGCTACCAATCATGTAGTATTGTGAATTCATCCAGCAAGAGTAATGAAGCTCACAAAGGCAACGTTTCAACAGAAACAGTGATAGTACGTTCGCAAAACACGGCAAATAATGTTTATTACTCCAAACGATGTCGTAATGCGCGAAGCTAAACCTTTTCGAAATGGTGGCACTTGTGTAAAATAATACCGTTACTGAACTGGCACAAAATTGAAGTTAACACGCTCTAATAATCAGTAAAACGTTCTAATTGAGCGTTGACGATTGCGACGGGCTTTCTTTGTTCGACGATCGACGAGCACGTTTGTTGCTATCGCCGCCGCCGAGTTGCTTAGTTCTTTTGCGGGTGCAAGTCAGCCCAATAAGGCGTTTCTTCAGTGCAATCACCGACTCTTCATTTTTGTCATCGACCTTGTCACCACCACGTGACAATAGAGAGATTTAGCATACCGTGATCCGCGATCCGCCACCGTGACACTCTACCGCTCGTGGGCGGGGCGTACAAGCTGATTGGTTCCGATGCGCCAGGTCAATGTGCCGGCATCAAGTATGTGGCGCCATCTATCGGCATGAAAGTGATCTGGGCATGCGCAATGGAACGCGCGGTGACGGTTCACGGTAGCGGATCGCGGATCACGGTGTGCTAAATCTCTCTAATATATTAACATTTTTACAGATTGTCCATATTTAAAAAGCCAGTACATTCACATTTTGCACACAACTTACACTTTTAAAACCACAAGGAAGCACATTTTTATCTATCGCACTCCTTTTCTTCTTTCAATTTATAGAACAAATCCACATTTTACGAGATAGCGTAAGCAGGGCCCGTATTCCGAGTTTGCGTCGTTATCGAAAGTGTCGCTATCTCCCCGACCTCGAGTCATCTGATTGGTGGAAACGCCGGAACATGATGTTGCTACCTCTTCCGGTTCCGTGCTGATAACACCCGGTAACGGCGTTTCGACCAATCAGATGATTCGATGTCACGCCTAAGCGTCTAGACCGCTTAGGCGTCCTCCTATTTTCACAGAAACATTACATGTTTGCACAGTGAAGAAAATATAGGTTTAAATATTTCACAGGAATCCTAATTTTAAATGGGGCGTGCATTCGCATAACAAGTCTGATTTTTTTTTTTTTCATTCCACATTTAAGCAAGCGAGTATATGTATTTAAGTTTCTATAAGCGTTTTTGAGTCATTTGCTGGGAGAGTTTCTTGATGAGATTTTCAGCGTTGAGCCGCTTGAGAACCCTGCATCTCTATACTCACAGCAACTATGAATTCCTGAGGCGGCTGCCAGCTGTGGGCAGTCATAATCTCTAACTACGAATTTATCGCTTTCGTCCAAACATTCAGTGCTGCTCAAATTCATAAAACTCGCAACTGACCCCAACAGCAGTATTTACAAAGGTCAGTTGGTTAACCAGCTGGTATGAGCTGACTCCCAGCTGAAAGACAGCTAGAACCCGTTTATTTCACCTGACCACCAAGTGCGACCAGCTGACTTCCAGCTGGTAGACTTCTGAAACCGGTTAACGCCAGTTGAGTACAGCTGGGACCAGCTGAAATAAACCAGTTAGAATCAGCTAAAAATATTTTGTATTTTTTTATCCACTTGGACGAGTACAAAGTTTTGTATTTTGACTGGCAAAATAGGAGGCTGACTTTGAGATTAAGCGCACGATCCGACGAATACATTTTGGAGCATTCAGTGTTGCAATATTTAAGCTCTAATTTTGACCGTAGAAAATTACGAAGACGATGATTTGACTATTTTTGGCCCAAACCTAGAGGCCCATACCATTGTTTTCAGCTCTCGGGGTGCCCCTGAGAACGGTTGGCCTGGTTCATTCGAACCCTTTGAACCCTGGATAATCCGGCCCTAGCGAGCGAGTGATCAGGCTGGCGGGCAGGCAAACGAGTGAGCGGGCGGGCCGGCCGGGCAGGCCGGGCAGGCCAGGCAGGCCAGGCAGGCCAGGCAGGCCAGGCAGGCCAGGCAGGCCAGACAGACCAGGCAGGGAAACTTTAATGAAATGCCAGCAAACGACGGTTTAATGCTTCATAGAAACATAATCCAAGATTGATGCTCGTTGGTTTAGTTGGTTAATCATGACTTCAATAACAGCGCAGGTATAAAGAAGGGACGAGAAGGCACAAAAGAATAGAGCGCTGACTTCTCAGAGCTCTATTCTCTTGTGCCTTCTCGTCCCTTCTTTATACCGGCGCTGTTATTGAAGTAATGCGTCGTGTGGTCGTGACGCTGGCCAAGCGTCGACCCGGGGATATGTCTTATTCTGCATTACCCCATTTCGCCCAGTTTGTGGTGGGTCGTGATCCTTGTGCTTTTCGAGTGGACCCCAGGCCTGCTGGACGGCCCATAGTTGACTGTCCTTATCTGTACTTCGCACGCACTTTGAAGTTCGGGCGGGTATGTCCTAGAAGTAGCTTCGGTGGGAACCCGGTACAGTCCCACATGATATGCCACTGGTCTGCCGGACCCACTTCAGGTACACTGAATAAACCACTTGCGTAAATGTCTGGGTAAGGAAGTGTGCCACTGCAGGAGCGAGTAGTGCCCGGTCTGTGTTTGCCTTAGGGTATGGCCTCCTCCCGACTTAGTGCTGGGTGATTTTCGTGACCATCTTGTTTAATTTTTCTTCAGTTCTTATGATATGTCTCCTCTCCTCGCAGCTCTGAGTTTCAAGCCCCGTGCACAATTTCGTTTCATTGATCTGCTTGAGAAGAGGTTCTACGTAACCAACGCTCAACTGACATGATATGAAAATTATCTTTCTGTGCAACTTATAATCATTAGGACAATAGGACTACACTGACTAACTACTCATGATGCAGAGTGCATCATGAGGAAGGCCGGTCTGGACGAGTCTTCATATGGAGTGAAGATTGCTGGAAAACGTTTCAACAACCTTAGATATGCGGATGACACCACTTTAATGGCAGAAAGTGAAGTGGAACTCAAGAGACTTCTGATGCGCGTACAAGAAGAGAGTGAGAAGTTTGGGCTTAAACTGAACATTAAAAAGACAAAGATCATGGCGTCTTGCCCTATCAAGTCCTGGAGCATCAATGGACAAGAAGTGGAAGCTGTGACAGATTTTCTGTTCTTGGGCTCCAAGATTACCTCGGAAGGAGACTGCAGCCATGAAATTAGGAGACGCCTGCTTCTGGGAAAGAGAGCAATGGTTAGCCTTGACCGCCTAGTAAAGAGCAGAGACATTAGTCTGCCAACCAAGATCTGTATAACTCGTGCTATGGTTTTTCCAGTTGTGATGTATGGATGCGAGAGTCGGACTGTGAAAAAGGCTGACCGGCGAAGGATTGTCGCGTTTGAATTGTGGTGCTGGCGAAGACTCTTGAGAGTTCCTTGGACTGCCAGAAGATCAAATCAGTCGATATTGTCGACCATAAACTCTGACTGCTCATTGGAGGGTCAAATTCTAAAGTTAAAGCTCAGCTACTTTGGTCATCTGATGAGAAGAGAGGAGTCGCTGGAGAAAGATTTGATGTTGGGAAAGGTTGAGGGTCGCCGGAGAAGGGGTAGGCAGCGAACGCGATGGTTAGATGGCATCCTCGAGGCACTGCAGATGAAGTTATGGGATGTTAGGAAGATAGTGAGAGACCGGAAAGCGTGGCGTGACATGGTCCATAGGGTCACGAAGAGTCGGACACGACTGAACTGAACTGACTAACTACATGACGTGACTACTTCAACATAGTTCCTCTTCTAAATGCAGATCATTAAATGTTCACTTCGAAGTACGTTATGGATCTTTTCTGGAGAGCTTGGGCCCACTTTTATAGTCTCGAGGGCGTCTATCAGTGACCAGAAGAAACAGGACTTCCATGTATTCGTTTCGATAGGTGCCATCTCCCCCGATACAAAGCATGCCAGCCAGCACGAAGAGGTCTAATATTATAAAAAAATCTATAGAATTCTTAAGCTTCGTCTTAAGAGAGGACGCAATAGCGCCTTTAACGCCGTCACTTCATTTCGCCAATTCGGCATTGAGAGGATGGCACATAGTTTAGCAAAACATTAAATGTCTATTTGATTTGATTTTAGGGAAAGACGCGCAGCATCTCAGCTCACACCCTACGTAGTGAAGGCATAGAATTGGAGGCATACATGCATGACGGCGGTTTGAATCCTTGCTGGCATGAAGTGATACATGCTGGGTAATGCGCCATGATGATGTCGTTGGCAGCACACGGCGGGCAGCGCAGCCAGGCTGAATGGAGCGAGTGCCTTGTCGTTCTCGACGGTCCGAGCAAATTCACACGGCATTTCGTGCGCTGACCTTACCTGCAAGATGTCGGTAGATTCCTGAGCGGCGCGCTATGGAGAAGTGCAAAGCAGTGCGGCGCGGACCTGTTCACGGTACGCGCAAACGACTGGCTGCACTATATGCGTATGGACCTGTGGCCGCCCGTTGACATCTCCGACATTCATGACTTCTAGTCCTGGCGAGCAGTTTGATACTTTCCCGGATTGGCGTCGATCTGTAGGCCCGTGCGAGTTATTCGCGTCGGCTTCGCTATAGGGATCATTTGTCTTCTCGCAATCGTGCAGACGTATTGTTAATCGTAAATAACCCGCAGTCAGCCTGTCCGATCGCGTCAGCATCGTCTGCGCGCACTACGCGACCATGTCGACGAGGCTAGTGTGGCAGTGACGTGCTGCGTCGTCTGCTGCCAACGACAGCATCATGGCGAACTTCCCAGCATGCATCGCTTCAACCGGACAGGAAGGTGGATGCTAAATAAGAAACGACATTGCATGGTACCACACTGAACCACTGAACGGCAATGAACGCGGCTACGTCTAATACGAAATGACGTGTGTATTTTTCGGATATGTTTATATCAATTCTGTGTTACGGCGACGCCTTTTCGCCTAAATGAGCTACGATATCGTGTAATAAAAATAAATAAAGCTGAGGAGCAGACAACGCGCAGCGAAAGACGTGGTGCTGGTAAGCTAGTCGGCAGCGCTGTGACATTTATTTTATGCCATTAGTAAGTGAATTTGCATCGCACAAACGCGTTCTCCAAGGTAATGCATGACTTCGAAGCCAAGACTGTTGTAATGTAGCTATAATTTTACTGCAGCCATGTGGAGTGCGACGACAGCACGCAAAAGCTACGTGTGTGCCTGCTCTGCAGTACGTGCCACATGGGTCTGCGTTGCTAGGCAACGACCAGGCATGCGCAGAGCAGACTCATGTGGCACGTACTGCAGATGACCTCTCCCAGCAGACGACGTGCCCGGCACGGATCAAGAGTAGAGCAAGCGTCGACTGTAGCGTCGCTCACTGTGGACACTTTCGCTAAAATGCACTAGAATGCTAAAGTCCTTAGCTCCTTCGTGTTCCTTCGCCTTCGGGAAAGCTGTGAAACTGAGTTTGTTCTAGCAGGGACCATGGCTCTAATAAGCCAGCAGCATCGGCCACCCGGAACATAACATGGCGTACGCTAGGCATATAAACTCCTTGCACGGTGTAAGATAAAGCTTGTTTGCACCGTGCCCCCGTGGGAACAATCCTAAACTGTCCTTTATCACTGTCGCTCACCTCTTTGATTTCTCCTACCTGTCTCCTTGCTATCCCTTTATTTCCGCCGCCCCAGTTCAGGTGCTTCAGTTCATTTCGATGCCAGATACCGGGGCAGGCAGAAATCTTTTCCTTCTTTTCTTATTATTTTATTTTATTCAATAAAACCCCTTACTACTACCTACTACTTAGGAACAACGTAACGGGTAACGGCGGTGAGGCAGCCCTCCGTCTGACTGCGCGCAGCGCCAGCAGCGCCACCACCACCACCCCATTCATTACGAGAGCGGCAAACCCTTTCCGTAGGAGGGATTATGGATACGGAAGAATGTAAATATCATGTTTTTCAAGCTTAAATAGTTCACTATTGTAGTTCGGTAGCTTACAGAGGAGAGTTTTCAAACATATAAATACAAAACGCTGCACATCATCATGATCATTAAAAGCCATGGAATCGATGCTCACATCTCACATATGTCGTCCATACGGGAGTCACGTGATTTTTGTGTGTTGTTGCCATGTTGTTGCGTTGTGGTTTTATGCTTTGCAGATTTGTGGAGAATTCGAAACTTCCCAAAGTGTGCTTGGTCGCTTGGTTGGGTGCAGTTGTTTCGCTGTTTGTAACATGTGAGGTTCCGTGATGCTGCATAAAACCTGTGTTGCCTGTGTAGACCTCACTGCCCGTGTTCCATATTAGTTCGGGAGACGTTCGGAATTGCAATCGAAGCTGGGATTGCAGGATTACGATGGCGGAGTGCCCAAGTTCGTCATCGAACGCTTCTGGTGCGGTTCCAGCTATGGAGGATGATGAAGACGTCCCGACTGATGAATTTACACCCAGAGAATACCAGGTGAGCCTTGAATAGATCGCTGCATAATGGTATAGACTAACAGCGAGGTTTTTAGTTGTGTACCGCAGTCTTGCAACTCGAGGTTTGCATTGACGCTGCAGTTCTGAACGAGTCGGCGTTTGTCTGTAGCTTAACTACGATGCTCTGGCCGTAGTTATGAGTGCCTATTTTGTCTACGTTTTCTGCGGTGCGTTCGTTGTGGACTTTTTTTTTCGACGCTGCGTCGATAATGTTCAGGGAATCTGTAGCCTAAGCTCCTGAATTCGCTGAATTAGCTGTAGAGTTGGTTTATAACTGGGACATTCATTGGCATTTCACGTTCTTATTTACAGGTTGAGCTGTTCGAAGCCGCCGTGAAAGAGAACACGATAGTATGCCTGGGAACGGGAACAGGCAAAACATTCATTGCGGTCATGTTGATCAAGGAATATGCCGCTGCCATCCGCATCCCATTCGAGGAAGGAGGGAAGCGAACCTTCTTTCTTGTGCCTACAGGTGGGCTTTTCACTTGAGCGTATTTTGGTGGGTTTTTCTCGGCTTAGTGTGTCTGAATCGCGTTCTACACGCGTATAAATTTGATGTCATGCCAGTGAACGTCTTAAACAGTGTATATGCTTTCTGCATTTTGCAGACGGCATGCATTTTTGGTCTGGGGACGCGTTCTTCAAATGCTAGTCGCTAGTTATTACCTCTGTGCTTGTTCTGCATTTTGCACTGTGCACTAGGTAGCTGGAACTGTAGAGCTGTCACTACAGGTCAGCATGACTTACGATTTCAATATTCAATAAAATTTCATGCTCTACTGTGGAGCATGGACTGTGCAGGCCACATGTGTGCAGTGTAGGCTTTCCATTGAGTGCTTCTTGGGTACTGCCATGTTCTTCACCAAAATTTGCAAGCTTAGTGCAAGTAGTTGCAGAGGCTTCCTGCGCCATATGACTCAAAAGAGAATGCGTTTTGAACAATCCATGTTCTTACAGCAATAAGTGAAATGCAAGCAAGAAAACTGAAATGATGAAATACAGGTGGAGACAACGCTCCCACGCAGTAGTTTTCCATACATCCTAATAAGAGACGAGCATGGTGATGTCTAGCTTCATTGGACAGTGGGTTTTCATTTTACTGGTATTGTTTGCATTTCATCTTTTTCTGATAATGTGCGATGGAGAGGTCTATTCTCATGTGTTCAACCTGATGGCATTTCTTAAGATATCATCTGTGTCAGTGATTCTCTTGGTTTGAAAATTATTTGAGAAGACTTGTGGCAGTGCATAAACACATTGTTGCCTCTGAGGTGAATGCTTTGTCTATAGGGAGAGAACCCCGCCGTCTCAGCCCTGGTGTTAAGGTACATGTTTATCTTCTTCAGTGAGAGTTGCTTCATTGCTTGGGCCAGTCGCATGTGTGATTAGTTAACTAGCACACCAATCATCTGCCTTTTCTAAGAAAGTGTAGAGGGCGAAGCGCTTCTCTAGATCGACTAAACAAGCTACATGCGCAACATCTGGAGGTAACTGCCTGGTTCAAGACGGAGTGTCTGTAACAGTGTGTGGCCAAACTGATAGCATTGTCCGCCTTTTCGGGGTTCGCTAGCTACTGCAGCCCTTTCAAATAGCACCATAAAAGGAAACAAGGTTCACAAAACACACTTAAGTCAGCAGTAATGTGCTGACACAAAGTTGCCTCTGTTCTTGCTGGTTAGAACAACTTCGAGGATTAATCACGTGTTTTAACTGGGAGGACACGTCGGCTGATCTCATTCATGCTGTGAAAGATTGGAAGTGGTGCACTAGTGCACTTTGGATCCTGTTTCATAATTTTGCATATTTATTTATTCATTATACAATAACAGATTTAGGTAAACAAAGGAAGTGCGGAACAGATGTATTGGTTTCCGTTTGTGATTCCCCTGCTACCTGTCTGGGGCTGGGGACAAATACGCGGCCAGCAAGGCTATGTGATGCAACCCACTGGCTTAAAAAATTTTAGCCTTTATTCTTAAAGCATGTGCCAGTTTCATGTGTCAGATTTATCACCAGACTCACTTTTCGACTAAAATAAACTAAAAAACTTTGTCCCCAGATGGCATGCATTTTCCATGGAAACAAAAAGAGGCATTAGCACCTTAATCTGTGTGAACTTTGGATGAACATCAGCTGCCTTCAATAGCGACACACTGAGCAACTTTATTCTCTTTTGTCTCCAAGTAGACATCTTCTAAGTATAACTGACTGTGGTAATAAGTGTTGTGCCTTTTCAGTAGCTATGTCTGAGCTACCCTGTAGTAGCGAATGTTCGGCGTTGAGTGTGGTCTGGAATGAGATGGTTTGGTTAATTTTCAATAATTTTATATTAGTTATGGTCCTCGGGTCTAGAGAGTAACTCCATCAGAAGGTATAAGTTAGGCAGCTTATGCTGCTTACTATTGCACAAAAAAACAAGGACATGTTGGTGGATATGTATGAACAAATGCTTGCCTCTTTTGAGTGTGATGTGGAGGTGTTCACTACTTGGCCGGAGTAAGCTTGAACCTGACTTGTGCTTTGCTCTCTTCTAGTGCCCCTGGTTGTACAGCAGCAGAAGGCCATCAAATGTCAGACAGACCTGCGCGTGGGGGGTTATGTTGGCGACATGAATGTTGACAACTGGAATAAGGAGCGCTGGAAAAAGGAATTCATCGAGTCTCAGGTTGGTGCAAGTCACACTGCATTGCAGTTCAGATTTTGGAGATATTTAATGAGAGCCTCGGAAGGAGCCAAGACGCTGAAATTATTTATGCACAATAAAGGACTTTCTGCCTCCATGCAAAGTAGACCGCATTTGATAGTTTTGGAGCACTTAACTAAATCTTTCTTTGGTGATAGGTTGTTTGTGGCACATCAATGTAATTTCCCTTGACTCTGCCCCCATGTATTGCAGTACTAAAATTCTCTGCTGAGGGACAGTTTAAGGTCGCCTCTGTTGACACAGTAGTGAACAATGATTTGATATTTTGAAAGTTTTCGTACAAATTCAATGCTTTCCAGAAATAAGCTACCATTCTGCTTTTTCTGGATAAATTTTGGCACACTAATGCCCTTTTATTATTCCAGGAGTTGTTGGGGCATAGTAGCCTTGCATTAGTGCACTTCTTTATCTTTGTCTTTTCATGGCCGCTTCCACTTGCAATTCATTTTTGCTTTTTTTTTTCTTCTAATTTACGGCTAACTTTCTGTAACTTTCAAGTGCTATGATCGGTGGGTACCTGTATCAGTGCACATTTTATAAGCAATAGGCAAGACATTAAGTTACTAGAACTGCTCAAATGGTGATTATCCATGGCCACAACTCTATGTGAAACACCAGTGCATTTCATAGTAATGCACTTTCGGAGGACCTGCAACGTTTGACGATATAAATACTCAGAGGAGGCTTACTTTCCGAGAATGTCCTGATTGAGAGAGTAAGTTGCCGAAAAAGGAATTGTTTGCATGAGCCAAGAAGACTCGTAAATCTCTGTTATCGACATTTATGAACATTTTTTGTCAGTTTCAATATCTAATTTACCTATATACTGTGAAGCATCAAGGGCCATCTGCTGAGCATAATGAATGAAGCGCAACTCAGTACCTCTGCACGTGTGGAAAAAAATCTCCATTCCAGGGGGACACAGGCAAATAAACACTTGGTATGGATTGGTACTGTATAGAAAATAGCGATTCCTTTCACTTTACAGGCTTTCTGAGCAGCATTACGGGTCAGTGGACTCATTTTTCTGAGCCAACTATTTGTGCACATTCTTTTGCAGACCTTGGTAGCCATATTGTTACTGCAATGCTTATGTTTTTTCTCTAGTTCTTTTTTTTTTTTCTTTCTGTGCAGCATGTTTCTCTGTGGCTGTGTGTTGTAAGGCTGAAAAGCCAGCCTTGCATAGTCGTTGCATGATAAAATTTAGATGGAAATGAAAAAGCCCATTGCATTTCTGCAAATGGCTGAGCAGTGTGAGGCATGTCACTTTCAAACCAAGGATGAAGCTCAGTTTGTCAGTGTTAAGATATATTTTTCAATTACAGATGTTTCCTTAAGCATAATAAAAAAATTAATTAGCAGTTTCCTGTAATACCTCTCACTGTGCTCTGCACTTTAGGGCCCTGCACCATTCGGGACATAAAACAATATCCTGTGAAGCACTTTTAGATTAAATGTGTACCCAGCAGATTGCACAATTAAAACTAATAATATCATCGTGAAGTAGCGGTATTGGAATCATTTTTCCACTGTGGGAGGATAAAATTGCTCTTGTAAACATCTTCGCCACTTATTTTTCTGGAGTGCTCATGCACGCACAGTGTTGTTAGAGATGAGTAGATCAAATAATTGAGTGCCTTCAACAAACTGAGAAAAGACCACGATGCATAATCATAATAAAGGTTGGTATATGTTGGCTCACTAACTGTGATAGGCAATTAAAAATGTATTGCCAAACGTATTTGCTTCGTGCGAGGTTTTCCGATATTTTCATAAAGCTCCTTGGGTGTTTAACAATAACACATCATCAATCTAGTCTTTAGGTTAACAGTCCTTATTGATCTTAGAACTGGCCAAATTTATACTAATGCATATTCATTTCTACATGTAACCGTCATACTGTGCCTAGCATGGACATCATTCCCGCGTTTCAGACATAAAACATTGGATTTACAGTGCCTGAGATCACAGTGCCTGTTGCTGCGCAATATACATGCAATAGGAGTAGATGAAACAAACTTTCCTGGGACATCCTGCTTCGAAAGCAGGTTTTCGTATGTCGCAGGGCATTGAAGGATTGTTCTATTGACGCCGACGACAGGGTGACCGTAAGAACAAGAAGTTCAAAAAGTTCATCAAAAGTTAATTGACTATTCGGCAATTCATGAACGCTCTGGGTGGTACTGCTCCCGTTGCTCCAGAAAGTGAGCAGTCCTACAAAATTTTGGTAAACATTGAAACCTGAGGCATTGAGTCCCAGTTCTTCTTCCAAGACTGCAATACAGGGAAGGCTCTCCCTTGACCACATCAGTCACGATTCCTTCTGGATGAACAAGTTGTTGAGTTCAGGCTGCATGAATGTCCTGTTGCTTATGCCATTGGAGTATAGGCCAGCTCAATAAAATCCTTCCTCAGCACATCTTTCAAGCCAAATGACTCTGGATAAAAAGAGGATGGCTTGTAGATGGCAGTTAATTTAGTGGCCTTTATTTCTTTTATTTGAGACCGTAATTTGAGGTTTAAGTTTCTCTGCTTTGGCTGATGAAAAAAAAAATCCCATTAACGGCATTATCGCTTTGCAGATTTCTTAGGATCAACTCAGGAAAATAGGCCGACTTGCATGCTGCAGAGGCAGAGTAACTGGAACTCTTAAGTGCACAGGCACTCCAAAAGGCAGTGAATGTCATTTAAATAGTTGCACTAGACTGAAGGCCTGTATCACCTGATTTTCAGTCATTTCTGCCCTTCTGCGGTGGCATAGTGGTTAGGGCGCTCGACTGCTAGCTGCGGCGCCCGCTTTTTAATGGAGATGAAAAGCATGGTGCCCATGTGCTGTGCGATGTCGGTGCACATTAAAGAACTCTACGAGGTCGAAATTTTCGTAGCCCTCCACTATGAAGTCTCTCATAGCCCGAGCCTCTTTGGGATATTTAAGACCATAAACAAAACCAAATTGATCAGCAGTTGCTTTTCCTGATGCACCCTCCGCAGCAACTTTGATGTAAACACCGAGACTAAAGGCACTTGTGTCACGGGCACAACATGTGAGCGCTTAGTCCCCAATTTGACCGGATGGAATATTGAAGGCGTATGCTCGCGTCCACGGAGTGGCACATAGAGACGCGCCTCTCTTTTCAATGCCTGACGAGGAGTGACGCTCGACGCGCAGGTGCTTGTGCAAACCTCGCAAGAAGCCTTGCACCCATGGTGAGCTGTGGGCTGTCAGTATGCCGGCGGGGCGCATATCGTAGCAGAGTATGCAAGCTTTGGATTTACAAAGCTCATCTTTTGGCATGCTTTGTATATCAATATATCAAACTATTTCGCTATTTCCTTCAAGTTTGACATGTCCGAAGTTGACTGTAGCACAATCATGATGATTAGTCTCTCAGGCCTCACAGCAGGTGACTGCCACCATTGGATTGCCTGTTCCTACCCTTGTTCTCCCATCTTGCTATATCAGGCTTTCTGAAAAACTTCTGTCCCTTTATGTCGAACAAGACTGCTTCTGCCATCTCAGAGACCAACTACTGTCAAGCTCAGTGCATTGTGGTATACATTTCTCATCATAAACCCTACCTCATGCCACCCGATGCAACACCTTAAACTACATGAAGTTGCAGGACACCAGCGATAGCCAACAGCACAGTTCATAAGGGACAGCACTGTCTAGTAACATTCGCAGTGTGGCTACAGAGAATCACTTGGTATGACAGCTGAATTTCGGATCTGGTGTGACCAAAGGGCTAGTGAGAGGCTGCTGTCACTGGCGCCCTTTGGTGAGGCTGGGCAAGACTCTTGGGTATCATGTGCCTGCCACCACAGGTGCTGGTGATGACCCCGGACGTGTTCAGGCTGATCATTCACCACGGGTTCCTGGAGCTGTCGCGGGTGAACCTGCTCATCATGGACGAGTGCCACCGGGCAGTCAAACAGCACACCTACCGAGAGGTGATGCGCTGCATGGACGTGCTGGAACCCCACCAGCGGCCCCGCATACTGGGCCTCACGGCATCTGTCATCAACAGCAAGGTCAACGAGCACCAGGTCGAGAAGAAGATACGGGCCCTCGAGACTGCTCTTGGCTCCCGTGTCGTTACGGTCTCCAACCACGAGAGCATGGCCAAGTGCGTCACCCCTTTCTGTAGCATCACTGCCTACCTGAGCATGCTCGCAAGTGCAGAGTGCTAGGAGAGATAGTGTAGCAGCCAAGAGAGATTTTCAATTGGGGTACTTGCCCTCGCCAACAGTGAATGAAACGGCAGTGTTGCTGTTGTTGCTTCGCTTGCTCATATGTGTTGCTGGGGCTTTGCTGGGCTCGTCTGGAGATGGGATTGTTTAACTCGCATTGAGCTGCATGCCTGGTGCATAAAACAAGATATTACTTTTTGTTGTGCAGCCACTACTCTGACAGTGTTTTAAGGGAAAAAAAAATGTGCATTGTCAAACATTATGGTAAATCTACAGGCTTCCGGTAGCGCTGTGTTAGACTCTCAAATGCAGGCGCAAGTGGCAATATCACTGGGAACACGTGGAGACACCACCTGCTACACTGTCACTTCCATAGGGCAAGGTTCCACTTGACATCCCACTGGTGGCTAGTGCTGTAGTAAAACCTCGTTAATTCGGCTCCCGTTAATTCAGAAATTTGGATAACTTGGCCTGCTCACTTCCTCCCTTCAAAATTGTGCATAGGTATATGGCAGCAAATTCTCGTTAATTTGGCGCTAAATTGTGTGCGCACCGGTTAATTCGGACTGGAGACAGGCCGAAGCTGCCACGGAAATTAGTTTTCGGAGCACGCATAGCTACAGCCCTCATTCCCCAAGGACCGGACACTCTGGAAACTGCCATTTACGGAAGACTATGCTGCTCTGCATTTAAAAAAAATAATAATAAAGGTGTGTTTTAGGGTTTTAGGAGCGCACATCGCTACAGCCATCATCTATCCATTCATAACTTCATTCCTTTAGCGTACAAAAGGTGGCACTTGCTACTGCAGTTTTTCTAGTTTCCCGGGTGACGAGCGCGTGGAAGGTTGGATAGCGTGGTCGGAACGAGGTGGTTTGTGTTGTGTCTGTGTGTGTGAGAACAGGTGATGCGTCAATTCGACGTCAGAAGAAGCAGTCTATCAACGTACATTAGGAATGAAGCACAGATAATGGAAGCTTTTGAAGGTGACAAATTTCACTCAAGTCGGAAGCATTTGCGAACTGCAGCCCACCTGTCTCTGGAGGACACATTGTTGCGGTGGATCGCTGCTGCACGTGATGCGAAGCTCCCGTTAAGCGAACCATTGATCTGTGCACAAGCCGAGACCTATGCCTTTCGAATGAATATTGATTCATTCAAGGCCTCGGAGGGCTGGTTTGCACGTTTTAAAGACAGACATGGCCTTTTTTTTAAAGCCTTGTGCAGTGAAAGAGGTGAAGTGGACGAATACGTGGTTAAAGACTGGCAGTACGTTCAGCTTAAAGGTCCCCAGAAAGGGGTCACCAAAAAGGGTAAACAACGCCATAACACTGATAGTTATTGAACCACCCATCATTCTCCCGCAAAAATTTTCGATCTAGCTTCTGCAACACCAGAGATATCGGCGATTAAAAATGACCCTTCCAATTTTCCCTCTCAACTCGTACGCCGAAGGGAGCCATAAAAAAACAAAGAATACAAGCAAGTTCAAAGCTCCGCCCAGACATACGTCACTTCGACGAACTTCCGGTTGCCGCGCGCTCGCTCTCTGGCGTACTCCGCCAACCCGTCCTCGCTTGCACACGCCTGAGGAGTTCGCCAGTTCGCGCAGCGACGGTTAGTGTAACCGCGAACCCGTGGTTATCATATGTTACACGGCGGACCAAACCATGGTTGCACCACTAACCGCGGTTACCGCAAACCGAGCTTGACGACGTCATTAACCGAGGTTATGACGGCGTCTGTTGACGGAAGCTACTCGTCGGCGCCCGAGTGCGCGAAACGTACGAGCGGGTCTGCTTCACAAAGTTATTCATTTGCCCACTGTATCACGTTTAAAGATCGATGTATAGATTATGGTGCCGCCAGACGTCTTCGATTACGGCCGACAGCGCAGCGACTGCGTACTGAAGCCTTGTCGTGCCTCCAGTATCGTTTGAACGGCTTGTTGCTGAGCAGAACGCCAAAAAATACGCGGCCTTAGCTATGAAAGTACACGAGTTTGCAACGCTTGCAGCACGGGATGCCGCGAGCAGGCTGAGGTAGTACGTTACACAATTACCGCGGGGGTGGAACGTGCGAGCGCGGCGAACGCCGGCGCCGTGCGTGACCGTCCCTAGTCGTCGCTAGGCCTATTGTTTCGCTTCGAAGCCGCGGCGGTCGACGCTTTGGAACATGATCAACGCTGTCGTAAATCGCCTACTTATGAAACTGCCTTATAGTGATTCCTATCCTGCCATAGTAAAATAATTATAGGATTAACTCTGCCGACGCATTAATCGCAGAGCTAGTACGAGCAGATCGGATCAGCCGAAATGCACCAGCGGCAGCTGGCTTGAGCAGAAACTAGCTTGTATCACTGCTATCGCTCTTACCAGCAATTTGCTGCTGGTCAGCGATCCTCACGAGGGCTTCATACTTGATATTCGGCTCATTATTCCAGACGCCAACAAAGTTTAGCACGCTTTATTTCGGACATCGGTGCTAACGATCCGCCGTGTCGTTCGCGAACGGCATGCGGGAGGAGGGGCCACAGCGGCGGTGTTTACGGCGGTCGAGGAGGTGCTGCCATCGTGCGGTGCTTGACCGTGCTATTGACGCCTCGTCGGACGACACTCCGATACTCCTGAAACCACGTTATATAAATAAGATATTTGTAAATGCAGCTTCGTTCTGCCGATCCCTGCGTCGCTTCGGTTGTTGCACTTAATGGGCAATGGCCACCTAACCGATAAGGGCGGCAAGCTGTAACAGCTCGCACAGAGTTCGAGCAGACGACTTTCGCAGCTACCGGAAGTGTGTTCGTGACGTCATGGTTGCAGTGACCGCAGCGAATGGCAGCTTCTAGCAAGCCTTGCCAGTCAACCGACCCGTGACGTTACGGGATTAGGAAATAGTTCCATGCGACACCGCCAAGCGACATTTCCTCTGCCCGCGAATTTCAAAAAACGCTGTTTTTAAAAATTAATAATAAATCGCTGGCTTTGTTCCAAGGAGTTATACTTTGCGTTAATGCTCAAAAGGATGTGTTCTACACACTGAACACGTTTATCAGTGGTTTCTTGGGGGCCGTTTCCGTGGACCTTTAAAGTACACGTGGCAGCCTACGACCCGAGCGATGTTTTTAACACAGACGAAACTGTGCTATTCTTCAAAGTGCTTCCAAGCACGATACTACTAGTTACATTCAAAGGGGATGCATGCAGCAGCAGAAAAAGAAGCAAGGAGCAAGTGATCGTGTTGCTGGCAGCCAATATTACGAGAACGGTGCGCCTACCACTTCTGGTCATCGGCAAGGCGCGGAAACCTAGATGTTTCTACTACGTTAACACCTACCTGTGGAGTACTGAGCAAATCGTAAAGTTTGGATGATGTCGGAGCTATTCCGTGCCTAGCTGCAGAACCTCGACCGACGTTTCAGCGCAAAAAAATTCAAGAGGCTGTTCATTGTTGATAACTGCACCGCGCACTGCAATGTCTTCAACCTGCAGGCTATCCGGCTCATGTTTCTGCCTCCTAACAATACCGCCGCACTTCAAACTATGGACCGAGGCGTTATCCAATATGTAAAAAAAAAAAAAGAGCATTGTAAGCAAGTGCTGGGGCATATGTATCTTTGCATGGATCGGAAGCAGGCGAGCATTATCACGCTTCTGAGTGCCATACATATTCTGGCTCACGTGTGGGCTCACACGGCAGCAGAAGTGGTTGTCAATGGTTTTAGGCAATATGGATTTGTGCAGTCTGACACAAGCTTAGGGCCTGCAGCGCCAGTAGCAGAGTACGACGACGATGAGTCACTCGTAGGCCTGCTCCCCGCTGAAGTGAATCTCGCCGAATACACTTTCATCGATGATGGCGCTGTTATCGCTGGCCATTTCAGCTATGATGAAACAATCAGCGATGCCCTCAGTGTTGCGGATGAGGCGTCCGATGAAGAGGGCTTGCTCGATGAGCACGGCCCATGTGATGAGCCCCCGATGCATCGTAACCGCTAGAGAAGTCGCATATCGTACCGCTAGAGAAGTCGCGGATGCTTTCGCAGTTTTAGAAGACTTCTTTTATGATGCTCCTGGCAACATGCTCACCTTGGAAGGTTTATCCCATGTCCACAAACTGGTCCTCACTGCCGAGCTTTCCACGAAAAAGCAAACGAGCATTACTGGCTTCTTCACGAAGTAAAGGTATGCAATAGAAAATAATTCACAGGCAGTTTCTCTTGCTCATTCGATAATTCGGCATTCGGGTAATTCGGACACCTTTTCCACTCCCTGAGATACAAATTAACGAGGTTTTACTGTAAAGTAAAAGGAGTGTAGGGGGTAAGATACACTGTTACAAGACAGTTAGCTGCTGGAAGTTAACCACAGGCCTGTGCGAAAAAGTTTAACACAGTTCTCCTCCTGATTCAAGAGGAGGTTGTCCTGGTCAGCCATTAGGGGCACAAAGACCTGGGAAAGGGGTCCTTTTCAGCGAGAGTAAGGATGGCTAAAGGGGAGAAGTGGCCTGGTAAACAAATAGCTTTAATAATTTAGTACAGTTTTCCAACATATTTTTCTGGCTCTGAAAGAACTGATGAGTAGTCCAAGAAATAGGTAAGGTGCATTTCCAGAGTAATCGATGCAAAGGATCATGGGAAAATCATTGCACACCAGAGTAATCGATGCAAAGGATCATGGGAAAATCATTGCACCTGCTGCCACGACTAAGCAGTTCCGAATTTTTTCCCCCTACCAAGAAGTGCAAAGTAATGTGGACAAAAAGGAACATGCTGCACAGGATGGATGCTAACTAGTCTTTACTTTTTCCTGTGTTGTGTGTTTCTTGTCAACTTTTCTTCATGCTGTTTTCTGCTAATAGCACTGCACCAAATATCTCAAACCAAAGTCATGATTCCCATGTTCATTTGCGTCGTTGCAATCAGTGTTGACATTGTTTGCTTATGCGACTGACTGTGTTGCATCATGGCAAGGCCAACGTGACTTAGTTTTGTGGTGCATTCTCGTACTAATTGCTGGCTAAACTACAACCAAAATGCATATGGGACTAGGCTTTCTGTATGCATGCCGCACGTTGTGCCGGAACACGTGAAACACAGGGTTGCTCATACGCGTTGCTTGCACATTGCAAGTACACGCTTACCTTTCAGGGTTGTCTTTTTCTGCACTGATGGCGTGCACGTCTGCTGTATACATGCGACAATTGATGTTGCAGCACAAGTAAAAATTAGAACGTTACAAGCATGTGTTGTGGCTGCTCACCGATACGGGCAAGCAGGGCAAGAAAAATCAAAACTGGAACCCCAGGTGGTCGAAATTTCCGGAATCCTGCACTACGGAGTCCTCATTGCCTTAGTTGCTTTGGGACGTTAAACCCCACAAAACAAAACAAACAAACAAAACTGGAATCATCTAGCAAATGATCTCGCCATGATTCCTTTTGTTTCCTGGGACACTCGTCTCAGTCATTGCACTTACCCAGAAACTTGGGATTTTAAGAGATGGACCCAAAACGAATTAGGAAATTTGCCTTTTCTAGGGAACTAGGGATAAAACAAGCTTTTATGAATTTTAACGAGTGTCTGCTTATGTTGTAAGTTTTGCACTTCTAAGTAGTATCTGCACAATGCCACATGCCTCCGGTGCCAACATCTGTTAAGGGTTTAGCTTTAGTTAAACCCGATAGGTTGCGTAAGCAAAGCCAACGTAGCTTCTCTTTCTGATCTTTCTTCTTCTTTTTCTTCTTCATTCTCTTTTTCTATATCTTACTGAAATGGTTCAGACCGGCATGTGGGCTGAATAGGAGGCCTGGTGAATCTGAAGTACGGTTGTTGTTGCCTTCGCTTTTTGTTCCGAGCTTCTGTAACAGCTTTTCTTTTTGTTTGTTTTGTTTAGTCCTATGGAAAAAATTATATTTGCATAACAGAAGTCGCAAAAGCAGATGAGGGGTGGAAACAAATTCAGGAAGGAATGGTGGTGATGATCATGGAGGAAGAAAAAAACTAGGAGGGAGCGCGGCGGCGGAAAAGTGAAGCCTAGTCATAAAAAATATCGTGGAAAGAATCATGGGAAATTAGCCGTCACGTGATACGGCAAGCGGTAGCCGGTAGCTGGTTTCGGTTGCGGTTTCGCACGCTTCGCTCTGAAGGAATGCCTTCGCGTGGCCTTCGCTACGCGACGCCTGCGCTAGCAACCTGAGGGGCGCGCTGCGAGCAGGCGGTGGATGGAACTTTGGACTTTTAGATGGGCTGATCCCGTGGGGGCTACCGCCGTCGCGCAGTGCACCCGTGTATTTCGCGAAGTACGGCTGGGTCCCCTCAGCTGCGCCACATGAAATGCTTGCGGGGCTCGGTGCACAAAGACGAAGCACGCGAGAACAAGAAGAACGAGGGGACGAAGCGCTGATCATCGATTCGTCCTGTCGTCCGTTGTGTTCTTGTGCTCTGTCTTTGTGCGCTGAGTCCCGCAAGCTAGCCCAGAAAGTACTGCCATATGAAATGCTGCGTGCCGGCCGGGATGCAAGAACTACACGGATATACCTCGGGGCTGTCGCTCCAACGGTGAGTATCCTAGCTGTTATGCGCACTCCTCGAGAAACGAAACGTTTGTTTGTCAGGGCATGTGTATGTATTGTTCGAGACGAAAATCGTTAGATTCATTTAGGAAATGCAGACCTCAAATACACACATTGTTACGCTGAAGCCAGTTCCCCAGGCATGCAATGTCGAATTCATAGTCTCCCTGACGATACCAAATATGAAAAGGCCACCTGTAGTTCCCACTAGTGTGCCTATAAACACGGAGTACAATGCAATAATTGTAAACAAAGTAACTTATGTGTTATGACGAGACGCACAACTTTCGGCAGACCACTCCGATAGGCTTTCTGCGGGGACATCCAAAGTCACTAAACAATACCATGTACCCTGCTGCTTTTGAGTCTGGAAACTATGTTGGCTAAATTCCCAAGAATCATTGCACTCAAGAGAGAAAAGGGAGCGGCGTCAGAGGAGGTTGGCTTGCGGAGGTTGCGCGCGCTCCCTCCTAGTTTTTTTCTTTCTCCATGGTGATGATCCAGCATGCCATTTTCTTTTTCTTTTCTTTTTTATTACGAAAGCAATACTATTCCAGGTTTCGAGCGTTCAGCGTACTGCGGCTGGTAGCCACGTCTTACCCACGTGACACTAGGGTGTGGGCTGGCAGCAGCTGCCAACTTGGGTCTCTCGTTTCACATAGGACGGTTATGTCAGAATCAGCCTGCTAGGACCCTGGCATTCACGCTACCCCTATAGGCGACTAAGGCACGTTCATACGGGTTGTTTAAGAGCGGGGCTTGATATGTGGGCTGAGGAAGAAGAAAAAGAGAAGAACACTCAGTCACCCGCAGCTAATGCTTTCGCTCAACATTTGGTTCAGCAGCGTTGAACCCTTGTAATTTTTTTTCTCCTTTTTTTTTTTTTTAGCATTGATCCAAGCCTGTCCAGCTCACTTATTTGTACTATTGCTGTCAGCTTCCAGTGTGAAATAGTTTTACACCACGTAGTAGTCACTTTGTGAACAGCACGAAACTGCAATGGTTGCCAGTGCCTGTTTATTTTGTTGTTATATTTCTATTCCCTAGTTTGTGGCTACCAAATGAATAGAAAAAGGATGCGGGAGGGGGAGAGGGGGGAGTGCAGGGATTGGAGATCATTTAAGATGTAAAGTGCCTCCACCTTTTTTCCCTTTATTTCTTTTTCTTGTTTTTCACCAAAAGAGTGCGTAGGCCACTCTTGATCATTGCAGTGGGGACGTGGGGTCATTGGACTCCACAACGTTTCTTTTTCTCATGGCTTCCTGAAGGTACGGTACCAAGCCAAGAGAGGTGCTGGTCGAGTACCGTGCCTCAACCGGTCAGTCAGCTGCGAGCATTGAGGTGCCCTTGATCAGCAGTGTCACGAAGACGACATCGCAGGGTCAGGAGCTGGAACGGAGGCAGCGCAGCATTGTCAAGGTGCTCTATGACCTGGGTGTCTGGTGCGCACACTTGGCCATCGAGGTCATCATGGAGGAAGTGAGTCTTCTCGCTAGTTGGGAGCTCTCCCTCTCTTCTCTCCCTCTTTTCTTGGGTTCCTGGGGTTGTGACGGTGGTCAGCAGCCTGAACTCGTTGAAGTCTCTCCCTCTCTTCTTGGGTTCCTGGGGTTGTGACGGTGGTCAGCAGCCTGAACTCGTCGAAGAAGGCAGAAACAAAATCGGTGAATGTAAAGTCTGTTTATTGCAATGAAAGCAATGTAACAATACTGATTGAAAGCAGTATATGCCTGGTGTTCCATCTAACTGGTGCTAAGGGCTACAAAAATTTCAGATAGGACAGGGAAACCAGGTGCATACAGCTGCTAGCCGTCTGGGGTACCACAGGCAACTTTTTGTTTTTGAAATAATTACTTAAGTAGGTTAATTTTCTAACTTAGTTAATACCAACTTGAGAAAATGAATTTGATTTGCAAAGTTGGAGAGTGCCTTCAGAAACCCCAATTTCATTTATTTGCGATAATGAAAGTCGCACATGTATCTTTTTTCGAGCTTTAAAGGAAGCCCGTTAAATACAAAACCAGTCATGTACAAAAGCAGTCATGTGACAAAGCACATTTTGAAATCAGCTGCGGCCGAGGCTGCATGGTTTGCAGCAGCAAGCTGATATGTTCATGGTGGTTTCTTCGTCTTGAGTTAGTCGGCGCATGTGACGCGCACGCTGCGGCGAGTGTGGTGAGCTGGCTGAGCAGGCTGCAGCCATCGCCAACTTATCAGCCTAACGCTGGAACTGGGTGGTCGAGTTATGGCCACAAGTTATTTTGGTTCACTCAATCGGCAGTTAAGACGAGCAAAGTCATGGCATGCGAACGTGCTCGAGATTGTTTTTGTACTTCTTTGGAGCTTGGAAAAAAGACACACCTGCGACTTTCTTTATAGCATATTTATTTATTTTCGATACTGCCAGTGTCAACTGAGACCAAAGCAGGCGGGCAAACAAATACAAATATAAATTGGGTGGGAGTCTCTGAAGGTGCTGTTCAACTTTTCAAATCACATTTATTGCCTAAAGTCAATATCGAATAAATTAGAAAAATAACCTTTAGAAACAAAAAGCTGCCGGTGGTGCGCATGATGGTTGGCAACCGTTTCCCTGGCTTATCTAAAATATAAATTTTTTAACCCTTGGCAGAAGTTGGCTGGGAGACCTGATACATCATATTATTGGTGTGTTTTTATTCTGTACACTGTATTCTGTCTTTGCAACGTAGATGCAGGAGCGCTGTTGCGTGGGGTAAATCTTAAAGCTGGGAGGTATGTGGCAAGCCTCCTTGGGGAAGCGAGTACGAAACTTCATTGTTGTTGCTGAAGTCCTGACTTTCTCATGCTGTGCATTGCATGTCATTGTCTTCATCAGCTTCCATCCATGTGCAATGAACTCGAAATCTCTACTACTGCATTACTTTTTTAATTAAGGTGCATTAAATGTTCCCAAATTTTGTAATTCGCTTACCACTAAGGCCTCCAGATAGTGATTTTGCCAATCTTAGCCTGAAACCTGAGTTTGAAACCCTGGCCTCGAACAGAAAGGGAAGTGAAATGTGAGGTGATTTTACACATTCTTTGCGTTTGGCCAACTTGGTTAAATCAGCTGTAATTTTTCTCTCTAGCAAAAATTGCCTTTTCTGGCTTTGTTGATGGTTGTGGGGTATCCAAAACGTACCATATCTACTCAATTCTTAGCAGCCCCTTTTTCTCGCATTTGAGACGACCGAAGTGGGGTGGGGGGGACTAAGATTGTAACTTACTAAAATGAAGTCCTTTCCTTCCCCCCCTTTATTTCCCAGCTATACCTCGACAAGATGGTTGCAAGAAATAATCATATATTTGGCAAACAAAGTTAGGAAACTTCTGCAAACACGACTGCAGCTCTACTTCAAAAGCTGTAGCCTGTTCTCTGCAAATTCGTTCCAGCTTTCGTTACAGCTCTCAAACAACTTACACCAAACCTAGCGACGTACGTCCGCAATGCCCCATGAAACTTGCCAAGCGCCACCGATACCAGACCCATGTGATAACACGCTGAGTTATCGGGGTTGCTTTCAGCCGGTCTTCGACCATATGTCGTCTTTTGTCTGAACACAGCAACACATGAAGACAGGTCATGTCTCGTATGCCTTGCCACCTCAGTACTCTGACAGCTTGAAGACAAAAAGTGAGCAAGCGCACCTGGCAGGCGATTTTGGATACACGCACTTTCTTGCAGAAAAGGGGGTGCATTGATTCGCGAAAATATGGTGCTTATTGTTAAGAAGTCTTAGCCATTTTTGTTCTATGAGATTGTTAGAAATTTCGAATAGCGTGCATGTACTAACATTGACTATATGATTCGCAGCACGCTTTTCAACTGTTCAAAGTAAGTATTTGAACCTTCTTAACCTGCTGTTGACGCATGCAGTGCACACGAAACAGCCCACCGTGCTGCTCGTTTTTACACGCACACGAAAAAAAAAAAACACAAGTTTCGGCAGCACTGTGAGTTGTTGCCATCCATTGACGATACGTAAAAGTAGCGTCCAACAAAAATATTCGTGAAGCACCATCTGAATACAGCTTTGCAGACAATCAAGCAAATAGTGTGCCTGGCCTGCTCAGCGATTAGCTGCTTTTGGCAATGAATGGCTTACTTAATGCAAAGAGCCAGTGTTTTGGTGGCGACTGAGAGCTGTCGCGGCAGAGGGTTTGCACGCGTGTTGGTTAGAAAACTGATTGCAGCAAGTGCAAGCCGGCGTCCGCAATCTTATTGTTTGTGATCACTGCGATAGGAGACTAGGTATGCAGATAAGGGACAAAGGTGTGTTGCAGTGGTTTATGTTTTTTTTTTCTTCCCGGTGGCCGGTCTCATCCTTCACAACTCGCGTTTATTGGAATCTGGTTCTTATCCTTGGCCACGAAAGACAAGAAATTGCTTATGAGAGAAGCGTAAATCTTGAAACCAGCCTTCTCAGCCTACACTGCAGCTGCTTAAAGTCCTCGGAACCAGGTGGCGCGTTCGGCCAGACGGATTAAACCTAGCTGAATCTCAGGGGGGTTTGAGCTCAGCAGTAGTCTCCAAATATTCTTCTGTTTTTGTCACTTGATCTGTCTTGGATTTCTGGACAAGTCCATACCATGCGTATAAGGAGTTTGCATCTACCTGAGATTTGTTCCGCACAGGCTAATGGTAGCCGGATGGCAAAAAGTTCTTGTTTTGTAAACGCTTCCAGACGCTTTCAGTGTGTTATTTGTGAGTAGGTATTTTACCGTTTAGTCAGCAGTGCTCAGTAATTTCTTTATAGCTTACTAGCATGTCCCTGCTCATAGTTTAAAGGGATACTAAAGACATCCAAAGATGGTATGCAAATCTAATAAACTACATTTGGTGACACTGTCGCCGCATATCCGGCAGCAAAACATCGAATAATTGCTGAGATATTGCGATAAGAAGGTGAGGTTTTTTCTTGTTCCCGCCGGTCGAATTCAAACTGTGCCCTCAGACTACGTAGTCGGAGTTGAGTGACGCACACTATGACGTAAGCGGAGACTCCGTGATAGCTAGCGAGCCGGCGTGGCCCGCGGCGTCGCATCCCTCAAGGGTCAACATGGCAACAGCGTACTCTCAATGACGGCCACAGCCGAAATAAATAAAACGATGAAGAGAGTAATTTACCGAGCGATGGGCCCATAAAGGAAGAAAAAAAAAAAACAGAGCGCTTGTAATGTACAATACTTTACATGTTTCTCAAGCTTTTGCGCTCCTTCTTGCACTGTGTATGAACAAACCGAGCCCTCGGTCATCGCAACGCTTCCCGACATGTTTACATACAAATAAGATTTAGTTACCAGCAAAATAGTGTCCTCGCTGCTGCGTTTGTCAGTTTTGAAGCTTCGTCGCACTTTTTTCCTTCAAGGTTTGTGCTACAGCTCTGTGTTCAGCGAAAATTACATCCACGGTAGCAGTGCATGACTGAAGTGCCGGCGCCACTACATTTGCCAGCGCTGTGAAATTCCACATGTAAAAATGGATCCAGTGCACAATATAGTGCGCATAGGCATCCAGAACATTAGTTGCAAGACGTGAGAGCAGGCAGCATGCGCCGATGGTCAAGCAGAAACACTTTGTTGTAAATGGGGCCATGACATAAAAACCAAAAATATTTCCAAGGTTCCTGTGGCGCGGCATAGCCGAGCGGTTAGCGCCGAACGTTACGGAACAAGCAGTAGCCAGTTCGAATCTTACTGCCACTGGCAGTTTTTTCTTTTTTTTCTACAAATTGATTTTTTTTTTTACCTTTTGTAATGTATTTCTGGTGCTTCGTTATTTTTAGTTTTTACTTTTTACCCGAGGCCCTTTTTTTCGCCGGGCGACGAGCGCAGTATATTGACGCTCTCCTTGGTATGAGCGGCAAGTATGCCCCTTTTGTTTACGACGCCTGCAAATAGCACGTTGAAGGTCTTGTTGACGCAGTATGTTGGTCAGATGTGCCATGATTTAGTGAACAATTGAATGATAATGCGTTTTTCCTTCGGTACTTAGCATATGTATGCTTTTCGTGGTGTACGTAGCTGCAGTCGAGCGGTCAGGTCGCAGTCGAAGCGGCGACGGCGGCGATATGCTGGCGCAGAAGTGTGAACGAAGGAGCGTGTCAGTGGCAGCGGATTTCGCTCGCTCGTGCCTCCGAATGCTCAAATGGGAACCATCAAGGCGCATCTGCTGCTCCAAGCTCGTAATTCAGGCGCTGCAGGTCCAAACAAACTATCCGACTGCGCACGAAATGCCTGAACCGAAACATAACTAAAACTGAGGTGGGCGCCTGTGGCGCCTCCAAGTATATTTTTGTATCTGCCTTGCAACGTTTACGTTGTCTTTTCGCCGTCGTTTACGTATGATAAAAGCGTGTTATTATATTCGAGACAAAACCTATGACCGCATTCAAACGGGCAACGTAATTCGCATTTGTCAGCCTCCGTGATCCCTAGCGCGTCACGTGGTTTGTAGTTGCGCGTTTCGGCTGTGGCGGCGATACCTGTATTTCTGTTCTTTCTCTTTACTGCCTTATAACAGCTCTGTTTTCAGTAAGAGTGGATTTTTTGTAATCAGGAATTAGCATTCTATCGATGCAAGCCCACTTCAGTTTTCTCTTTAGTGTCCCTTTAATGAGGGCCTGAGCTTACCTGGGAGGGGCGATTGTGGGCGAGCTCATGGGCTACCTTATTTTCCTGGAGCTAGGAGTGGGCTGGGGCCTCACCTCGACACGTTTTCAGCATCCTTTTTGCTTGTTGGGAGGCCCTTCCGTTGAGAAAATTTTCTATCACTATTTTTGAGTTGTGTATGTATTTCAGTGTCTCTTCTATTGAAAGGACAATGGCCGCCTCATCAGCCGTGTCAGCTGCGCTTGTCCTGACGAGCCGCTTGTTGCTAGATTTTGTTGATCGTCTGTTACGACCGCAACCATAACATGCCTGTTCTCGCACTTGGCGATATCGACATAAACCATGTCCCATCTTCTTTGATATATCCTCTGCAGCATTTCCGTTCTTTCGTTCCTTTTTCTCTGGTGATGCTGTGGGTGTATAATCCGTGTCAGTGCAGGGAGTGCAGTAGCCATCCTAATCATTATATTGTAAAATAGCGTGAACGATACAAGGGACCGAGGAAAGAGAAGACACAGGCACTCGTCGTATCCAGGCACGGGAGCGTCTTGCTATCGCCACAGCCTACCACACCTTGTATGAAATTGCAACACAGTCTCATGCTGTGCAGTAAACCTCGTCTTCAACTGCAAAGCAATCTTGCTCCATGCATTAAACTTCGTCGTCTTGAGAAAGTTTCGCCCCTTCATTTAACCTAGGTCAATACGCAATACACGCACGCATTCTCGGCCATTGATCAATTAGAAGCCAGGCTAGCCCGCTGCCAAAAAGCTTACCAAGCGTGGAAGCAAGCCAAGATCGAAGCGGCAGCAGCGACTGCAGCTGATGGCTAATGGTCGTGAAACTTGGTTCAAGGATATTTGAACCTCTACAATTTTTTTCTTTCTTCTTTGCTGGGAAGTAATGCTGTAATAATTTTTTAAAGAGTGCCATAGAAATAGAGCACAGTATGCAACATACAGATGTCACGGATTTAGGTCCCACTGATGGTTAAAGTGATGGAATTATCTTCTGTTTCAAAGTTTTTTTGTAATGAAGCAGATCCCACTGTCTCTTTTCAGGCTCGTCGAATGCTCGAAGGTCTCGATGACGGAACAGCCCTCGGCGAGGTGGAGGGCTGCCTCGAGTGGTTTGACACAATGCGGAAGAGTTGTAGAAAATGCATCGAAGAAGTTGTCAGTGCTGACCTTGTTGAGCACCCATTGCTGGTGCTGTCTACGCCCAAGCTGAGGCGTCTCCTGGAGATCCTATGGGAATTCCGACCTCGACGGGCTGAAGCAGGTGGCAGTGGTGACAGCATTGTGCCCGAGGCCCCTGAGTCGCTTTGCGGCATCATCTTTGTCAAGGAGCGCATTGTCGCTCGTGTTCTCCGAGACTGGCTTCGCGAGCTGGCGGCCAAGGTTCCTAGGTATGATGGCATAGAGCTGTGTTACTACAGTCATTGTTGCCACAGTTTACAGTAATTTTTAAAGCATTGCTGTGAACTAAATAAACAATCACAGGAATACGGACAGAATAGGACAGAATACGCTTCTGTCCTGTCTTTCCTTTTCCTGTCATCGTTTTGTTTAACGCATAGCACCTCTTAATGATCATGTACCAGCTAGCTCGTCAGAAAGCTTTACCACAGTTGGTAAGTGTCGTACTGAACAGGATTGTGGTTGTGAGCATAATTTGTTTAGAGCACGGACCTTCAGTTCTCAGTGTTATCTCGAAGGAAAAGAGGCGCCATGTTCTTTTGGCCATCATAGGCGCGTCCAGGGTGTCCCAGGAAGTTGACAATTTGTCTTGGTTGGAGCTTGGCAGAAAATAGCGATTCGCTCTTAACGTGTGTGAGTTTTCTAAAAAAAAACTTGCAAGAAATGGCTTGCTAATTTGCATTTGGGCCTTACGCCAAACACTGTAAGTAAGGCAGCAAAAAAGTGCAGCCCCGAACATTTAAGCGCAACTACGATTCTGCCACACAGTCCACGCTTGCCGTTTTACACTACCTTGGCCAAGTACGGAGTGAAATTTCCTCGCATTTTTAGAATGTATGAAACACTTTGTAAAAGGCCCGCCATGACTGTGCCAAATGGCTTCTCTCTTGGTGGCTTGTAGAAACCCTGTGATATGGACAACATACGGGTCGTCGAATGTCATTTACTAGCGTTGAAATTTCAAACAGTCTGCCTGGAAACTTTAATAAGGTTTATCCAACTTTGATTTTCCTTGAAATGCTGCGATGATAATAATTTGCATACTTCACCTTGCATAATATGCGCGCCTGCATTTTTTTTCTGGTCAATTGTTCTATGCTGCGTTTTATTCGCACTTATGATGGGAATGCAAAAAGGCACTTCATTTTTGGAATATGGAGAGATTCTGCATAAGCACAAGGTAATGCAGTTCGATAGGTCTTTGGATACCTTACAGAGTACGTAGTTTCTTTTTTTGCGAACTCATGAATGTAGCTTCAACGCCCGGCGGGCACTTTTGTAAAGTGGCTATAAACCCGTTAACTCGAACTCTGATAATTCAAAATTTGGGGTTAATACAGATAAATTTCCAAGTTATGCTGGGCCAGCCATATTTTCATTGCATTTTAGAGCCACCTAATTTTTACCACTGTTTTGGTTAATTTAAATGTTTTTTGTTTGCTTCAATGCTCTCGCTGTGTAAAAGGGCGGCGGCTGAAGTTGGTCTGACGCGTCGGTTTTGCGGTGCTGTGTGAGATGTAAATTCGGCCCCTCCAGCTGGTTAATTCTGAGCTTTGCTGCCAGCTCATGGCAGTGGCAGCTATTGACCCTGTATCTGCGATCGAAGCACTGCTGTATGCCATCAGATGTTGATTGGCACATCAGTGTTTTTGATCGTTTGTTATTTGAACTTGGCAATGTGCCAACGTAAATGGGGGGGGGGGCAGGGCATGGCATGGTTCTGAAAATTTAGTTGCTTTCAAGCCGCTACACATACTAGATGTCCTGTGGGTTCTTTTGAACGTGCCTCTCCTTCCAGTGCTTACATGCTCTTCTCACGCTGAAAACGTGTTTATCACGGACTGCTCGTGTCCGGTGTGGTAAAGCCTCCTTATGTGGACGCAGCTGCTCGTGACGACGCTTGCGTCCACTACCGTGGAGCAGTTCTGCCTTGATGTTCCCAACAAGAGGATTGCAGTACAGGGATGTAGAACTGTGAAAGATCGTCACCGTCACACAGTTCTCACTCAGAAGTAGAGACGGCTAGTGTCTGCTTTTTCGTCGGTTAAACTTTTGCTGGGGTGTGAATCGGTTTTCGAAAGTCTTTTTGTTGCCACTCCTTGGTTCATTCTTCAGATAATTTAAACTTCTTTGCAATCCTGCAGTCCGTTGAGGCCCTGGTTAATGTTGTTTCGCTCTGTTTGTAAGCCAGCGTATGGCTGACAGCTTTATGTTTTGGTAGTTCCTGCAGGTATGTATGAAGAGAAGTAGCACCGAAATATGGTTTTCATGCATAGATAGATGTTCATGAACCAAATCACACTTAGTCTTGGATCAGATTAACACGCCTCATAGACCACTGTTCATATATGACCAGTGGGTTTTGACGCACTGCCGATGGCTGATTTTCATGTGTTGGGGATACGTCACCTTATCTAGGCAGATAGTATAAGTGATGGTTTGTTTTCTATGTGGTCCATGTTCACTTTTTTTTTCTTTTTGGGATGTGGCGCAGAAGAAATATTTATTCGTGTCAACAAACAGGGCGTGAAGGCCATGCCAGGACACGCTACTCATTAGGCATCATTAGTATGATTCTACTACTTCTGCCGTGGAATTTTTAGATGACAGCAGAGGAGTCTGAAGACAACTTCATGGTCTCTCACTTCAGCTTAGAGATGAATCGGTCAAACATCAGCTTGGAACTTGGAGACTCAACAGCAAGAGCTGGCTTCTCCTGAACTTGAAGTATGAAACCCTTGCAGCAACATCAAAGGGGGTTTGAGCACTTAGCTTTCAGAACCTCTTTGCGTAAGTGTAATAAGAATCTAGATATGTATTCTACCTCTTGTGCAGTGCATATCACATTTCTCCAATAATATGTTGCTGTATTGCTACTGCTGGCTGCAGTCAAACCTTGTTACGTTTTTAGTTAATGTGATTTTTTATTTCATGCAATTAATATCACAAACAATAAAATATGTCATAGAGCTACTATTTTTTTCCATGTAATACATTCCCGTATAATATGATTTCCTGGTAGGTACGCTCAAAACTTAACCGTTCTGATCTTAAAGGGCATTTATCATGCCCAAACATGTAAGCAGGCCAAGCTTGGGAGAATGCAACATTGACTCTGTTCACAGGTATGCCTACATCGTGCCAGAGTTCATCGTTGGCCATGGGGCCAACCTGCAGCTTGGCTCCAAAGAAGCTGGGATGTCTTTCAGGAGGCAGTGCGTGGTGCGTCCGTATGAAGGCATCTTAGTCATTTCTGTACTCGCTGCACTGATTAAGCATGGTACAATATCTTTCTCTGATAAGCGCTGCCGTCATCTTAGATTGAACCAGCAGTGCAGAAGCTGAGCCTCCGGTCTCAGCTTTCAGATGCTTTAATGTAAATTGCAAGTATTTGTACCGGAAGCTTTGTAACACTCTCATGTACGATTCTAAAAATTTGGCGTAGACAGGGGCAAGCATGTCGGCTCTGACACCTTCAGAATACAGGATTTGTATTCCAAGTTTGCTTCGTTATTGAAAGTGTCGATATGTCCCCGACCTCATGTTATCTGATTGGGGGGACACACCGGAACTGGATGTCACCACCACTTCCAGGTTCTGAGCAGCACTTTCAATAATGATGCAAACTCGGAATATGGACCCAGCTCTAGTCTTGGTGACAGGTATCGTTTAGTTAGCCAGCTTATAGTCATGAATGTGTATGCAGACGACTCGCAAGCACAAGGCATGCCTCGTCTGCTCTTTCAGGTGTTGGAGCAGTTTCACCGCCAGGAGTGCAATTTGCTGGTGGCAACCTCAGTGGTGGAGGAGGGCATGGACGTACCCAAGTGCAGCTTAGTGGTACGCTTTGACTTTCCCGACGACTTCCGCTCGTACATACAGTCCAAGGGCCGCGCCAGGGCCCGGCAGTCGCTGTACACCATGATAACTTCCAGAGACGACTTTCCTGTCAACGGCGCCAACCTCCGCAACTACCTTGCCATCGAGGCGGTGAGTAGAGCATTACTTGCAATGTTTGCAAAGGCTGTGAGTCGTGCTCTGCAGGCCTTAAAAATAAAGGGGCTGCTTTTTCGAGTATGAGGGACCAGTATGCTGTGTCATTACATCTTAACCTGCATACATCAGACTCCAAGGAGCTTACATTGTCACATGCTATTGTCACATGCATACTGTCACATGCTAAAGATCGTATTGCGAAAGTTGTCTGCTCGAGTGCTGCATGCTCTGCATGCGGGAATCCCTGAGCTTGATGCTTCTGTTCGCGATGTTACCCGAGAAGATGGTGGCGTCTGACCGAAAGTTCGCGTCGGCGCCTGAGTGCGAAAAGCGCGCCAGCTGGTCCGATTCAACATCGTACCGATTGTACACTTCTGCTTCAGATCATATTTCAGGAGCAGCACATAAAATAGACGGCGTCAGCCTTCTTCTACCGACCGACGGTGCAGCAACAGCATACTGTAATCGCGTCTCGTCTTTTCTGCATCGATTATTTGTGCGGCGTGTCGATAATTAAATGGAACGTGCATCAAAAAATGTCTGCCCTCAGCTGCTTCGTGAAAGTACACAAATTCACACCGGTTATATGCAGCACCGGATGCCGCCAGGTTACCGCAGAGATGCCGTCCGCGAGCCCTGTGGCCGGCGGCACTCGGCTGTGCGCTTCTCCCTGACCGTCGCTACGCCTTGTTTGTTTTGCATCAAAGCCACGGCCGGCGGTGTTTTCTAATCTGTCGCTTCGCTGCCTCTCTAGCATAGCCGCTCGCGTGTTCCTGTGCGCAATTCTTGCATGTAGCTGCGGAAATTGGTGACAACCTGCACTGCCTAACTGCATATGCCGAGCTGCTTTGCTGATGTTTCGCATCGTCGATCCTGGCTCGGACGATGCGTACGAGACAAAACACGCATGCACTTCACCGTATTTACTCGCATATTGCTCGCACGTTTTTTTACTGGAAATTCATGCTAAGTTGGGGGGTGCAATAATTATGCGGGGAAAATTTTGAGTAAATGTTTTGGAGGGCTAAAAACACATTTAAATAGGTGTGAATCGGGATTCTTAGGTCAGCTATTGTAAATATAACATAAGATTACTTTCATGCAGAACTTACCCTTGTTATAAAAGTACAGGGTCGCCAAAAGCACAAATTGTTAAAGCACTTTATTTACTGCATGCAGCCTCATCATCACTCCCCGTGTTCCGTGGTATAATGCTTACAGCAGACCATACAGTTCTACTCTTGATCAGAGACTTGATCCGAGTCCGTATCGGCACAGCATTCGTTGTCTCCAGTAGCGTACTATGCAGAACCTGATGACGTCGAAGAGCCTGCTAGTAGCGCGGTTGCTATGCTGTAGCCCATACTCGAAAGATTTCAGCTTAAAAGCAGCTGTATAACTTGCGAACCACCTCACCGCGATGCGGCACCAAGAACACTGTAGACGGTGGAACAAAGCAAGCAACACGGAAGGAACGAAGGAACAGTGACAACGAGATGCGGAGACACCTCACCAAATTGAGACTATGACATCATGGCGGTAAAAAAAAAAAATGCAAGCATAACTGATAATGATGATATACCCGAGCACACTATCGCCGTCTGGTAGCGCGTGCACACAACGAGACCAGTTAGGTTCAGTAGCGCTCCAAAGATGGTACTTGTTACTACTAGCAGACGACTCTCACGGTGGTAATATTGGTGGTGCGATGATTATGCGAGGAAAAAAAAAAAGATTTTTTACGCCCAATGTTGGGGGTGCAAGCATTATGCGAGTAAATACGGTACTCACTGGCACTTACTAAACGATGTGCGAAAGCACTTAAAAAAAAAAAAAAAACACTTGATCTCTTTTTGATCTCTATCATTAAATTCGCAGATGAGTAATTCGTGCTCACCTGTAATCCGACATCCAAACTTTGTAGCAGTCTCTTGAAATGGTCAGCCCATCTTACGCCGATGATATCTGTACATTCCACGAGATGCCTCTCGCCGACCGTCATGAAAGCGCTCGTTCTGGCTAAAAACGACGACAGCACGTTTGCACGAGTGCAACTCGCACACTCATCTGCCAGCATCAATGCAGACTCATTGCTATCGTGTCAACTCCGCGAGGAGACCATCCGCCATTGGTCAAACCGCAAAAGATGGTACCAAAGCTACAGACACAGTTGACTGACCGGCAGTGCGAGAGAAGCAAGGAGTCTTGTACAAAGCCGTACTCGGCAGGAGTGCATGCTAATTGGCGTTCAGTGGTACAGGGATATGGAGGGAAGTACTTCACCGCGGTGGCCGCGGGTGTGGACAGCAGCCTGCCCGCCTGCAGGCATGCGTTCGTGAATGACCTTAGTCATTCAGGCTGCTGTCGCACGCAATTCCAAGAGGTCAAGAAACTGCAGAAACGGGCAGCTGAGGAAGACAGGAGACAAGGTTGAAAGCTATGCAAGCGCAGACGGGAAAGAAAGGCTGAGATCGATGAACGCATTCGTGAACGACGCTCGGGGAATACTGGCGCGACAACCGGAAGTCTGTGAACCGAGCATCACCAGATGGCGTTTCATGGGCGAGGCGGAGTTCGCGAGCTGTTTCCTTCGTTTTTTTCTGGTGTCTCGAAGTGTTAAGTTGAGGGAAGAGAGGAGGAGTGCCATTTTTAATTGCTGATATCTCCAGCGTTAATGAAGCTAGCTGAAAAATTCTTGCGATGAATTGACTTGTGAGGGAGTACCTGTCTTGCAACCGATTTGCCTTACCTCATTTAGGCAATTCAGTCTTTTTAAGGGCAGTCAGGAGTGCACTTAAAAGTGGTGTGCCATTTGACGTATTGTACGGCCGCAACACTGCATTCGACATGTCATTGCTGTCTTCTTATGCAGTGGCACTGGATTTTCAAGGGAACAACCTGTGTGTTTGATATTTAACAAGCCAAACTGTGAACTACGAGCCTTATAATGGGCCTCATTTTGAGGTTCAGAAATTTATTGCAAACAGTACTTCAGATAATGAAGTTTTGCCACAGCCTTCTGCTTTGCAGATCTGGCTCCCATCATCTGTTGATGCTACTGCACTCTCTTATGATTTTCTGTTTGTTATTGTTGAAAACATGTTATCGTGCCTGTATGAGGGAAGCAGTGAGGTCGTTTATGAAGGATCGCATTCACACGGGGAGAATGTTTGCCATCACCCACACTCTTTATTTGGAATGTTCTTTGTTGCCTTTAACACTGTTATTTTGATTCCAGTGACTTTCTGCTCACTGTTACCATGTTTTCTTCTTTCATCTTTTGGGACTAGGGTGTAAGTTTATCTGTGGAACAGTATTGCTTGTAGTCGTGATTTAGCTGTCCTACACTAAAGTCACAAGTATCGGTGTCACTGCGCAACAGTATGCTTAAATTTTTTGTGCGTTTCACAGGAGACTCAAACAGCGGAGGTGCAATGGGCAGGAGACGTCGCAAGTTTGATGGTTTACAACGCAACCACCATCTTGCTTCACAAATTGTAGCACAGAATATGATGTCTTCATATTTTGTGGGCTCAGCCTTGTTTGGTAAACTGGTGCAACTTCTTGTTCCGCTCCTTGTTGTGTGAAACAACCTTGTCTGAAATTGCGATTCAAGGTATGATACTTGTACATGTGAGTTGTAAAACTTGGCAGCTGTGTATATCCGCAATGGGTCACATGATTCTCTCAGTCACAGGATGAGTGGGTCATCATCAATCACGTGACGTAATGGGGGCATTCACATGACTTGACAAGTTACGAACATTTTCATTAATAGTTCACCATATATGTCAGCATCACACACACCTTATATGTCATGCACCCTTCCACAACTGTCACCGACACATCTGTCACATCATGTGAATGCCTTTTTCGTATTATTTTTTTTCACTTGTCTTTGTTTTGTTTTTGTTTTTGTTTTCTGTCTTTTACAGATATTGATGACCAGGTGCCACGAAAGGGCGGCACCACTGAATTCAGAGGTGGTGCTCAGCTTTGCCATAGACCAGCTGCTGCCCCCATACATGCCTGTGCAGAAGGACGGGGCACCTCGCATCACGCTGGGCTCTGCCATCGGCCTCGTCAACAGGTAGGCAACCCTGTATGCCATCTGAGGAATGCCATCTCTATATAAAAATACCCCCAGGGGTGGGCAAATATTCGAAATTTTGAAAATTAACTGTGTACATTTGTTGTTCAGTTCCAAAAGCCGATACAGTTAAGCCTAGTTATTACGAAATTGTAAAATATCCATGAGTTTTCATAACATCTGCGTTTTCAGTTTTTGTGTCAAGACTCAAAAGAGCAGTGCAGAATGAAAACCGGGCTAAGAATTCAATCTAAGGGAAACCACCTTGAAAGTGTACGGTAAAACGTAGTTACTCAAAGTTATAGAAGCGGTGAAACATTTCGCATTCGCGTGACGTGATTGTGATAGCAGCCTCCGCTACGGCTTGCGTAAAGCGTCTACGAGAGAGCGGGGAAAGTGAACACCCCTTAGAGAACAAATTCTCTAAAGCGTGTTGGGAAAGCAGGGCTGCAGAGGAGTCAAGAACATGGGGTAAAGAGTATGTGCATTCACATTGCCGACAGCAGGAGGCGCCTGCATCTTCACGCATGTTCCCGTTCGTACGCCACTGTTGCCCCAGGGAACCGATTGTGTCTCGTGTCACTGGCGCTCTCCGCTGTTTCCACTACCGATGCGCGAGAGCTCACAAGCAACTGCGTGGCTGTGATGGATGCACACTGCTCGCCCCGCATATTTTTTTCTTTGTCTTATTTCTTTTCGCTGCTTTTCAGCACAATTTATTTGTAGTACCGCGTTCCAAAAGCAAAAGCAGTGGCGGCCGTTCTGTTTGCCACATAGATACGCCGTTGGCACTTAAACATGACGTGTATGTCAGCTGTGTTCGCTCGCTGCTATCATACAGAAAGCCACCAAGCACTTGACAAAACTGGGATAGAAACATTGTTCTCACTTTGGTTCCATCACAAATGCAGACATCCATTGTGCAGATATTCAGTAGATAAAATTACTGTAATGCAAATGGCTTTCGGCTTGTTTTTCAGGTCCATTTAGTTTATTTCAAACATTTTTTTTTATGGTCTCTTGAGGGCCGCCTTAATGAGAGAGTTTACTTTATTCAGCAGTGATATGACAGCTCTGCCTGGTTTTGTGCATTTACATCCTGTGCAGTAAACTGGTATACAGAACCCTGCATAAGAAACAGGCTGCGGAAGTTAGGCACTATAATTAACAATGCTGAGCTTATGGGTTTATTCTGTAGTCAATGGTCCTGAGTGGTCGCGTCACAGTCAGAAAAGGTAATTTCATTTGTACCGCTTTTGGAATAGGGTACGCATTTCTGCGTAATTCTAGTTTGATTGGTTTTTAAACACCACATGCATTCTGACAGAAGTCAAACAGTATGTTGTTGTCTTTTTTCATTTATTTTTTTCACTGGTCGGAAATTTGACAAGATATTTTATTCAACATTCGAAGGCATTTTATTCCTATATTCATGTTCAATTCATATTAAAAAATTTCAGTATTTGCCCACCCCTGAAAATAACAGTAATGCCAGGCAATATCCAAAGTAGCGCAATTGGCCTAATTGCACATCTGAGTGCTCCTGCGGATATCCTGAAGTTAAGGAAAGTAGAACTGAAGCTACCATATTTTCACGGTTCGAAGCACCTCCCCCCATTTTTGCGAAAAAAGAATTATGAGGAAAACGTTTGAATGTGAATGTAAGTACCTCCGTTCTTTGCGAGGAAGAGTGCACATACAAGGCTGCCTGCGTGCTTGTTCACTCAGTGTGTCACAGGCATCACTACCCCGCATTGGTTTGCTTGGTGTCAGCTCTTTCATAGCTTCAACGGAAGTCAGCATGAGTGTGAAGAGGGCTGCCATAGCTTGAAGTTGAAGAGAACTTGAATCGCATTTCCGAAGTTGTTTGTAAGTTTTGTTTGCTGAATAAAATGTTATCTCTCGTGCCCATCTCTTCAAGATACTGTCACAAAAACGGGGCAGGGGGAGGTTATTTTAGAGTTCTTGAATCTAAGCAACCACCCTCCCCCTCTCTTATGGCATCGTGATCAAGAAGAAAAGGGGGCACTTAGAATCGAGTAATTGCGGTGATTGAGGTATATTTCAGAAATGGCAGACATTTGACAAGCGTTGTACCTGCTGTAGTGTGGACAAAGGGAGCAGTAACCACTTTTTCATGCAGTTCAGATTCAAGGAGGTCTGTTTCAGGGATCTCAACCTTCGATCTCACCTAAAGGACAGCCTGTCAGTACGCTTGGTGCTGAAGGGCCTTTGCTGCGGCTTTGGCCAAATGTCACGCCATCTATTATCGCTCTCAGCCATGCGCTATATGTTACTGAGCTGCGCTATACTACTGTATTTACTCGCATAATGCTTGCACTTCTTTTCGTGGAAAATTGATGCGAAGTTAGGGGATGCGATAATTATGCAAGGAAAAGTTTTCTAGCAAATATTTTGGAATACTAGAAGCAAATTTAAATAGGTTTGAATCGGGATCCTTAGGCCAGCTGTTGTATAACCAGAATATTACTTTCAAGCAGAACTTACCGTTGTTATAAAAGTGCAAGGTCGCCAATGGCACAAATTGCTAAAGCACTTTATTTGCCGCACGCAGCCTCATCATCACTCTTCATGTTTTGTGGTATGATGTTCACAGCAAATCGTACAGCTCTACTCTTGATCAGAGACTTGATCTGAGTTCATGACGACACTGCAATTGCTGTCTTCAATAACATACTGCGCAGAACTTGTTGATGTCGAAGTGCCTGCTGACAGCGCTGTTGCCATGCTGTAGCGCGTACTCAAAAGCTTTCAGCTTGAAAGCAGCTGTATAGCTTGCGTACTGCCCCATCGCAATGCAATACTAAGACCCCGGTAGACGGTGGAACAAAACAAGTAATACGGTCGGAATGAAGGAACAATGACAACAAGACACGGAGTGACATGGGGACACTTCTCAAAATGATGACGACAACTAGGAGCATATTTTGGGATGATGATGATGATCTACCCGAGCACACTATCGCCACCTGGTAGCGCATGCACACAACTAGGCCAGCTAGGTTCCAAAGATGGCGCTTGCTACTACTAGCAGATGTCTCTCGCGGTGGTAATATTGGTGGTGCAATGATTATGCGAGGCAAAGAAACGGGCAGCAACAATGCTCGTGGACAGAACTGTGTCTAATGGGGCTAGTAATGGTTTCGTATTAAAAACACCACATCGATAGTTTGTGCTGGCTGCGGAGGCGTAGCGAGAATTAGGATGTTTAGATGAGGACTCATTGGGCACTGCCTGAAGGTCTCTTCACCACTTCCCCTCCCCCCCCCCCTCCCCTCCCACCCATCAGAATAAAAAAAACTGCGTTTTGATCTCGCTAGGATGTAGCAGTGTCCCTTTGTTCTACTGCCCTTGCCAGGTACTGCATGATTCTTCCAGCCGACATGTTCACACGCCTCAAGCCAACCTACGACATTACCCCTGTGCATATTGAGGACAAGGAGATGTTTGTGTGCACCATCTACCTGCCCATGGCCAGCCCACTCAAAGAAGCCATTAGGGTATGGTGGTATTGATGACTGCTCTGTTCTTTCTTTTTTCTTTTTTTGCATTGGGTGTTGCTGCTACTCCCCCTCCTTAAAATCTCATGGTTGTTTGCCTGCATTTAATGGCATCTCTACTTAGTGAGCTCACTTTGCCCGTTGCCATTATTGGCCTTATGACCAGTGATGAGACATGTAACCCAATAATTACTGGTGAGTCATGTGATGCAGTTATTACCTCACACGAGGATGACTTTACACTTGGTCATGACTCCTTTAACAGCTGATATTGAAGCTTGTTTCACATTATGAGAACACCCATTCAATTTTCATTTTATTTTTTAAAGCTTTTATAACCTTTTATGTGTAATTTTTCAGTAGCACTTCAGCCATTATCAACATATAAATAAGACATGGGGAGCGGCGAATTTCTTGGTTTGTAAAGCTGATTTTTTGCTGATAAATGATTTTTTTTTTCTTCAAGTTCATATATTTTTCAGACTGATTATTCGGACCATTTCCCTAGTTTCACCAAGTCCAAAAAAATTGTGGGTGTTTAAGCATGGCTTGAACGTAGTGATAGAGCGAATGCTATGAGTGTGTCAGATTTAATGTGCTGCTGTCACAACGTTCGAACGAACCTTCTGTCCTAGCAACTTGCAGTTATCGTTCGCCTCTACCAACTACCGAGTTATCTGTCTTCTGCTTCTTCTTCCTCTTCTTCTTCCTCTTCTTCATTTTCCTTCTTCTCTTTACTTCTTTTGTTTTTTCTCTTTTTCTTCTTTCCTTTTTTTCTTGTTCTTCTCTTCTTTTACTTCTTTTTCTTTTCTTCGTCTTCAATGATGCCACTCCGATGACTTGAAAACTCTTTTGCTACAAAAATCAGTTGGCGATTTATATCATTCCGAAATTTGTACCAACTGTGTTCATATAACCGAGATTCTACCATGTTAGCGTACGAGCTTGCTGAATGTGGTGGCCCAGTGTTGGTTGTATCATGATGCAAGTAAGGGCAAGAAACCCAATGTTTGCTGCCTGCTACTAGTGTTTAGTGTATCTCCTCTATTTTATACTGCTTGTCTCTCTTCAAAGTTGTAATGTGACAGAACCATCACGTTATATTGTGTATTATCTCTGCTGTTTCTGAAGTAGCACATCTGTAATACACTCCCAGGGGCGGCCAATGGAAACGAAGAGGTATGCCAAGATGGCAGCTGCCCTGGAGACATGCAGGCGGTTGCACCTAATAAGTATGTATAGTCATCTTGCACTTTTGTCAGCACCATCTGGTGGCTTACTGATAAAAGCTCATACTGCATGACCACTAATGCAGTGAACTTGCATCTGTGCATGCAGTTCATTCAAAACTGGCATTCCCATGATTCGAACATAAAACTATAGTAGAACCTCGGTGATGTGAATCTCACGGGGTTGCGAAAAATTCCTCTCATCCGAACATTCGTATCATCAAAACGAAAAAAAAAAATAAGTATGCAGAAGCATGGGAAAGGCAGTCGCGTTGACCTGTCTATTTCCAAGAAGGTTTATTACGGTCGTGCAGTCACAGCTCACCACTTGCCTCCGCAGACTTTTTGCAGTGTGTACAGCACAACAAGAGATAGCGACGCGCCAGCCGCGTGGCGCCGCAGACTGCTTGCGTGTGTACAGTGCGTCTAGCGGTCGTGAAGTCTACGATGTGCGGCCTGTACACGCCCGGCATGCGCGCTGCCGACCACTCACGGCCGCGCGCTACTGCAAACTTTTCGGGATGTGGAAAACGATCGCGATACTGGTTATACGCGGTCCGTGTGCCTCTGCGTACTTCTCTAGGCGCGTACAGCATGACACGAGATGGCAACATGCGGTCTGCGCCGTGCCGCTAACTGCTCGCGGAGCCAGCGATGTGCGGTCCGTGCGCGCCCGCTGCGTATGCCGCTTATAGCTTCTGCAGTAGAGACATTATCAGTTTGTGAGCCACGTGCCGCTGAAAGCCCTTTGCGACATGAGCCCGGCAGACACTCGAGACGTCGGCGAGGTGCGGACCACGCATCAACGCAAACTGCTCGTGATGCGGGATGGTTTTGTTTCTTAATGGTACCTTTGCAAATGACAGCACATCGAGTTCAGTGCATTTTGAGGATGCGTCTTCTGTCGGAGAAGCAGGCTGCAGAAATAGAAAGGTTGCTTGCGGCTGCACCTGGAGAAAACTTACTGGTCAAGAAATTTGTTTTCTACAATGATGGATGACTGTGTGTTGCACCTTCTGTCTCTTCTTTGCCAGACGAGTTTGACAGCAACTTGCTGCCCGTGAAACGGGTGCTGAGCGAGATAAACGAGTATGATGATGTGCCTACTGAGGACGACGTGCCCCCGGGCATGCCTAAGCCCGGCACCAAGAAACGGAGGAGAACCTATCAGAAGCAGGTAGGTACCTCGGGCACGCTCTTACAGTGGTTGCACTTTGACTGGATCTACTTGGCCTCATCCCGTCCGAGCTGGCTGCATCAGTTAGCCTGGTTGGTAGAACATTTGCTGTAGGCAAGCGGTGGTTCTGGGAATGACAAATTTTTGATCGAGTGTAAAGTTTTTATTCAAAGAATGATTGATGACCTAGACAGAAAAAGCAGAAAGGTAGGCCTAAAAATCAATTATCAGAAGGCTAAGGTAATGTTCAACAGCCTCGAGAAGGAACAGCAATTTACATGTGCTAGGCAAATATGCATACTTGGGACAGGTAGTAACCGCAGAACCAGAGCTTGAAAGGGGGTAACAAGGTGAATAAGATTTTGATGAAGTGCATTTCTCACAGATTGTGACTTGCTCTCATCGCTATTGTGAAACGTTTCACCGCTTTTGATACCTTTGAGTAACTTTGATTTACTGTAAACCCTTTCACGGTGGTTTTCCATACATTCAGTTCTTATTCTGGTTTTCGTTCTGCATTGTCATTTTCAGTCTTCATGCGAAAACTGCATATGAGAAAAACCTGGATGTACCAAAAAATTGTGGACATTTTACAATTTCGTTATAGTCCAACTGAGGACGAAATTTTCGGTGAAGGCTTTGTAGCAGTTTGACTACGCTCTCATGGTAATAAGTAACCACTTATTACATGCTGGTGTCTTCAGACTGCCGATATCCATGAAATTTTAACACTTCTTCCTTTCCAGAATGAGGAAGAAAAAGCCAAGATGTCGAGACAGCACTGTTGGTAGCAGGTGTTCTCTTTGATGCTGTGAGTCGAACTCAAAAGAGATCGAGGGTTCACTTGCATTAATGAGATTTCACTGTATTTCGTCCTCTTATTTCGAGTCACGCCTCTCATAAGCTGAGCAGATTAACGAGGTTTCGTCCTGTTCGCATATTCTGCCACATTGCATATTTTTTCGCCCACTTCAGGTGTGTCAGCTGTTTTCTGAGGCACGGGTCCTGATTCCTGGGCAATACCGCCTGCACGTGCTGGTGACGGAGCTGGTGTCCCTGGCATCTGAACTCCAAAATTGGCGGCAGGAGACACTCTTTAACCCACAGGAATGCCCCTTGTGGTTTGGCCTCCTCCTTCACGACGACATGCCTTCCGTAAGGATGATGTCCTTGTCAACATCAAACCTTGTCCGAGTAGCGCTGAATGATGGGAGAGCAAAGTGGGACGTCTTTATATCTCACAGTGTTGAAGTCGCTGATTTCTAGATTTTCATTATGTGCCCTTTTAGTGGGACGTCATCACGAGCGCCATGGAAGCAAAAACTGTCCTGCATCGCCATGTGTGTAAAGCTTCAACCTGCCAACTGTGGTGGGTGAAAAGGGGAAAGTCTCCATTTTTCTCCCACCTGGCCTCTCCCTCCTCCTCACTGAAGAGGGGGAGAGAAAACAAAAGAATGACTCGGTGAAAACGTAAAAGACTAAGAATCGCTGAACAAAAATGAATCTGAGAAGCTATTGCAACTATTGCAAACAGAATTTGAATAAATTAGTGAAGGACAGTGAAGTTAGGCTTGGAATAGATTAACAGGTGAAAGAAAACATGGTATCTCATTTCTTTCACATCAGTCCATTTGATCTCCCTCTTAAATTATGCGCGCATTATGAACTGTTCAGAAGCGGCTTCAGAGCTAACCTTGCACTTTCATCTGGGGCTAATTAAAAATCAAAATAAATAAATAAAACATAGTTGCCCACACTGCCTAATATGCAGTGGGCTTAAACATATAAAATTATATATTGTAAAAAAGAAAATTTTGCATTGCAGAAAAAGAAAGAAAAGAGAAAAACGAAAGTCGCAATAACTCAAGTGACTATGGTTCTTTAACGTGCTGTGGCACTTCACAAGCAAATAGGTATTGCTACATATTGTCTGGATTGAAATGCGACCAGATTACTTCATTAGGCAGCTGCATAGTCAGGATTGATGACCAATGGAACTGGCTTACAATGTAGAAATACTTTCCAGTGTAGTTGCGGAGTTTTTTTTTCAGGTATTTTACACGTTGCCGTTAGGGCTGTTGTAATGTCAACTCCCGCTGCCAAGAAAGAAAAGAGCACTTGTATGGTTTGTTAAATGTGGTTGCTGATCTGAACACTATAGCACATTTTTAATGTAGCCGCAGCACGCACGAATAGAAAGAAAAATGGATGAACCAGTGAAGATGTGTGCACATGTTCATGCCACAGTGTGAAATGTGACCTAGGCTCAGCCACTCTCTCAGATATTAAATCCTAAAAGCCGTGAGCCATCGTCTTCATGCTTACGTAGCTTGTTTCATGCAAAATCAGCTATAATAAGGTCTTTCTTTATTTTTTTTAAACCTGGGAAAGCACTGCAGCAACCGAGGTGGCAAAAATTGTGGGGGTGTAAGCATGGCGTGAACTTAGTGATAAGCTGTGAGTGTTGCAGCAAATTTTTCTGCGGACAACTGAACTTAATGTGAACGGTCGAACAAACCTTCCGTCCTAGCAACTCCCTGTTGTTGTTCGCCTCTACCAACTAGTATTGAGTTACCTGTCTTCTTCTTTTACTTCTTCTTTTTCTTCCTCTTTTTCTTCTTTTCCTTCTTCTTTCTCTTCTTCTTTTCTTGTTTTCCTTCTTCTTCTTTCCTCCAACTCCTGGTCCAGCTATTGGTCTATACCACGTGACAGTTGCTAGGCAACGGTCACGTGGCACGGTGCCATGGTGCAATGCCAACGGCTTGAAAACCTAGCGCAGTGTAGCTTTTGCTACGAAAACTACTGGAAAAGATCCCAGCACCAGGAAAAGAGAAGCTGTACCATTCCTTGTGTGTCACTTCCACACTTTCAGAAAACAATCTCTCTTTCACAGAGGACAGGATGTTGGTGTAAGAGGGTTTTTTTTTTTTTTTTTTTTTTTTTTTTTTTTTTTTTTTTTTTTTTTTTTTCGGTGATTGGCACTAGCTCACTATTTCTCCAGTTTCCTGACCTGAAGAATGACATGTTATGTGCTTTCTTGAGGATTGTAACTCTTTTCTGTCAATGCAGCTGCCACGCTTCCCGATCTTCACGCGGTCCGGTGACGAGCTGGTGTCCGTGTCGAAGCCGACCACTGTCAACCTCTCTGCAGTGGAATGCAACAAGCTGCGGCGCTTTCACTGCTTCCTCTGGGATGACGTGTTGCGGATGAGGGAGAGGCCTCTGCTTTCCTTCGACTTGAAAGCTGCCCCCAGTGGCCCAGTCATCGCTCCAGTGTTGAAAGGTGATCGACAAAGAGAGCTTGCCAAAGTTTTTGTTGAGGAACGGGGGTGGCGCAGTGGTTAGGACGCTCGACTACTGCTTTCTAGGATGCGGGATCGAATCCCGGCCTCGGCGACCGCGTTTCGATGGAGGCGAAAAGCAAGGCGCCCGTGTTCTTTGCGATGTCAGTGCACGTTAAAGAACTTCAGGTAGTTAAAATTTCCGGAGTCCTCCACTGCGGCGTCTCTCATAGCCAGAGTCGCTTTGGAACGTTAAACCCCACAAACCAACCAAACTTTTCTTTTTTCATTCAGTAAAGCACAGGACTGCTGTATGCAGAACTGTACTTTGCAGTGATTGATTATATTGCACCAAGAAAGAATATTGGAAAGGATTTTCAGATATATGAAATCTATTCTCCTACAGTCTGTAGTGTCTGCCTCACTGTGTAGACATATTTAGGAATCACCACTGGAGAAAGCTTGTTATTTGATGCAAAAATCGCAGGCATCCTTGTAAACCATATCTTGAGGATAACTTGAATATGCTTGTGCAAATGTTCTATAATTTTGAATATTTGGTCAAATTGCAAAGTTGTGATAATTCGAGCTTATTTATAATAATTGGTTCACTGGAAAGGAAAGGCACAGCATCTGTTATTTATAATAATTGGTTCACTGGAAAGAAAAGGCACAGCATCTGTCGCAATTGCTCTGTGGACACCTGAACTGCACTGTAAGGAAAGGGAGGAAGGTGGGAGTGGAAAGTGAGAAAGAGGAGCCGTCGTAGAGAGGTAGCTACATAGTAATTTCGACCACCTGGGATGTTTAACGTGCACTGACATTGCACAGCACACGGACGCCTCTCCGTTTCGCCTCCATTGAAACGCAGTCGCCTTTCGAGCTTATTTAATTCAAAATCTCGGATAATTTAAAGAATTTCTCATAATATCTTGCTTGAATTTGTTTACAGTTCAAAGTGGCTGCTAGCGCCATCCCGATTAGTTCGAAGGTTTGGGGGTACTATGTGTAAACGCTCGATTATGATTCTGCTGGAAATCCAGGAAGTGACTGCCTTTGATAACTGCAAAGTAATTATAAAAGGCTGATGCATGACGTGTGAAGTGCCCCAGTTCTAGTACTTCCAGCACAATAAACCAGTCCATTTTATGCCTCATGGACTGCCGCAGCGCACTTTAGCAGGAGAGGTGCGCTTTGCTGCAGCGCAGCAGGGTACTCTGGTTTGTGTCATGTGCTCTTGGTGCTTTGTGAAGATGCAGCCTAATAGCATCACTGCATATTTTGTGACTGGTTGACTGCACACGACACCAGCCTGTGCTGTTTCATCGAATGGTGTAACTGCGTTTGGAAACTTAGGTTACTGGCATCTCTGATTACTTTAAATGCTCCAGCAGATTTAATTGTTGGGCTAGCTGCTGTTCTCAATTTAATCTCATAATTTCCACCGCATCAGCACACGGCCAGGGAAGGGGAGAACGGACACTGCACTGACTGACGACTGATTTAACTGAGCACGAACAGCTTAAATGCCCTCATACCAGCACAGGTATGCACCGTGCAAGGGTGAAAGAAACAACGTATCGCACCTTTATCGCAGAAAGGTTGAGGTGTACATTAAGCTGGCCTGTTTTGTTTGCATGGCTTGAACTAGTTTTAGATGAGCAGCGGACACACTGTGCACCCTGTGAGAGGGCTTGTTCCCAGCAGGGCTTCGTGCATAAAAAAAAAAAAGAAGCTGTTAATTTTCTTGCGTATCAGCTGCAGTAAAGAAAATTTGTTCATTTACACAACTCATTTGCACTGACGGTCGTTTGCTCTGAAAAATGGTAGAGAAATGGGAGGGCAAACTTACAGTACTCTCTAGGGCATGGACATGGTTTGCTGCTAGTCAGTCAGGCCACACGCAGTTGCAGAAAGCAGGATACAAAGCCGTTTTATTACTATCATTTTTTGCTATTCATCAGTATTTGCTCCTGATCACTCTCCTTGTTTACAAGTTTACTGCTTCCTTGATTTATGCAAATGCATCCTATGGGAAACCATGGAACAGAACTCTGCAGTGATGGCCAGCAATGGCTACAAGCTTGGGGGCGAATTTTTCACGGCCATATTTGGCAGTCATTAACTTCGCCCAATCGAAACAACACGTTCCCACAATGAAATTTGTTGCCTGTGTCCAGTTCTTTAATACCGTTTCTTGGGCTAGTTGGTTCATATTTGTACTGTGAAAAACTGCGCCGAAATAAACACACCACAAGACAGAAGACGGGACAAAGGCGCTTTTGTCCCGTCTTCTGTCTTGTGGTGTGTTTATTTCGGCGCAGTTTTTCACAGTCCAGTTCTTTCTTATGCTCAAATAATTTGAGAACCTGATTAACTCAGATGTTTTTTTACACTCTCAGTGACTTCAAATTAACGAGGTTTTACTGCATTTGTTACTTAGTTGGAGCCAAAAGTTTGATCTACACAAAGGTCCAGATGTCAAGATATTGACGTGGCCTCAATGGTGTACTATAACATTGCTGTAGCAAATTTTTCGGCGCGAAGCGAATTAGAATACAGTTTAACCTCTATGTGACGAACCTCCATGTAGCGAATTCCTTGATATTACGAAGTTTTTTCACGCAGAGCAGAGCGAGCAGTGTGCGTCCATCACCGTCATGCAGTTGCTCACATGCTCTCGCGTGTTTGTAGCGGGAAACAGTGGTGAACGCCTGCGTCTTGAGGCAGAGTCATATTCCTGAGACAACAGTGGTGAGCGAGCGGGAACATGCGTGAAGATGCAGGCACCTCCTTGCCCGGCGGCGGCGCGAACAGGCGTGCTCTTTCTCACGCGCTGACTCCTCCGCCACCTCCCTGTTCCCCGCTCCCTCTTAGACTCGTCGTGCAAGCCACAGCGGTGGATGCTGCTGCCGCAGTTGTGCCACGCCCTTAGCGCAATCGGGAAATGTTTCACCGCTTCTGTAACTTGAGAAATTTTGATTTATTCTAAACACTTTCAAGGTGGCTCCCCTTGCGTTCAATTCTCTTTCACCACTAATGTTCATGCTTTACATGATAAATCTGGAACGGATGGTACAAAAAAGTAACCTAGGTTTTAACCTGTCATATAGATTAGGCGGAAAGGCGGTAGAGCAGCGCCTCCCTGGTTTGATGTATGCAGACGATATTGTGCTGCTAGCAGATGGCCAGGAAGACTTACAAACTCTAGTTAAGTACATATTGCACAGACGAAGGGAATGCTCTAGGCTTCCGTTTCAGCGCAGTCAAGGCAGCTCTGATGATTTTCAACAGCTCAACTGACCACGGTCTTAAAATACAAGGCCATGAAATACCCAGAGTCGCAAAATATAAATACCTCGGGGTATGGGAATACGAAGGATTGGCATACATTGAAAAGCATGAGCAATCACTTAGGGCAAAAGGGCAAACAAATGCCGGGATAATGAAGCATAGGGCATTGTGGGAACACACGAGATATCAGGTGTTGAGGGGTATTTGGAAAGGAATTATGGTGCCCGAGCTTACTTTCGAAAATGCGGTTTTGTGCCTAAAAGCAGAGGTACAGTCGGAATTAGAAATAGTAAATCAGAGAGCCGTCGTATGATTGGCACTGGATGCCCACGGCAAAACCACAAATGAGGCGGTACGGGGAGATATGGATTGGGCATCTTTCGAAGTACGGGAAGCTCAGAGTAAAATATTATATGAGGAACGCCTGAGGAAATCGGACAGCAACAGGTGGGCAGCTAAAGTAATTAAATGCCTATACCTAAAAAGCGTTGACTCACAATGGAGGAAAAGAACTAGGAAACTAACCAGTAAGTATGCTGGTCACACGGACGAAGAAATAAAGAGCGTTAAGCAACTGCCAGAAGATCAAATCAGTCGATATTGTCGACCATAAACCCTGACTGCTCATTGGAGGGTCAAATTCTAAAGTTAAAGCTCAGCTACTTTGGTCATCTGATGAGAAGAGAGGAGTCGCTGGAGAAAGATTTGATGTTGGAAAAGGTTGAGGGTCGCCGGAGAAGGGGTAGGCAGCGAACGCGATGGTTAGATGGCATTCTCGAGGCATTGCAGATGAAGCTATGTGATGTTAAGAAGATAGTGAGAGACCGGAAAGCGTGGCGTGACATGGTCCATAGGGTCACGAAGAGTCAGACACGACTGAACGCCTGAACTGAACTGAAGCAACAGGTGAAAAGCACACAAGGTAAAAATTGGATAAATTCTGTCGAAAAGAAACAGAGTGTAGAACTATACTGAAAGTGGAAAAGGCAGATTAAGAAGGGCACGTTAAAGATCCATAAGTGGTCGAAATTGCTCTGTATCCCTCCCGCTACGGCTCCTCTTTCTCTCTATTAACTTTCACTTCTACCTTCCTTCCCTCCCTTACGGCATGGTTTAGGTGTCCACAGAAACAAGTGTGATAGATACTGCGCCTTTCCCTTCATGTGAACCAATCAATCAGTCAAGAAGGAAGCTTTCTTTGATAACTCAAGAGGCAGTGCCCTACTTTTTGAAGCTAGATTAGGGTACCTTAGAACACGTAGCTACAAAAAGAGATTTAACCATGAAGATGACACATGTGCAGTATGTGGTATATCTAGAGAAACAATTAACGATCTTATACTCAAATGTGATGGTATCCATTTGGAAGGCGATGCAGGCGTAGCCACTCTTCCTGAGGCCCTGGGATTTAGAGATACCAGTGGCCGGGTGAATGAACTTACGGTAGAAACTAGCAAAAAATGATTGAAAGATTGGTGGCTTAAAAGCAGAAAAGTAACAGTGTTAGTAATGTAGAAACAAAAATTCAATAACTAAAATGATGCTGCAGTTAACCGATCTAAAACAACAATTAGGATATAAGGGAAAAAACAAGCATTGATAGCAACTGCTACCACCCCATTTCAAAGGGGATGCTCCTATATTCCATCCATCCATCTTAATCTGGTTTTTGTTCTGCATTGTCCTTTTTGTCTTTTAAGTCTTCATGCAAAAACTGCATATAATGAAAACCTGGATGCAATGAAAAATCGCGGATGTTTTACAATTTCGTTATAATCATGTTTAATTGTAATCGCAAACTGTGCAAATCAAATGTTTTTCAAATACTATCAAGTTAATGAATTAAATCATTCTTTGAGGAATGGCAAGAAGGAAGTGAATTTATTAGAGACATGTGGGTGAACAACTTTTGGGTGTAAAACGAATATAAATTGTAAAAATTAGTGGCAAGTATAGAATGCTTTTGAATAGTTTTGAAAATTAGTACAGGAAGCTGAAAACAAAGAAAAATGTTTTGTCACAAGACCAGCTGTGAAAAGAAACAGTGATATGGCAAAAAAAAAAATTGTTTACTTATCCTCGTAATTTGTTATACCTGTAAGGCCTACAGGAATTAAATAAAATAGCAGGGATCATGTAGTGTTATACCTTGTGTACAGTTATTTGATAACGATTGCTGTCAGTGAAGAGTCCAATATGACAGTTTAACTCATTGCTTACACACATATTTGATGAAAATTGCACTGTTCACATTGAACCACAAAACCATTGCCTATACAAGCCTAAACTTGATAATTATGCCTTGTTTTTGTGTGGCAGGCATATTGTAGGTCTCAGATGATAACAAGACATGGGTGGTCCGATGTGGCGGAAGCTATTCGAAACTCATAGGGTATTTTAGGAGGAGTTGTCGTGTGCATTTTGCCTCCTAGTTGCTAAAGGGGGCTTAACAAATGGCCAACTTCTCTGTGCAGATGGTGACGCTGCTGTAATCGATTGGTCCTTCGTCGATGTCGTTCTGAAAGGGATCGTTAGAAGACCCGTGCCCGAAACTGGCTACGAGTTTGAGAGCCGCGTCTTCGAAGATGCCGTAGTGATTCCCCGCTACACGCCTCTGAACTACAGGCACCATACATACTACTTGAAGCGGATTCGTCATGATGTCAGCGTCGGCACCGAAGATGGCAAATACACTATCCGCGAGTACTTGGCCCACTTCCACGGCTTGCATGTGACAGACTTTACACAACCATTGCTGGAAGTGTTCTTCACCGAAGTCCGATTGAACCTCTTGACCCCGCGCTACCGAAATCGAAAGGGTGACGTATTCATCAAGAAGAGCACAACGAATAGGCGCATTGAGCTGCGTGTTCCGGAATTCTGTGATGTCCACCCTGTCCCAGCCAGCGTCTGGCGCAAGGCAGTCTGTCTTCCCAGCATCCTGTACCGCCTCAACCAGCTGCTTGTCATGGAGGAACTCCGTTCCTCCATTGCTGCCGAAACAGGCATCGGACTACGGACCTTCGAGGGGCAGTGGCCCATCTTGGACTTTCAGAGTGCCGTGTCTGAGAGCGCTTCGATCAGCTTCGTTCCTGGTGACAAGGTGGAATTCGGGACTTTGCTTCCTACACACGGGGAAGCGGGCGAGATTCGGATGCCTCGCCTGTCCCGATCATTTGAGTACCAGCCCAGGCTCGATGGCAACCCTGGTCCGAGTCCCGGCCTCTTGCTGGAAGCAGTGACGTCTGCAAAAGCGGCGGACGGTTTCGACCTCGAGCGTCTCGAAGTGCTTGGCGACTCATTCCTGAAGTTCACAGTGACCATTGACCTGTTCTGCGGAACGACATCGGCGCAGGAAGGGCTGCTGACGCAGACGCGTGCCCGCATCATCTGCAATCGGAACCTCCACAACCTCGGGTGCAAAATGCACGTGGGGTCCATGGTGGCTCAGGAACAGTTTGTGCCGCACCGGAATTGGCTTCCACCTGGCTACTGCATTGAAGAGGGGGTCGAAGACATGATGATGGACACGGATTTCGTCTTCTGGATTATCCAAAGGGACACCAAGATTCTGGAAAAGCTGACAACAGAGCAACTCCATGAGGCCTATCTGGTGGGTGGATCAATCTGATTGTCACACGGGAGTCGCCCTTTTGTGCTGGCCAAAATTGATTGTGTAGCTGAATTTTAGAATTGGCAATTGCAGCTTGCGCTTAAGACTTGACAGATGGCAGTACATTTTTACGAGCTGTGTAATTAAAATCAGTTCTGTATTTTGAGTGCCATTTTTTTTCCCTAGCTGTTTGATTTAAGAGTCTGTTTCTATAACACAGTTTAATTACCTCATCATGCTATAATACAATACAGCTAGTTTGCAAGTTCTAAGATGTTGGCTAGTGCTTTCGCCAGCCATATGATGATGCGAATGTTGCATATCAAACGCACTGTATGCACTCGACGTTAAAGCTGATGAACACTAGCAGCAGGTGGAGTGCAGAAAGTTCATGCTTAACTCGATTTTTACTCTGTCGAAAATTTCTGGGTTTCGACGCTGCCTTAGTAAGTGCAGCCTCCTAAGATTCAAATAAAACCCGAGAAATCTATCAATAGACATCTCTTAAAAAAGTCCAGTGGCATAAATTAGTTGCCTCCTTCCCTTATAGCATCCCTTATAACTAATGGTGCGCGAATATTGAAATTTGCGAATATGAATTGAATACAAATATGGGAAAAAAAAATGCCTTCGAATATTGAATATCTGATCAATGAAAAAAAAAAAAAAAAGCAAAAGGGAAATTAGAAGATAGCAAGCACTGTTTGCCTTGTTTGTTTCAGAATTGATATGGTTTTGCAAATAAAATTAAACTAGAATTGCACAGAAGAGTATATACACGAAAGAAAAATGCAGTGTAAAGGTTATGCAGGATTTTGCTTACTAGTTTTCTGTACAGGAAGGACTTGCATGAAACTGGGTGGAGCTGCTGAATCACTGCTGAATACGGTAAATTCTCATATATCCGAATCAGCTGAAAGCTTGAATCAAGGGCAAGTGCTGCTCCATTTGCTTCATTCTGCTTCAAACTGCTTTTCCTGCTCCATTCTGCTCCAAAATGCAATATTGCTTTAAAACTGCTCCAGATAGGCTGCCTCAATGTTTCGATGTTTTGCCATCAAATTTAGTGAAGCACTGTTTTGCCGCTCGATGGATGGTACTGCCTACGAAAAATGCGATTCGATGAAATCTTAATAGACGACTGTGAGAAGCGCAGCATGGTGATGACATGTTGTGAGTTGCACATACATGGTATAGGGGTCGCCATAGTAAACATAATGGCAACACGTAGGTGGCAGTGGTATGTCTCTCGCTGAGCCTAATACATTTTTCATAAAATACTAGTGCATGGAGCCTAATAAATGTTTGTTCATGAGTGAATTTCAAATGAAGTGATTGGCGAGAATTGATTGCCATAGAAATTCTCCATCCATGTCTGGCTGCAAAGAACTACATGATTTGTTCTAATAGTTATGCTATGCAAACAAGCAGGTATTCATCACTGAGGCTGCCATGCCTATTCTAGACAAAAGAATACTTGAACTGCTGTGGGAGTGATGCCACTTTGGTGCCAATCACTAAAGGTGTTCTCAGGAGTGTTGGAAAGCCATAGAAGGCTTATTTCCAGCATGTTGAAATTAAGGAAGTCCCAGCGTGGCTCAAGCCACTGTCAGAAGGCCATCAAGTAAGGAATCAGAAGGGGGAAGAGGCTATCCTTGAGTGCCGGCTACCTCCCTAAAGGCACCACTGACCAGTGGCCAGAAACTTATCTGGACAGGCATAGGAGCCAAAAGCACATGCACAAGATAGTGAAATGTGCTGCTATCAATGTGGTGGTGCTTCAGCACATGAAAGTGGGCTCCCTCTCTGAATCTGTCGAGTTAAAATAGTGAAAAAAGCTTTTAGTTAAACTTGACGAAGTAAACAAGGTTGACGACTGGGCGGATTGTGCCAGCCTCGTCTTGTTTGCTTGTCTTCTCTGTGATGTCTTTTGGCTGGTTTAAAATTAAACTTGAAGTTCAGTAATGAAGTGTAAAAGAAAGCATTCCATTTGTTGCTAGTCTGTTCCAGACTTTTACTCGGGCTGTGTTATTTTAAGGATCTGCGCATGTTTTGGCTGTCTGTCTTGAGATGCGTGCATACTTGGTGAAGCATTGAACGTTAAATAAAAAGTAATCAGATTGGACGGGGATTTTATTTGGCGAAGACCTATATGATGGATATCTGTATGTGAGATGATACCAAAGTTGTAACGACGTTTTTTTTTTCCCCGGCTTCACGTGGTGCTTCGCTTTGTGCACACTGTTGAAAGGAGGCTCTCTTCACAAAACGCGTCCGTCGCGTTTTGAGGATGCTTCACTGCACGGCAGACGCGATCAAGCGTTGCGGTGAAGCGCGCAGTGCGGGGAGACTACGCTGTATTCGAATATGTTCGGCGTATTCAATGATTTTCGAATATTCTATAATTTCGGGTAGCAGTTTTTTCGAATACGAATACGAATTTTCGCAATGATTTTCGAATATTCTATAATTTCGGGTAGCAGTTTTTTCGAATACGAATACGAATGAAATAACAAACGTATGCGATACATTTGTTATTCATAGGATCATGACTCATAGGATCAGGACTGCGGCTGGTGAAAAACACGCTAGCAGAGGAAAGAGAAGCTGCAATGACAGTTTCTTGTATCGAAAGAGAAAAACTTGTGAAAAAGAAATGGCACAGTTTCAACGACAACCAAATAAACATGAGAAACTTGGCCAGCTACGGTTGAAGCATATGGGTTGTTTATTGAGGGATATGGGCATTTTCAAAACTAAGGCTGCTGTATTTCACGGAAATTTTCGACGCGGCCAGCATCAGGCTTACTGAAGCTCAAAATCTTATCATTCTTTTTCGAACACTTTTGGTAAATAAAAGCCTTTTTCATTTCAGAGTCACACATTTTTTTTTTCTTGTAAAACCATTACGTGTATCTGTGTAGTGTCAGCTGACATTAAGGAGCTACCAAATGCAACTGTTTGGCTCCCACTCTTTTTTTTTTTTTTTTTTTTTTTTTTTTAAAGAGTTGGCCTCTTTGTCGTCATTTACCACTGCCTTAATATTTCTTCACTTGCTTCAATTCTCTTCGGAAATAAGGAACCTTTCGCGCTTTCAAATTTCTTGCCCCCCCCCCCCCCCCCCCCCTTTTTTTTCCGCTGCTCGTCGTCTGCTCTTTCGGACACAGGAATACCAGAGTGCAAAGCAGCGACCCGACTATGTTCTACCCTCCCACGACTCATCCGGGCCTGTCCCAATCTGCATGACATCTCAGCTGTCGGATAAAAGTGTGGCCGACTCGGTGGAGGCCATCATTGGAGCCTACCTGCTGGTCACAGGACCTATCGGTGCCCTTAGGGTAAGTCACGGCCATCCGTGAGTTGGTTGCATCAGTTTGAAGGGATTACCGTTGAACCTCAATTACTCAGATCTCTGGGTGGAAAGGGGGAGTGTCGTGGAAAATATTCATATTTCCTGAAAAAATTTTTGTATTATCAGAAGATGAAATAATCTCAAAAGAGGGGGGGGAGGGGGGGGGGGCTGGCATGGAATATGGGCTTTAACATCCCTGAGTGACGCAGGCTATGAGGGATGCTGTAGCGGAGGTCTCCAGTACTTTCGGCCACCTGGGATTTGGGCAGCTGAAGTGGTTTCAGAATTCTACTAAATTAAAAGAGTCGAAGCTGTGAAGGTTGATGGTGAATTATGCGAAGTCATTTTGCGCTAGCATTTAAACTGACGCCATAGTCGTTGCATAAAACTGCTTTGGCATTCAGGCTTCTCAGCATGTGGTGCAGAGTAGGCACACCGATGAGACAGCATCGGGCAACTCACAAAAGGAATTGGGTGAAAGGAGTTCAAATTTGAGACGTCATCGTCATGCTTCTTCGCATTGCTTTGCTGCTATGAAGAGAAGCCTGAAGATAGTCGCAATTTTAGCAGCTGGTTACATGTTATCTTTAAATAGGCAGCGCAAAACAGCTTTGTGAGCTTAATCTGGAAGTTCCACCTATTCTAAAGCATGCTTCTCATGAAATTCTCAACAAAGTGTTTCAGCTTCCCTTTATTGTGCACTCATATTGCACGGTACACAGATGTGTTGCGTTTTGCCTCCATCAAACCGTGGCTGCCACAGCCAGAATTGATCATGCATTCTTGGGCTCAGCAGTGGATTACCCTGAGCCACTGCAGCAAGTCCGAAAAATTTGTTGAAAACTTTTTTACTGCTGTGCTTGCAGTGCATGCATCGTGGTTGATGATTGGTTCATTAATTACTTGTGGGCCTCTGCCACTCTGCCGTGCTTTTATAGGCACTAGACTGTTGTTTCACTCGCTTCTTAAATGGGAATTGGTGGGTTCTATTTTTGTAATGATGCCCGGTACATTAGAAAGCACAAGTTGCAGTGCAGAATTAAGTTTTCTTATTAATTTTCAGGGCCTCTTTGCTCGCATTATTTCAGCTTCAAATGCCAAGCGGTGGCTATGAAGTTAAGGGCTTTGTCACAAGAAGCATTAAAAAAATAGCTGTGGTAGTATTTTGCTCACTTTCTGTCATTTTACCTCATGAATCTGGCTGGTGAATGACTGGAGGCAACTAAAATGACAAAACAGGGGTCATGTCACAGTTTTTGCACCCTGGGATGTCAGTCGAACTTCTACGTCATAGCCACTGTTCGGCTGTTAAAGCCGAAGGCTGACCAATGCGAGAAAAAAAAAGTCATTATAATTTATATTTATGGGGCATAGGCAAAACCTACATGGTGATTCATATATATATATATATGTATATATATATATATATATATATATATATATATATATATATATAAATGAAGGGGAAATGAGGGTGCTCGTTATAATACATGAATGAGAGAAGCCAACAGTCGGCGAGGCCAAGGAAAGCATTGGGGATTGTGCAATCCCAATGCTTTCCTTGGCCTCGCCGACTGTTGGCTTCTCTCATTCATATAATATATATATATATATATATATATATACATACAGTCGAACCCGGTTATATCGAACCCGGATATATCGAATTTTGGTTATATCGAACTCACGAAATATCCCCCTGAAAATCCCATGTAGAAGTATAGGAAAGCCGCGTCATATATCGAACTCAATTTCACCGGTCGTTCGATATATCGAACTCCGCACCACGCACTGGAAAGCGTGCCTTCCCCAAAGACGGTCGCATTGCCCTTGGCCGTTTGCCGCGTGACGTTTGCAAGCCACGCGCGGAAGGAATGAGAGGGGACAGTTCGGAGACGGCTGGTCTGGGCAGCGCCGCGCCCATTCCCCAAAGGCGCGCGCATCTGCAGTTGTCGTTTCCCGCGCGCCAACACATGACGTTTGCAAGCCATGTGCGTGGGTGTGCCCATTCTTTTGCTGAGATATCTCTCTCCTTCAGCACGCGCAACGCATGCGCCAAGCCAGCTCAGCCCGTTTTCAGACAGCCGTCGGACGCTTTCTCCAGCGTGTGTTGCGAACCCTCTACGTGCGGCGGCGCGGCGGCGGACGTGGCTATGGCGCCTGCGGATGTTAAGAAGCGCCAGCTCCTTGTTTCTTTTTTCTTATTTTTTTCTTTTTTTTTTTGCGAGAGAGGCGTGATAAATCGAACCAGGCTTGTGCAATCAAGTCATCACGGGCACTCTGCCAAGTTCGCTCCCCGCCACCGGAGGAGCTATCAAAACATAAACGCGCCCTGACGTTATCGCTGCGCAGCATCTTGGCACGCTGCCAATGAGCTGTGGATGATTCGACCGAAACAGACTGACGCGCGCCGTCGACATGCAACACAAACCTTGTTTTGAGCTGCCGCGGTGGCTCGAGCGGCGAGAGGGACGCAGTTCCAACAAGTTTGAAAATTTTCGCTCTGTCGCTGCCGCTCATCGCTTGCATGTGAGCGAGCTAGCCTTAACGCATTTTTTTTTTTTTTTTCAAATTCTCGGGTGCAAAAGTGGAGGGTGGGTTCATTATGCGAGTGGGTTGATTACGCGACAAATACGGTATCGTTTTTTCGCATCGTAAGTGCCGTCACAAGCCGATTTCTGTATATCGAATTATCGATATATCGAACTATTTCGCGATCCCCTTCGAGTTCGATATATCCGGGTTCGACTGTATATATATTGTCACAGAAGCCAGTGAAACTGGTTCATCAGGTTTACTAGGACTAAGTAAAAGCACCGGCAAGATCAGGCACGGAACCGACTGGCGGGCGAGCACCGAGAGCGAAGAAGACGAGCGCGTGCCAGTCTCCCGAGCTTGCCACATGGCGGCGCCAGTACGATAACAATGCGGCATTGCCCCTCCCGGTGGAAAAGGCATCGTCCCGATGCCGAGTGGCGAGGTCGAGGATAACAGTAGTCGGCGAGGATGCGCGTTCACGTCAAGTAGTTAAAGGAAGCAAAGAAAAAAAAAAACACATGTAGCTTGACCTAGCGGGAGTAGAAGGGCTTCATCCTGGTGACATGTACGACTTCCGATTGTGCTTGCCGTCGGGATGAGCGAACAGATCCTTGCGGGGTCACTTCGTAGGTGACGTCGCTGAGTTTGCGTTGTACTTCGTACGGGCCAAAGTAGCGGCGCAGAAGCTTCTCGGAGCGACCCCGCTGGCGAACAGGTGTCCACACCCAAACCTGATCGCCAGGGTTGTAAATTACCTCCCTGTGACGAAGGTTATACTGTCGAGCATCTTTAACTTGCTGTGTCCGGACTCTCAGTCTAGCCAGCTGGCGAGCGGCCTCGGCATGCTGGACGAATTGGTCGGCACAGGCAATCGAAGGGTGGGCAAGATCTGGCAGTAGCATTGCATCCAGTATGGTGACAGCTTCGCGACCGTACACCAAACGAAACGGTGTAAAGCGGGCCGTTTTCTGGACTGCGGTGTTATACGCAAATGTTGCATACGGTAGTATCTGGTCCCAGTTCTTATGATCTTCGTCGACGTACATAGAAAGCATATCGGCGATCGTCTTATTGAGTCGCTCAGTAAGGCCATTCGTCTGAGGGTGGTAAGCTGTTGTTCTGCGATGACAAGTGCCACTGAGCCGCATCACTTCCTGGGTTAGAGCTGAAGTAAATGCCGTGCCTCTGTCAGTTAAAACGATCGCAGGGGCACCGTGACGAAGGACCAGATTAAAGATGAAAAAGTTCGCAATATCAGTAGACGTGCCGCTGGGAAGAGCTTTCGTCTCACAATAGCGGGTCAGATAATCTGTGGCAACTATAATGTACCTGTTGCCCAATGATGACGTAGGAAATGGCCCGAGCAAGTCCATACCGACTTGGTGAAAAGGTACTCGCGGAGGAACAATAGGCTGCAGCAGGCCGGCCGGCTTGACAGGTGGTATCTTCCGACGTTGGCAATCACGGCACGTCCTAACATAGCGCTGAACCATAGTGGCAAGCTTGGGCCAGGAGTACTTTTGTCGTACTCGTGCCAAAGTGCGCGAAAAACCGAGATGTCGGGCAGAAAGCTCGTCGTGGCATGCCTGCAAAACGTCGGTACGGAGCGGCGTTGGGACAACCAGCAGATACTGAATGTCCGTGGAAGCGTAGTTTTTCTTGTAGAGGACGCCGTCACGCAAGCAGAATGACGACAGGCCACGCGTGAAAAGGCGAGGCGGCGATGAGGCGGTTCCTTCGAGGTAATCGATGAGGGGCCGCAGTTCGGTGTCGTCTCGCTGCTGTTGAGCGAGATCTGGCGTCGAGAGAGCGCCGAGAAAGACGGAGTCATCTGTTTCACTTGAAGAACACGGGTAGGGTCTCGGGATAGGCAGTCAGCATCACTGTGTTTCTTGCCGGACTTGTACACAATAGTGACGTCGAACTCCTGTAAGCGGAGACTCCAGCGGGCTAACCTGCCTGAAGGATCTTTAAGGTTCGCTAACCAACAGAGTGAGTGGTGGTCGCTGACCACTCTAAATGGCCGACCATACAAATACGGCCGAAATTTTGTTACCGCCCACACAACTGCAAGGCACTCCTTTTCGGTCGTAGAATAATTCGCTTCGGAACGAGACAGGGTGCGGCTGGCGTAAGCAATCACACGCTCAACACCTTCTTGCCACTGAACGAGAACTGCACCGAGGCCAACGTTACTGGCGTCGGTATGCAATTCTGTGTCGGCCTCCTCGTCGAAGTGACCAAGTACGGGCGTTGTTTGAAGGCGCTTGCGAAGCTCCTCGAAGGCCCTTTGCTGCTCGTCGGCCCAGATGAAAGGCTGGTCGTCCTTTGTTAGACGAGTCAATGGTTCCGCTATTCGGGAGAAGTCGTGCACAAATCTCCTGTAATATGCACAGAGGCCCAAAAACCGACGCACGGAACTTTTATCAGTGGGGGTCGGGAAAGCAGCTACGGCAGCCGTCTTCTCTGGATCAGGGCTAATTCCCTCAGCACTCACGACGTGACCCAGGAACTTGAGCTGTTGGAATGCAAAGTGGCATTTTTCTGGTTTTAGTGAGAGTCCGGCCCCGCGGATGGCATTTAGCACGGCCGTCAGTCGTTTGAGGTGCTCTTCGTAGGTCGCAGAGAAAATGACTACGTCGTCAAGGTAGACGAGGCACGTCTGCCATTTCAGGCCGGCTAGGACAGTGTCCATCATTCTTTGAAAGGTTGCGGGAGCGGAACACAAACCGAAGGGAAGCACCTTAAATTCGTACAGTCCGTCAGGAGTAATGAATGCGGTTTTCTCTCGATCACATTCATCGACTTCGATCTGCCAATACCCACTGCGTAAATCGAGCGATGAAAAATATCGGGCGTGGCGAAGTCGGTCGAACGAGTCATCGATTCGAGGCAATGGATAGACATCCTCTTTCGTAATTTTGTTAAGCCTCCTATAGTCAACGCAGAATCTGAGTGCTCCGTCCTTTTTAGTGACCAGCACAACTGGTGAGGCCCATGGACTTGTGCACGGCTGGATCGCATCATCGCGGAGCATTTCATCAACTTGCGCCCGAATAGCCTCTCGTTCTTTCGGCGATACTCGGTAGGGGTGTTGGCGGATAGGGCGCTCGGTGGGATCAACTATAATTCGATGTTTGGTTACTGACGTCTGTTTCACTTTGGAAGTGACGGCAAAGCAGTCACGGTAAGTGTCCAGAATTGCTTGAAGGCGGCGTTTCTGGGTAAGAGACAAAGCTGGGTTCACGTCAGTTTGAACAGTATGTCCAGTGCTCTCGGGAGGGTTCTCGTTGGCCAGCGAAAGGGCGCAATGGGCGGATGGCGCACTGACTTCGTCAAAATAAGCGATAGCTGTACCTTGTGGTAAATGGCGGTATTCGGCACTAAAGTTCGTTAAAAGTAGTTCAGTTCGTTTATTTCTCAAGGCAAAGATCCCCCGAGCGACGCAGACTTGTAGGCTCAACAATAAATTCACGTTCGTTTCCGCGAGGCCTTGCAAGGCGGGGGGATTGTCGCACTGCACTGTAACAAACAAGCTGGTGCGTGGAGGTAGAGTGACATGGTCGTCGCACACTCGGAAAATTGGCCTGTCTGTGTAGTCGTCGCTGTGCTGTCTGTACTCGTCGGAAATTGCGCGGTGAGTGGAGAAAGTCACCATGAAGTCACGGAGGTCGATGACTGCGTCGTTTTCTCTAAGAAAATCAAGGCCGAGAATCAGGTCCTTGGAGCACTCTGCTAGCACAACAAAGCAACACGAGAAAGTTACGTGGTGAATCTCGACGCGAGCGGTGCACACTCCGAGCGGCGTTACCACATGCCCTCCGGCTGTCCTTATCGGGGCTCCATGCCAAGGAGTCAGGACTTTTCGCAGAATGGTAGCAAGGCCATGACTCATAACGCAAAAATCAGCGCCGGTATCTACAAGGGCAGTCGTGTTGTGGTTATCAACGACGATCGGTATCTCGGCGGAATGCAGCTCACCGTCGACAAAGTGCGGCGTGTCAGGGATCGTCGGGCTGACGGGTCGTTCGTTGCGTCGAATTACGGCGTCGAAGGTAAGCTTCTGTGATCGTCGGCAGGTCGTCGGACTCGTTGGTGGTGCGGTGTGTCGATTGGGGGCGTCGGAGGAAAGCTTCGGCGATCGTCGAAAAGTGGTCGGATTGTTCGTCGGAGCGAAGGGTCGGAGGTCGGTCTGTGTGATCGAATCGGTAAGCGGAGGATGTTGGTCGTAGTGTCCATCGACGGCGGCCCTACCCCCGAGGGTCGCCGTCTTCAGTTTTCCCGGTGCGGACTTGGGGACTGCCTGAGGAAAGAACGGCGGCTGGTGGAAAACTGTCTCGGCGGTGGTGACCTGGACTGGCGTCGCTGGAGGGACGCAGGTGGGACGTGGTCGCTGAGGTATTTATTGGTCGATGTCCCGAGGTCGTTCGCCATAGCGTGGCCGAGGGGCATCCGGGGAAAATCCGCGCAAGCCCATCCGACGGTACGGGCAGTGGCGCAGAACGTGACCGGCTTTGCCGCAGTGAAAGCACAATGGCAGATTGTTCGGCGTGCGCCACGCGTGTGCTTTGCGAACGGGTGGTCGAACTTCAGGCACACCAGTCGAAACTGGATATTGGGGTGGAGGACGAGCGGGAGGAGCAGAGTTGCAGGGTGCCAATGGTTCAGGCGCAGGGGTATGCAACACGTCGCTGTACGTCATGATCTGTGGCGCAGGCGGCTGGGGCGACGGTACTGATGGTACTGCTTGGCGGAGCTCTTCGCGCACAATATCCGAGATGCCCCCAACACGTGTATGTTGTTCGAGAGAGGGCAGCTTTTGCAGCTCTTCGCGCACGATGCTTCGGATAAGTTCGCGAAGGACTTCCCTGTCGTTTCCGACCATTGGCAAGCGGAAGTCTACGGCAGCGATGTTCACAGAGCGATCAAAATGTACAAATCGCTGATTCAAGGCACGCTCGATGCTTGTTGCTTCTTTCGTAAAATCAGCAACAGTACGTGGAGGGTCACGTACAAGGCCAACGAACAGCTGCTCCTTGACGCCTTGCATAAGGTAGCGCACCTTCTTTACCTCCGACATGGACGGATCCGCCCTGTTGAAAAGGCGAGTCATCTCTTCCACAAACATGGCGACGCTTTCATTAGGCCGCTGTACTCGGGACTGTAGAGCGAGTTCGGCCATCTCTTTTCTTGTATCGTTGCCGAATGTTGCGAGCAGCTGCCGCCGGAAATCCTGCCAGGTGGAAATGGTAGCCTCATGGTTTTCGAACCACATCTTGGCGGCGTCTTCTAGTGCGAAATAAACATTGTGCAATTTTCGCTCCTCGTCCCACGCATTAAACACAGCGAGCCGGTCGTAGCTGGTCAGCCAGTCCTCAACGTCTTCGAACTTGTCGCCATGAAACGGCGTGGGCATACGTGGAGTATGGCAGATCAGCTGCTGGGCACTCACGGGAAGCTGAGTGGTGGTCTGAATTGCCGCTGTAGTCATCGTGGTTCGCGGTGGGGAAACAAGAGGACCACACTCGGTTGCTAAGCCTCTCAAGCGACGGCTCGCCTTGTGCACAGGTGTCGTGTCCACGGTGTGTAGATGGGCGTAGGGGGCAGCCAGAGGCTCTTCGTACATGGGATCTACCCAGCACCTCCACCAAAAATGTCACAGCAGCGAGTGAAACCGGTTCAGCAGGTTTACTAGGACTAAGTAAAAGCACCGGCAAGATCAGGCACGGAACCGACTGGCGGGCGAGCACCGAGAGCGAAGAAGACGAGCGCGTGCCAGTCTCCAGGGCTCGCCACATGGCGGCGCCAGTACGATAACAATGCGGCAATATATATATATATTATCACATAGCCGTTTAGGCCCGTAAAAGGCTGGTTTTTAATGAGGGGTTGATCTAACAGGCACAGGAGAGCAGGTCTAGAGCACCGAGAGACATCAGCCAACTTCAGCCTCTTTTAACCGAATGCCACGGGGCTCTTCTTCAAGTCCGCACACGAGACTCATGATGAGCAGCTGCCTAGCGGCTGCTGTTGCACGCGCTACGCATATATATATATTTATCTATATACCGTATTTACATTTAAATGGTGCGATCGCGAACATAGTAAGAGAGGAGTTGAGACCTAATAAAAGTGAAAAACTGAAAAAAAAAATAAAAAATGTTGCTTTGCTGTTATGGCGCAATCTCGTCCAAAATCAAGGAAAGTGTCCAAATCATGAGCCTCATCTGCAGGTCATGAAGTGGATGGGTCTGAAGCTACCCTATTGTGATCTGGACTCTGAGGACATCCTGTCCCCTGCCAGCATCCAGAGGTTGGGGTTCCCCGCTCCAAAAACACCACTTCTTCGCTTCGTGGATAACCCCGATAGGGAGCTCCTCAGCGAGCGGAGCCCCTGGCACGGGGTGATGTGCATGGCTGAACAGACACTGGGCTACACGTTTCGGGACAAGGCATTCCTGCTTCAGGCCTGCACGCATCCTTCCTACTACAGGAACCGGTAACAGCGCTTCTGCCATTTTTTTCTGCTGGAGGTGCCAAGCTCTTTATTTAAGTTCACAGTGCAACCTAGGAGAAAGACAGCGGGAACCGATTTTATTGCAAGAAGCGACGTGTTAAAAAAAAGCAGTTTGAAGCCAGAGTAAAATGAGTGCAGTAAAACCTACCTTATTTAAACTTTAAGGGAGTCCAAAAGAAAAAGTCTACTTGTTATCCACGTATTGAATGCTCTGCCAAGACTGCCAAAAAAACATCTATGTGAGAATAAAAGTGACTTGATGCAAACCTGGACAAGAGTTTTACGAGGGAGAAAGGAGCAAGCTCACAGTTGGCACATTAAGAAATGCCCAGATTCAAGTGATAACGACAGGCTCTTGATTGAAACAAGTGTGCGGTGAACAGTTGCAGTGTGATTAGTCCCACAAAAGAGTGACTAAATGGAAAGGTAGAAGTTAAGCCCTACATGCGTATAAGTTTTGCTTTGTTGTAGCGTTTTTTCTCTTCATGTAGAAAAAATGCTGAGAAGCTTTCCAAAGGCTCTACTGCTTGTCTGATTTCCTTCAGTGTTTTTTTTTCAAGCTGTTTGTGGACTGGACTCTTTGATGAGAGCTCTTGTTTGCCGCCCTCCGCCCACTAGGCTGACCGACTGCTACCAGCGGCTTGAGTTTCTAGGCGACGCAGTCATCGACTACCTGGTGACCCGTTACCTCTACGAGGGCCCCACCAAGTTCAACCCGGGACAGCTGACGGACCTGCGCTCGTCGCTGGTCAACAACACCTTCTTTGCTGCACTGGTGGTGCGTCATGGCCTGCACCGGTGCCTGCTGCACATCAGCCCAAACCTGTTCAATGCCATGGCCCGCTTCGTGCAGCACCAAGCCCGGTTGGGTGAGGACGACTCCGGTGAATCGTCGTCCGAGGGAGAGGAGAGTGCCACCCTGGAGATCCTCGACCTGAACGCACACAGAGACGAAGTCAGGGACAACCCAGCCTACTGGAAAGTTCTCCAGGTGGGTGGCATTCTCAGGGAAAACTGTTGTCTAGCACGTCGTCTTTTTGTAGGTTGGTAACATATTCCCATTGTGATGGTTGTAGCAAGAATGGGACCATCGTGTTCCCAGACATCATGCGTTAATGATGTTTTGGCCGACATCAAGAAGAGCAAGTGAGCATGGGCAGGATGTGTAGGGATGTGTAAGGATGTGTATCTGATGATCAGTTACAGCAGTGTTTAGTGTTCCTCAAATGGTGGTCCATGGGCCCCAGGGGGTCCGCGACACCCAACGGACACACAAAAAAAGATAAGGTATGAAAGGCCGCACGATAGCTCTGGCTTGGCTTAGGACAGCTTTGCAGGTTTTTTTAAAAGCATGGAGGCTCAAAGCCAACTTTAGTTACTCAAAGTGAAAGAAGCAAAAGGAGTGCGGAAACAGAGAGCGCACAAAATATCGAGCGAGAGAAAGGGAGAATGTCTGCGGCGTTTATTGATGCCAGCATCAGGGAAACTCGAGCTCTGGCTGCACTGCTGGTCGTGGCATCAATGCAAAGCATCTCAGTGTCCGACGAGCAAGTGCCACAATGTTGGAAGGAGTTAAATCCATTCTAGTGACATAGTGGCATACATACCAGCACTGACAAGTCACCTCTTCCCCACGTCCTGTGCAGGTCGTGGTGTGCTGCTTTATCAAGTGCTCATTTTTACCTTAATTCAGTCCTATTTCCGCGACCTGAACCTGTAACTACGCCAGCAGTCTACACAAGATCACTTCCTCGTGTCCTCCACCACTTCCACTGGTCCACAAGGGGTCTCTGATGCATCCATGGCTGAGAACATAGTAACGGAATGGGTTCCAAGCGAAGAAAAATGTCCCACAGTGTGGTAGAGAATCAGGTGTATAGATGTGATTTATAATAGTTGGTTCACAGGAAAGGAAACGTGCAGTATCTGTGACATTTGTTTCTGTGGGCACCGGAACCCCGCCGGAAGGTGGCATTGGAAGTGAAGAGAGAGAAAGAGGAGCCGTAATGAAGGGCTACGGAGTAATTTTGACCGCCTGGGGACCTTTAACGTGCACTAATATTGCACAACACACGGATGCCTCTTCGTTTCGCATCCATCGAACCGCCAGTGACTGCGTTTTGATGGAGGCGAAACGAAAAGGCGTCCGTGTGCTGTGCAATATCAGCGCATGTTAAAGGTCCCCAGGTGGTTGAAATTACTCCGTAGCCTTCTACTACAGCTCCTCTTTCTCTCTTTCCACTTTCAATCCCACCTTCCTTCCTTCTCTTATGGCGTAGTTCAGGTGTCTGCAGAAACAAGTGTGACAGGAAGATTGATTTCTCTTTAACAATGTATAATGATTCTCCTATGTAACTGTCTCTGCTAATGCTGCTGACTTCTACGGGAGACGAAGCTTGTCAAGCGGCCTTTGCAAACTGCTTTTTTTTTTTGTCAGCCACGGTTTTTGTATTACAAAAGCTGAAATAAACTTGACTATCTTGGCAAGATTGTGGGGATCTGTAGTGGATATAGTCAGGCTGATGATGGTGGTGGTGGTGATAATGATGATGATCTGAACTGAACTGTACTGCTTGTGTACAGTTCTGCTGTCCCACACGGGTGTTTTAACCCTTTATTTGATGTGAGCAGTAATGTATGTCTCATGTGCATACAAATGATAAACTGGCACCACTCAGAATGGTTTCAGAAACTGAATGACCACTTTCAAGTGATTGTGACTGCTGGTTTTCTAGACAAAAAGCTTAAGCATTTCTGCTAATTACTCTGTAAAAGAAAAAACAACTGATATAGTGTGCAACCATATCTGTCTTTTCGACATATATAAAATTTCTTCAAGAAGTATAAATGAGGTAACTGACGAAGTGACTACAGGAAAGACTGAAAGCTGAACAGCTTTTTTAAATTTTTTTTTCTTGCAAAATTGGCCCACAATAAATTGTGCACTCACCCTTGTAAAAGTGCAGAGAGAACTAAGCAGGTCTATTAGTCAAAGATACTAATATGCCAATAGGTATGTTTGTTTGGTAGTATTCAGCATGTGGCAGTACAGTCGAACCCACTTATAACAATATTGAGCCTACAAAATATCAGTTATAACTTGTAATTGTTATAACCAGTTTAGCCCCCCCAAAAATATATAAGGAATGATAAGCTTCATAGAATTTAATGACAGGAAAGTAGCTTACAATGTTCATTTCTTTGCAGGAGAAATCTGTCTGTCAGCTTTGGCTGCTTCACGGCATATTAGTTCACATCCCCCCATGGTGTGCCTTATTCTGCACGTGTGTAAGTGGGGAACTCTTAGCAAAAATGAAGTCCCGGAGGAATTCTATCATTCGTAAGGCGCCTTTCGCACAGCCTCCTGATCATCATGCCTATTCATTGTCAACGTGCAAGACTTACTTCAAGTATTGACACCCCACCATTATGGCTGTATAGTTTGGAGCTCCGCGAACCTTCATGTTACCGGCATTCCGAATGAAGCCCGCTTTCCAGAAGAAATTCTTGACACGAAACTTGATGAGCTTGCAAGACTGAGGAAACAGCAACGGTGGAAAGAAAAGGATTCGCGTTATATATGTGGTCCGACTGGTGTGGTTGCAGAGTTTCTGTGTTTTTGTCTCTCTCAAGCCCAGAATACATGCGGCATTTTTTTCCTCGATTTTTACGCGTCAAAAAGTACCGCGCCGACGCGCCACCCAGCCCGAAATACATGGAACGACGCAGCAGCGCGAGCGCTGCCTCGGTGCGAAAACAAATGCATCAGCGAGTGGAAATAACCGCAGAGCGAGGTACGTGAGAGAAGCGACGCTTTCCGTTGTGTTAAAATCGCGAAAATATAGAAACCGTACATAGGTCGCAAAAGAATCTGGTGTGCTCGAACAAACGAAGATACCTCGGAATGCTCGCTCAGATACCAGCAGCACGTTTTTTTTTTTTTTTTTTTTTTAATACACATTTCGCTATTTCGGTCCAGGGAGAAAACACATACATGTGGTTCGAGAGTGGGTCGTATACTCACAAAATAGCGACATTGCATGCTTGATAAAGCATTTATTTTCGCAATAATTACATTTCTGCAGCCAAACTGCCGCACCTCTCGTCGACCATGGCAACCATGTTAACACCGGCCGCTCAAACCGGAAATTGGCTCCTATTGGCTCGCATCCGCAGCAGCTTCCAGTTCAAAAGGACACCGTGCTGCCCGCGCATCAAATATCTGGCAGGGCCAGATCAGCGGCGGCAGGCGTCCTTTCCGACGCCAGGTGTTGAGTGTGTGTGCTGTCGGGCGAAAAACGCCGGCTTGATGCGGCAAAAATGCTCCATGTATTCCGGGCTTTACGGTTGGCTCCTGGTGACCAAATTTGATTGTTATAATGATAACTGTTATATCCAATATATTGTTGCAAGCGTGAGTTTGACTCTGTTTTACATGTATGCACTATTGTCTGTTTGCTGGCGCTTAAGGTTGATGGGACAAATGTGTTTCGCTCTCTGACAAAGAGATAAGGGCGAGAGTTTGAATGGTGTCGTAAGTGCATGTGTGCACTCGTATTTGCGCAGCGCTTCTACTACCATGAGGAGGAGTGCCTCGAGCCCGAGGAGGTGGAGGTGCCCAAGGCCCTGGGAGACCTCTTTGAGAGCCTTATGGGTGCCGTGTTCCTCGACTGTGGCATGTCGCTGGACACTGTCTGGGGTATCCTGTACCGCCTATTTGGCTGCGAGATTGAGTCCTTCACTCAGTGCGTGCCTCTGCCACCCATACGTGCCCTGTTCGAGAGATGTCCCCACGCGCGCTTCAGGTGAGCTCACTGGCAACAAATAATAATAGTAATATTTAGTTCACAGGAAGGGAAGGGCGCAGTATCTGTCACACTTGTTTCTGTGGACACCTGAACCATGCCATAAGGGAAGAGAGGAAGGTGGGAATGAAAGTGGAAAGAGAGAAAGAGGAGCTGTAGCGGAGGGCTACAGAGTAATTTCGACCACCTGGGGATCGATACTCCTGCCGTCTGCAGCACTAATGCATTGTCGCTGTGGTTCCATTGCTGCTGCTTTGGTAGAGCAAGCACAGCACAGCAGAGTGGCAGTGTTGCAGTCGCTTGTTTCGAATGAGGTGAATATTTTTTTGTCTCCTAGTTCAGCAGCAAAAGGCATTTGATTTTAAGAATGGGACATCTTCGTTCCTCTCCTGTCCCAAACTCCTTCCTTCGTTATCGAAATGGTCTCCGCAGTCACCATTGGGAAGTGAGTTGCAAAGTAGCATAGCCTCAGGGTATCTGAGAACAAAAATGAGCTTTGACGTCATTGCAGTTTGTTTGCGAAGATGGCCACTGTTGGCGACTCCTGCATTTCGTTTTTAGACCTTCTTGAGCCTATATAAAATTAGGTTTTCGGCACCACACAGGCCCATTTAATAATTTGAACTTTTGCTTAATTCGGACATTCTTTTCTGGTTCTTTGAAGGCCAAATTAAGGAGAGATTACCATATTCAGGAGCAACATAATAGCTCCACCCTGTTTCATGTAGGTCCTTCTTGTACAAAAATCGATATATATATATGTATATACAGAATCCTGTACAAAATTTACACTGGATTTTTCAGTAAGGTATATACTTCTGTGCAATTCTAGTTTAATTTTACTTGCAAATACGATGTGGACTCTAAAATAAATGAGGTTAACAATGTTTACTGGCTTTTAATTATTAATTTCTTTTCCCCCTGATGAGATATTCATATTCGAAGGCATCTTTTTTTTCCCCATATATATATTTGATTCATACTCAAAAATTTCAACATTCACACAACCTTAGTTCGTCCTCGGTGTTCATAAAGCCGCCAAGCCAGAGCTGCGCTCATCGTGGGGGATGGTATCAGTGCAGTGAATTCTTGTTGATTCAGCAATAAAGAGATTAGTAAAAATGATCGGATGCGACTGAAAATTGTAGAGAACCTTTCACTTGCATTTTATTTTCGTTGAAGATCCCTTTTGGTGGTGTTACATAAGGGGTTGTGGTTCACAAAATACATGAATCTATAGTACTTGAAGATGGTGATAAACATGTTATGGCAGCAATATTGAGAGCAAGGCCGTTCTAGTCAGCTGCAGCACGAGAAAAAAAAAAGATGCACCCTAGTAATTTTGTCTTATGAACAGCTGAAATGTGGCTGTATATAAGTATCGCATGGAAAAAAAAGCGGTAACAACATTTTATGGTTTCTTTAAGTGCTATGATTTGCGCACGCTGTCGAAAATGACGAAGAATTGCTCTGAAATTGCAAGTGCCTCCACGGTCTGTTTTGCAGTTCGACACAGTAGTGCCTCTTCACTAAGAGCTCCCTCAAGTTTTGAGGATGCTTCACCAGCATATATGAAAAGTGGGAGGAAGCACGTGGATGTGAAAAAAAGAAATACGCGCAGGCATTATAACGGTGTGATGCCGTCTCAGAATGAAACTAAATGACCAGTGGCACGCAAAGCAGTGTTTGAAACAGTGTGACTGACGAATTGCGGGCCCTTGCTAGCAGGCTAGCAGTGGCAGGACGGCATGAATTCGGAGGAGAGCAGAAGGGTGACCACCGATGGTAAGGAAAGCCGATTATACTGATGCATACTAAATTGCCTATCATTGTCAAGAATTTTTGATTTAGCATGTGTAACTACGGAGATATCAGCAGTTGAAAACAGCCTCCACGCTTTCCCCTTCAATTCATGTACTTGGTTGAAAGAGAAAAACGTGAAAAGAACTGACTGATATCGCACCGTATCCACGAATGCATCACCAACCCAATCAGCACAATTGTGCACCATTTTCGTTTCTTTTTATTATTTTTTTTCGCTTCTTGTCCTGTCACGGCTTAACAGTAGAGGACTGAAGGGAAATGGAGCTAGACGCACAGTCTCCTGCCTGATGTGCACCTTGCCTTCTTCACTGCAGTTTTTTGGTGAGCTGTTGACAGCCCCTTCACAGTGGTGTCACGTGTGCCTTAGGATGTCTAAAGGCAGAATTCGCTTGAAATACAGGAGTAGGAATTGGCAATTAAAAAAAATATCATTTGCAAATTATTGCCTCGCTTCTGAAGATTTCTATACTTGGCACGCATGCTCAGTGGCGTTTGCTCCACATGATGCAACCATTTGGTAGGCACTATATTCGGACCTCCTTTTCGTGTCCCTTTAAGATAGATGAAACTGAAACTGTGCTGCTGAGCCTATTTCCCGGATGCGTGTAATCCTTAGATTTATGCCAGTTGCGTTTATAATATTCAGGTGTTGGCTGTATTTGCAGTCCTTTAACCATCCTGTTTTCTTGTGTCTCAAGTGCTCATGTCGATGGCTCACTAAAGGCCTATGCTATAGGGCTGCTACCCATGTCAGCGTGGCGCATATGGTTCATAGACTGCCATTCCGTGCCGTCGCAGCTGAGCACACGGGCTGTGAGCCGGGTCTCTCTTGAAACGTGGGCCTGGAGGGAGTGGAAAACATCTCTGACAATTACAGAGTGCGTTATCCGGAAAATTGCGTTCACTCGTTGTAGAGAAGGGAGCTGTTCTCCCTTGCTGTCTTTCTATTCTACAGCATTTTAGTTTTTCTGCACAAAACAGTGCAAAAGGTATTGTGTGCAGGGCAGCATTATTAGTTTGAAGCTGCATTTATTAGTTTTGCCCCATCAACATGACATGTGGTGAGGGGAACCTAGTTAAGTCCTTTTCATTTGAACTCTGTATGGCTTGAGATTTGATTAAAACTTCAGTGCAGGTGATTAATGGCTTAAGTCTTCACCTACCATGCAGAAACTGGAGGCTTTTCCCATTGAAAACTCGTGTGCAGTAAATTGCTCACTTTGGACTGAGACTTAATTGATTTCAAATCACTTCAGATCTTTGCTTGGAATCTTGCTTGGAATCTTTGCTTGGAAAGGCATTCCTTCGAATGCCTTTCTCGCCTCTTGAGTGGCATGTGCAAGAACTATGGACTGAGTTCGTCACCGTAGCATGTCAGCACAGCGTGTCATCACGAACTGCCAATCATTAATAAGAAAAAACAAAAATCGTGTCTTCGCGAGGGCTCGAACCAGCATCCTTCGGCGTCCCAGCTGGGCGTGCTAACCATGACCATGCTCTATGACCCCGCCACGGCAGTGTAGTGGTTAGGCGGCTCAATTACTGTGCCCAAGGATGCGGGATCGAATCTCGACTGCAGTGGCCGCTTTTCGATGGGGGCGAAAAGCAAGGCATCCATGTGCTGTGTGATATCAGTGCATGTTAAAGAACCCCAGGTGGTCGAAATTTCCAGAATCCTCCACTACAATGTCTCTCATATTGCTACGAAGATGGCGAAGCGGGCAATGGCGCGGGGCGGAGCGCTCGCGCCAGGCCCGCTGGCCATTAAAGCATATTTCATCGTCATGTCATCACGTCGTTCTGTTTCTGTTGTGTCGCCGTGTTCCATCGCTTGTCATGCCATCACGTAACAATATCCTGAGTCGCTTTGGGACGTTAAGGGGGGACCCGGGTCTTTGCAGCCGAAAATCGGTCAGAAAATCGGATTTTCAATCTTATCGTTTTCGCGATTCTGAGATCTTTCCGCAGCTATCTCCGAAGTTTCGTTGAAAAATATCGCCTAATTTGCGTGTTACAGCGTTCCAAAGATGAGAATCTGCGCATGTGGCCCTTTAAACTGAGGTCAAATCACGCCGAATTTCGATCTCCCACAGTTCGAGAAATATGCGATCCGCGGGCATAATCTTGGTGTCGTTCGAAAGATCGCGATTCAGGCCATTCCTATATCTCGGTTGGTGACCATAGGCGAGGCCACCGAAGCGGAAAACAAAGGAACAAAATTGCATGAAACACGCCCTGCTATTGGACTCCCACCGCACGTGAACAAAAGGCGAGCTTTGGTTGGCTGGTGGCGTCGACTGCTCGCGGTCCAGCGCCATTTTGAAAAGGTCTCTCCTTTAGGCCTAGTCGGCCTAGCGCGCAATATTGAGATTCACGCTTCGTTATTAGCCGAAAAAAAAAGTTAGCGAGAGGAGATAAATGCGCCGGGGATGCTGCATCGCCGCATCTGGTTATCTGCAATCAATGACGAAGTGCCGACGCTCCGCGTCGAGACCTCGATGGCCTGATAACGGCGTAGCATAGCCGGTCGTGCTCAGTGCGATAGCGAGGAGCGGCACGATCTGCCGCGTACGGAACCGTGAGGGTGCAGATGAGCAAGCGCAGCTTTCAACGCCGGGATAGATTGCCCTGTGAGGCAGTGCTGCGACCAGCCGCAGTGGCAATCGCGAAGCAGCGTCCCGCAACACGCGGAACATAGAGAAGATTGTGCGGAATCCCAAATCTTGTCACCGCATAGCATTCAGTTGCAGGCCGACTGCGTTTACTGCATGAACGTGAGAATGGCGATCGCGCGCCAGAACTTGGCACCAACTTTTACGGTGGTCACGATGCAAACGCACTCGTCTTGGTGGCGGCCTCCGCACCATGCATTCCGTTCGCCGGAAATTTCATTCTTTGAGGGCGAATTATATCGATGGTAAATGATGCATAGGCATCAGAAGCTGGTCAGAATCCTCTTTAATAAGTTACTGTTAGCTTTGGTGCTTCAGAAATATATCAACACGTTTTTCCTCAATTTCTCAAAATCAAAATATTGAGGACGGTACATGTCTGGAGGTGCGATATCTCTGGTTCGACTTACGATATTGCTGTAATTCCTTTTGCACCAGAAAGGTAGACTCATGTACAGTGCAAAACTATAAATGAATTTGTGGTATTTAATGAGGAAAGTTTTTAAAAATTTCATGTTTTCTGGAGTGTCAAGGTGGCTTTTTGGTCTCTGAACGAACTTTGACAAGCTGTAACTTTGGTTAAAATGAAAACAGGACATTCAACCTTGTTTTTTGCATTCTCTGTGTGTTCTAAATTGATTTGATATGTCAGTTTTTATTATAACTCCTGTAGTTTTATTGACAGCTCACCTCCAAACAAAGAACATAGAGTGCTCAATATCTTCAGAACTAAATGGCTTACATAAAATTAATGTGCATATTTGAAATCAACACAAAAAGCTGCATAAATGGTATAACTTTCACAAAATCTACCAGTAAATAAAAAATATTGTCTTAAGACCAAGGTCCCCCCTTAAACCCCATGAACCAAACCGTACTACTCTGTGCCGACTTCCTACAAATGTGTTCATTATTCTCCTTTCCTAGTGTAAGGACACTGGAGGGCATTGAGGGAAGGGAAAAAGTAAATTTAAAGTTAAAAATACAAAGGTCCGAGAGCATTGTGGAATCTACAATGCAGAAATGTGAAAGCCTAAGCATTGCCGGTGCACATGGTGCATCACGTTTGCTGTCATTATCAACTAAATGCACCGTCATTATCATTGCTACTGTCAGTGCTGTCATTATCACTAATTGCAGCGTCATTGTCATCACTACTATCATCCTCACGGTAGACAAGGAGTTTCACGATGTGCGTTTCATGATCTCGGGCATGGAGCAGTTGGCTAAAGCGCCCCGCTGGGAATCCAAGGGATGGAGGTTCAATTCCCGGTGTAGACAGGATTTTTAGTTTTTTGATGATGTCATCGTGACATTACTTGATTGACGGCTATAATGTGACTGGGCAAATGAATGCCAACAGTATGAGCCAATAAAGGCTTTCGCCTTCAAACAGAATGCTTAAGCATTTAGTGTCACAGCAGCTGCAGGTTGTGCAGTGCTCTCAAAATTTTCTTTGTTTAGTGTGACTGTAGAGAGTATCATTTTCATAGTACCCTTATTGCCTACAGATGCAGCTGTGAGAGGCAGTTTCTTAAGAATTTATTTTGCAGTTGTGCGCTGTGAGTGCCAGCCAAACGATCCTTTTTTTTTTTGTAATTGTCCTTTTGACATTAAAGGTTCCACCAGCACCATTCAGAGCTGCACCTTCTTTGCTGGTTTCAGTCCCGCCGAAGTGCTCAAGCAGGACAGGGTCAAGGTGGGGCTTACTGTGGGGGACCTGTCGCTAACGTGCATCGCAAAGAACAAGAAACTGGCCAAGACTGCGCTCGCCAAGAAGTGCCTCCGCATGCTGAAGGTTCCCTGCGGCTCCGCTTAGAAGCTCACCGCGCCTCAATGTGGTTGCCGAATCTTCGCCACAAGAGGGTCGCACACTGTCCTTGGCATGTTGTTGCAGTGGGTGTGTAGCATATGAGAGTAGAAACTCCCCGTTGGTGTGGGATCGTGCAGAGGACTCCAGGTAGCAGAGGGAGAGAGAGGCTTTGGCTTTGAGAGGGTATGTGCATGCTAACAAAAAACCCTTGCCAAAGGAGCAGCAGTAATAGTTAAACTGTGGTTTAGTTTATGCACATTCATGCATATGTGTGTGCACGCTTAATTGGTTATAGCTGCCTCGTGGCAAGAGTTGGCATTGTTCAAGATATGGCAGTGCATGGGAACATTTATAACTTGTCACTTCTGCGATGTATTGTCACCACACCTGTATGCGGAGTTGCGAATCCCAGATATTTTGGCTCGAACTGTGGTCTCTTTCGTGTGCTCGGTTCCACTAGGGACTGAAACGTGGAACTTTCTGGGGTTGGGCACAGAGCGATGTTCGTTTTGTTATTTGTGATATTGTTTGCATGGCAGTGGCACTGATGTTGCGCAAGTAGTTTTCATTGCGTAAATAAACTGGCGAATTGGCTTTCTGCACAAAAGTTGGTTGTTGCCAACTAGCCGGTGATAACTTGCTGTGTTCTAGGCACATTTAATGGCCCTGTTTATTGCTCAGTTGCATCACAGTATTGTTGATCTTTACATTTATCACACCGCATATTTCAAAGATGAAAGTGGTTGTAGAAAAATTAACGGAACCTGCAGCAGTAATCAAGAGGATGTCGAACTTATATCACCTAAGGTAAACTGATTTTAGTCAAGCAGGGCTTGTGGAAATATATTCAAAGCCACTGGTGTTAAGAGGAGATATTGCTTTAGCTGCAAAGTTAACCCGAAGTTCTAAAATAGGTGAAGCTGCCTGGATTCTTTTCTGGAATAGCCTTGATTTAAATGTCCAGATATATATGTCATGCTTTGTAAAGCCACTACAGCTGTATTGAGACAAGCTCATTGCAGCATTCCGCTCTGCTGTAACAGTGGTTATTGATTGCAGCGTTCAGACTGGCTTGGCTTCTTTTTCGCCTTTCGTTGGCTCCTGATTAGGCTTGAGGGTGAGGGCCAAGTTGTCACATTATGTGAGTGAGTTTCACTCAGGTGTTATTCGTAAAGTGAAGCTCTGCAGTACCTTTCGAAACTTAAGCCACTTGAAACAAGTAGTAGGCACACAATCTTCTTTAGAGATCATTTCGATAGCCAAGGTATCATGGCTCTTGTAAGGAGGCACAAGAACTGCTACCAGTGCCAATACTGGAAAGAGCACTTTTGTACTCTTTATATTTATCAATTGCAAGGGGATGTCAGCCAATGTCACCGTTATTAGAAGATAAACATCAGAGCAGAAATTTCATAACCGAAGAGAGTTTAAAAATTCATGTCCTGTTTTAATATAGCACTTACTGATGCATTGCTATTTGTGTGCATGCTTTCTCAAAAGGCCACTTTTAAGTGGCTTTCAAGTACTTTTTTCAGTCCCAGGTTTTTTCGAAATTTAGGGTACTGACTGTGAAGAGTTGTACGCATTGGCACAGCATCCATTTCAAGTTTTTCTTTTCATTGTGCCTGTGTATTGTTCTATGATGCGTACAAAATGTTCCTATGAAACGTTGTGATTACTGTTCTAAGTCTTAATTATTTTAACGAAACATTGGAAGGACTATGTTATTTAGCACCAGTCTTGCCCATGTCATGCAAACACTGTTCACTTGTGGCAGATCCACAAGAGGTTCTTGCCACGAAACAGCGGGCTCTTGTCTTTACAGTGGGATACTTTTTAGTTATCTCACACTGTATTGACAAGGACTTGGACCTTGTAGAATGTGTTGTCAATTAAAGGGTAATTTAGTGTAGGGACCACCAGAGCAGTCTGCGATAGTGTGTTGCCTGTACTCACCTTTGACACTATGTGCAGACTGTCTGGGCAGAGTAGGGACAACATGAATGCATTGCAGTGTGTATGTTTTACAATGTTGCATGTCTGTGTACTGTGGCTGAAAGTGGTTTCTACTTGAGTGTGGGAAGAAAGCTTTTTGTGGGCTAAATGACATTCATGTTGCTATAGTGAAAGACACTACTGTGATATATGAAAGGAGGTGTTTTTTTTTTTTCTTTTACTCTTGTGGTGAGGCTTTATTACTCGGGAAATTGTCTATAGAGGCACCGAAGAAAACCTGTTGTGCTGCAAATCTGTGGCGCCTCATACGTGGAAGAAACAGGTCTTCCTGACGCTGCCTGCGTCTCTCAAATGAATTTGGAGCATCAGTACCTTGGAACTTAATTTTTTTGCATTAGATGCCTGTTACCCTAAAAAATTGCATTGCGATGTGTAGCTTCGACTTGCAGGAGACAAAGTGAAGACACGGAAGTTCCTTTTCACATTCAGAGGAAAGAGAATGGGGTATTTTTGGTGGTCAGAGAAACACAATGGCCACCAACAGCCAGTGAGTGGGGAGTAGAGAGGGCGTATGGCGTGCCTCATGGTGGTTGGTGGACTGAAGTCCTTCACACCGCCCACCCGCGCAGTCTGAACCTGTCAGCAGCCCCTCCGTCCAGAGGGAGTACCAGTGCTACCTCGTACTCTGCCATATGATTCCCACAGATTCTTTAATTAATTTTTCTGCATCTGATCTCATGCCAGTTGCTTCCTTACATTACTAAGAATGATAATTCCAAATTTTATTGATCCTCACTGCAGTGTTTCAATGGTCAGGGCACTTGGCTGCAAAGCCCATTACGGCCATGGCAGCTCTTTCAATGGGGGTGGAATGTAAGGTGTCCATCTCCCGAGCGATGTCGATGCGTGTTAAAAGAACAGCAGGTAGTCGAAATTAAATTAGAGCCCTTCACTACCAGTGTTCCTCATAGCCCACGTTGCTTTACGCCGTTAAATCTCATATACGATACCATACCACAAACTTGTTAGAGCCATAATTTCTTTAATGTGCTTAATCGGTTTGTAACCAAGCTATGGTGGCTCAGCAGCTAAGGCAATGAAATGCTCTGGGTTTGCGATTTGTCACCTTGTGTATGTATGTGAAGCTGAGAAAAATTGTTGCGTGGCTTCCCTTTGTGTCTTTTTCATATTTTATTGCGTCAGTCTAGAAAATACCACGGTGCTGTTCTATGTATCAAAGCCACAAAGGTTCCACGAAATGTTTCATAAATAAAATGTCGCTATGTTTACGTGCTGTTTGAAATGGGCGTGTCATGTGGACGTCTTTCACAGCCTTTCGAGTCATGTGTTGCTTGCGTGTAATAATTTAGAACTGCTTTACATTTTCTGAGGTCCCGCCTTGTGGCCGAGTGGTTAAGGTGCTAGGCTGGTGGTTATATGTTATGTGCAATCACAGCTCTTGTGTTCATGTTGTAACATGCTAGCTGTTTATTGCCTGGAGAACAAGCGACTGATGCTAGCTGGGTTCACATCAAAGAGTGTGAGCCACCTCTACATCATTCTCTTCATCTTTGTCTTCACCTCTTCATGGACATCACAATATGCATCATGTGCGCAGGCACAGAAAAGTGTTTGGAACACCCAAAATTACCCATTAGATGCAATTTTTGTGGGAGTCTCAACTTTGCTCACACTATTAAGATCCTATACTGTACTCGAGAGTTTTCTTATTACAGCTCCTTTTTTCATTTGAGTCAGCCTCTGAAATGGCTTCTGGTTGGGTACAACTGAAGAATAAATGGACAAATGCCAGCAGCAAAAGATGCACTCCTCACCAAGGAGATTGGATTTATAAACCTTCTCGCAATTTGGTTCAAACCCGCGACATCTACACCGAAAAGGATAGGCCGTCACCATTTTGACATAAATGTTGGTGCGGAATAGCCTCCAATTAAACACCTAAAATTCTGCACCAAAAACATGCATTATTCTCATGAAATTGGGCAGCGATGGGGACACCTGTTCAACGTTTTTTTTTTCCTTTTTTCTGGCTTACAAAGCTCTGAAAAGCTGTTTTCGTTGAAAGTAGCCTCACCTTTGACTAGTACACTGTCTGTACAAACGAGCTTGGCTTTGGCCTAGGTACAATCTTGGTCAAAAGTCCTGAAGCCAACTGATTTTTGCCCCAGCCGAAAGATTGAGCCGTTGCGCCATAATTAAAGGTCAAAGGGCATTTAAAAGGCTATTAAATAATTTCTTTTCACAATAAAAAACTGCACCATAGCATTTAAGTGCCCGTCAGCCTTTAATGACATCGCGATGGCTTCATTTTGCTGCTGAGACGAAAATCCTTTGGCTTCAGAACTTTTGTCCAAGACTGTACACCTTTAGACCACACTTCCTGAAGGGGCACTAAACCTCTTGTAAGGCTGCCTTGAAGATGAATTCCTTGTTTACTCAAACGCAACACATTTTTCTAAATATTACGGAAGTAAAAATTTATTCTTCATAATAACTGAGTCAACTTTATTGAATAGTACATTTGAGTTTTTGTTTTCCTTTTAACGAAGGTGAGAGAGCAATTTCGCTTCTGCACACTAGGGAAAGGGAGTAACTGGAGAGAAATATCATCATAGTACAATGAATTGCTTTGAGTGATTAGGGCAATGGAGGAGTCCATGCACACACTGGTTGGTCTTGCATGAAAACATCTAGCACTCGTGGTCCACACCTTGCATGCACATAAAATTTTGCAAAGGTGAGTTTATAATTATAATGTGGTTGTGCTACACTCTGGGAAATAATGTGGGGAGGAAGGCCAGCATGTAAGAACTAAAACGCAGCTTCAGTTGACATTTGCGTAGTAAATCCGTGAACAGTGGCCCATGCACACAAATGTTCTGCCACTTTTTGGTATTGAGAGCAATAATATAATAATTGGTTCACAAGAAGGGAAAGGCGCAGTATCTGTCGTACTTGCTTCTGTGGACACCTGAACCACGCCATAAGGGAAGGGAGGAAGGTGAGAGTTAAAGTGGAAAGAGAGAAATAGGAGCCGTAGTGGAGGGCTACGGAGTAATTTCGACCACCTGTGCTGTGCGATGTAAGCGCACAGCACACAAAGTTGCCTCCATCGAAACGCAGTCATCGCGGTCGGGATCGAACTTGCCACTGCACCACCGCAGCGGGGCGGTATTGAGGGCAAAGAAACTGATTTTTGGAGAAAGGAAGGCATAGTGTCTGCTGCACTTGTAGGTAAACAACTTACACTTAGAATGAACAGCATACAGTTCGAGGTAAGTGATTGGTTAGAACCATCGTAAAGTGATCTCCAACATGACTAGCATATGGATTCTAAGTGAGAAACAAAATGGTACGACACAACCCTGAATACTGCACAGCGGGCGGTTGCATCACAATATTTATCAAGTTACGTGCATATTTTTTTACACTTTTGTTCTATTCTTGGTTAAGATGAAAGCGGCGCTTTTTCAACCGTACGAGCTGTATACACTTTGCACAAGAGGCACTTCTGCTATAAGAAGCAGAATTAGGCCTGATGTTCTGGTACTTCTGCGGAAGGCTGTCAAATACAAGGATAAGCAATAGTCCAAAGCATGGAGATGCTAACTAGTCTTCAACTTTGAAGACTGCTTGCTTTGTTGTAGAGTATGACAAGAAAATTGCTATCCACTGGGCTTTTTTCATTGCACATACGTTGCATTTCAGCTTGAACATGCAGTGCACCACATCCCTTAAGAGCAAGATGCCACCTCTTAAAGAATTTTGCTCCTTTTATTCCCCCCCCCCCCTAGTGATCTTGTGAGCTCACAATCGGAAAAAAAAAAAAAACAGTGAGAAAGTAATTTTGCGTACAGTGTCCACGGCTGATTTCCTTTACAACAGTGAGAAAGTAATTTTGCATACACTGTTCATGGCTGATTTCTTTTCAGTGACAGATTTGGTATTTCATTTACATTAGCGTTACACTCCCAGTTCAATGATTAAAATTGGAGCTTTTAGTTCTATCATACAGAGGTAGACCAATAAGCTTCTTAATATTCATTTAGGGGAAGAAACAAAACTTTGTGGTCTGATGTACTGCAGCACTCTTCCAGTTCATTAGGAAAATTCAAAACTGCACATTAGTTGCTCTTGTATGTGGGCTGATCGTAGCCATGATCCCATTTGCAGGTCAGCAAAAGCTTTCCAAATAACTAAAAAAAGCAAATCCCGCAAATGAAGGTTTAAAAAATATTGTAGTGTGGTAATCTTTATGGTTATAGCCACTGACATGCGTCGCGTGAAAATGTAGTGTGGTAATCTTCATCGTTATAGTCACTGACATGCGTCGCGTGCTGGCGCTCTCGAGAACGAAGAAGTTGGTAGTTGTCGTTGTGATTCGGTACGCCTGACGCTCCGCTGCGATCCTGAACAGCTGAATCCATCTGCGTCGTCTGAATAAACACACCCCTACAGTATATATATATTTTTTTCTTGCAGAAGCAGTAAACAGCTAAATAAGATGAGCAAAGTCCATTCCAGGCATGCTTTGCTATGAACAATGTATTAGCCTGTGTTCAAACATAGTATGTCTCAACAAAAACGCAGAGCTGTGTTTGTTTTGCAGTAACAGTGACTGACCAGTTTCTTATAAGGGTTAAACCGGATGAGCTTGCATGTGAATGCTTGTTTGAATGGTTTCATGTCTCAGGGCGTCAGGTGACACCTCTTAAGGTGTCACCTGACAGCAGCCAGCACATTATTTATACTGCAGCTATGAATACTATGTGGCTCATTTTGCCTATGCCGAGATCTATTCAGCAGCAAAGTATGCATTTATTGCCAATACGTTAGGACGTGAAAATGTAACAGGACTTTTCTTTCCATCATCTGACTGAAGTTACCAGCGTTGATGGATTTAAGCGCGTTACTGACTCCCTGTCGGCTATATTCACACACTGTTGCAAATAAATTGTTAAGCAACAGTGTGCCTATGTAGGTATTAAGCAACATAAGTTAAGATTTGCATGCCTATAGTTGTCATCGTCCTCGCAATACTGAGTATAATCGATATTTACTTGTCCTCTTGTGAGCGTTTGATACACATTTGTCATTGGTTCCTTGGCTGGCTGTTTCTTCCAGTAAACCTTAGTTGTTAGTCCAGCACTGTTTCGTGTGCTTCTCTTCTTGTGTTTGTGTCTTTTGCTGGTTCAATATGTTATATTTGAACCAACTAGCCCAAATGGTCACCATGTTAAGGCTTTTTCACACGCAAAAATGACTGATGATTTAACATGGTTTGCAGTTCAATTTTACTTCATGTGTTGGTTTGAGGCTCAGCTTTCAAGTTAAAGCAGACATCAAAGATCTGCAATGTCGGTAAGCAGTCGCCTTAGTGGTAGCGTTAAATAAAATTTTGGGGCCACTTAGCTTAGGGCAATGCGATAGCAGTGTGTTACAGACTTGGTGCGCATGGATGGAAGTTGATGAAGACTACTAGTTAAACACACAGGATGTCCAGCTATGATGATGAGATTCTGAAAACCACTCCATCGAAGTACTGTTTTCTGTAAAAATTCATTTTCTGATTATTTCTGGGTATGTACATAATATGTGTCTAGCAGCAAAATACACATTTGTGGCTGAGAAAGCAGAATTTAAAATTTTCATTTTTCCACCCCACTCACACTCGCGACGTCCGCAGCAAGAAGGATCTGTCGCTGCTGTTTGGAAGTGAATTGCGCTTTAATGCGAGCCTGCGGAACAGGATGACGATGCCAACGCCTCTAGTTTGTTGTTTGGTCTTCTCTAGCTAATTAAGGCTCAATTTCTGGAGAATATCATCCCTGTCTGCCATAGCCACGTTGTACTGATATAATACTTTGTTTTCTAAACTTCTGCCATCTTTCCGTACTCGGCCTAGCTCCAAGAGCTACATCATTCTCTCACTTTCCCATTTCACATCTGCAAAGTCCACCACCTAGTTACAATCGTTACGTTATAATTATATTTCTTATGCAATATACTTGAATCGCTCGTTCAGCTGGTTTTCAACAAATTAGGCAGCCGCCACTTTATGCTTTCCTTCAGCAATATGCTCAGATTCCGGTGGCCTTGCATGTCAGTGACTGTAAACAAGAAGTGTCACTCAAAGCATTAAAAACTTTTTTTTAAGATTCACTTTCAGGTAGATTCATTGACCCTACTATTTTTTGTGACAAGCAGAAAAGTTGTATGAAGTAAAAATGCATTATCCTTCCGCTAACTTTGTTTGGTTACCTCATTGCAAAGCTTTCATTCATGGTACTGCATCCATTTTTCACAAGTCACACATGCATCTTTTCTAATGTTACAAAAAAACTTGTTAAAGCCCTATTCTGCCTGCATAAGTGGTATTTGTAACAATATTCGTATGTATATGGTATTTGTAACAATATCCTTAACGTGAAGTGGGAAAAGTAAGTTCACAAACACAATATTTGCAGCAATGGCCAGAGCAATTTTCTTTTCTTTTTTTTTTTCATAGCACCAACACACATGGTCCATGATGGTTGGAATTTCTCTCATGCTGCAACTACTCGAATAGAAACATGAACAAGACTCCAATGTCACCGCAAAGTCACTAGCTCCTCAGCTGACGTCGGATGAATGGCAACGCAGTCGTCAAATTGTGCCTTGGTGGCACCCATCTTGATGGCAACACCAAATCCCTGGAGGATCTCGTCACACCCGTCACCGATCATGTGAAGCCCAACCACTTTTTCCTCAGCTCCAGCACACACCAACATCATCACGCATTTCGACTTTCGTTCCGTCATGCTGTAGTACATTGGTGTAAACGTGCTTCGGTAGGTCTGCAAAGGTGAGCAACAGGAAAAAAATTACAGCTGCAGCATGTCTGTAAGATCATCGTTCGATTCGAAAAGTTGATGACAATATGTTCATCATCATCAACAAGCCAAGGTGATCTGAGCTATCTGTACTTTAAGATTATTCTTTAGAATTAAGACACCTGCTTCGGTAACAGCCTAAATGCATGCAGTCTCAAAGAAGAGCCTGAACTTTCAGCCGGTAAATACTAATGAGGAGGTGTCGTTAAAATGCTAAGCACATTTAGATTGCACTCTTTACGATATCGCTGGGGCCAACAAGAGAAATCTTGGCATGAACGCTAAGGTATACTATGAGCCAGAATTTGCAAGGCCAGTTGGTTAGCAGAGATGACAAGCCATGATTAAAAAAATGATGTGAAGAGGATTTGATTAGGTTTGGTTTGGTTTGGTTTAGCAACTCGGGCTATGAAAGACGCTGTAGTGGAGGGCTCCGGAAATTTTGACCACGCGGCATTCTTTAGCATGCAAGGACATCGCACAGTACATGGGCGCTCTGCTTTTTTGCCTCCTTTGAAAAGCAGTTGCGGCAGCGTTCATTTCATCCCACATCCTTGGGTTCAGCATTTGAGCACCGTAATGGCTGAGCCACTGCGGCAGGGTTGAAGAGGGGTTGAAGAGGATTTGAGCAATGGCTAGTATTCCTTGTCACATTTCACGTACCTTTCCCACTTGCTTGAGAGACAATTTTTATTGCCTGCCGATAGAATGGCTTTTTCTTGTTATTCATACACATAACTTTTCATTAAGTCATGGTGTATTGCTCCTGTATCTAAAAACTTCAGAGGCACAAATTCGTCAATGTTATCAGGAGTATTTTTAAATAATAAAACTGGTTCACAGGAAAGGAAAGGCGCAGTATCTGTCACAAATGTTCTGTGGAGGGTTGGAACACCTTGCGCCTAAGACCCCACCATAAAAGGGAAGGAAGGAAGGTGGGATAAAAAGTGGAAAAGGAAAAGAAGATGTCCTAGTGGAGGGCTCCGGAATAATTTAGACCACCTGGGGATCTTTAACGTGCACTGACATCGCATAGCATACGGACACCATTTCCTTTCGCCTCTATCGAAACGCAGTTGCCAGCAGTCGGGATCAAACCGGGTACTTCAGTACAGTAGTTGGACGTCTTACCACTGCACCATCGTGGTGGGGCTGGAGTATTCTTAAACAAATCCCAATTTTGTTCGACAGTGCACATGAAATATTCATTCTAGAACTGAGCTGAAAAATTCACTAGTTATAGGTTTATTCTCTCAAAGTTAGCTTCACCTGAACACCTCATTTGTTGAAGTCAACTTTTCTTTTTACTAAACAGCAGTCAATGTATCCTGTTGTTATGTGTTGCAGTCTAAATAAATTATGTCCAAACGAACATCAGGATTACTTCCTGGGATTGAATCCCTTATGTTGGCAGTACTTGGTGTGCAATGCTTGGAATGAATAATAAGCCGGGGTGTGCAACTACTCAAAATTTTGAATATGAATCAAATAAGTTTGATATTAAATTTGTATTCAAATTAAAAAAAAATACAGATTGCCGAATACACCGATAATTCTCAATTTCACCGCAGTATTCCTGCACTGCGCGCTTCACCGCAACGCTTGATCGCATGCAGTGAAGCATCCTCAAAATGCGACGGGGCTGTTTTGTGAAGAGGGCTTCCCGACAGTGTGCGCAAAGCGAAGAACTTGTTGAAATCGGGAAGAAAACGTTCTTACTTCGGTTTCAATACGGACATCTATAATACAGGTATTCATCAGATAATGTATTACTGCAACGCAAGCGGTCCTTGGCAGCTTTTCAGGCCCATTTGATATAATGCAAGCTTTCAGTAGATTTGGACAGTTGTTTTCTAGTTCCTTAAAGGTCAAATTAATGAGTTACTGTATTCAGCAACAATATGACAGCCAGTTTCACGCAGGTCATTCCTATATGTATAAGATTTGTATTGCATTTTTCAGTAGGGCATATAGGTCCGAGCAATTCTAGTTTAATTTTATTTGCAATAATCAACTGAACTCTTAAATAAACAAAATGCACAATACTTGATTACAATTTTTTTTTTCACTGGTTACATATTCGATATTCAAAGGCATTTTTTTCCCATGCTCGTATTTGATTTGTATTAAAAATTTTCAATATCTGCATACCCCTAGTAATAACATCTGGTTAAAAGACCTAGACATGACTGGGGATCGAATCCTGGCCTCGGTGGTCGCTTTTGGATGGAGGCGAAAAGCAAGGCGTCCGTGTGTGCTGTGCGATGTCAGTGCACGGTAAAGAACCCCAGGTGGCCGAAATTTACTGTAATAGAAGAGACATCTGGGCGAGTTGGTATGGTGACATGATAGAAAAACAGCGCAACAGACGTGGACGTAGGTGAAGGCGCCTGTCTTGTCTGTTTTTCACCTACGTCCACGTCTGTTGCGCTGTTTTTCTATCAGGTCGAAATTTCTGGAGTCCTCCACTAGGGTGTCTCTCATAGCCTGAGTCGCTTTGGGACGTTAAACTCCACAAACCGAACCAAAACTGAAAAAAATATGCACTTCCGTATCACACACTGTGAGAATGATTGATCCAGTTATACTAGGAAAGCTGAATTCACCAAACATAATCAGAGTACAGTTAAGAAAATGCTTAGGTATTTCATGTCCCCGTCCCATGGAGAATGGGCCCAATCGGCTGTCTCTCCAACTCCCCCCTTTACACCAACCGGACTGTACTAGGATGGTAACAAAGGCGTGTCTTTTCTCCCTTTCTTTTAACCTGCACTGTAGCGCCACAGAATAAAGAGTCTAATTAAATTTAGATGAAAAGGAGTCATTCGTGCTAGTGGGATAGTAAATAATTCCAATACTAATCACACTGATTGAAGCACGCCTTAAAGAAACCTATGCACATTCATGAAAAGAACTAATCATTATCAGTAAAGCTGACAAATCATCTCTTAACACCAGGAGCATGCCACTTCCTCTATGGGTTTTTCTGTCACATCGAATGATATTAAACTGTTTTGCTGATAAAAATGGTATTATTAGGAACAATATAATTGAGCCCTGTTTTAGTTATTGCTATTGATGACTCGTATCAAGAGTCTATCGGCAAAAATATTTGGACCTGCTCAAATAAAACACTTCTGATGTTAGTGTACAGGAAAAAAAAGCTTTATCTATACTACACTTTGGCTTTGTGAAAGCTACAGTCTGATTCGAAGCATTAACAGAAGAATTCCATTTGGAAGTGCACTGAGCAACACAGTTTTCACTACTAGCTTCATTGTCCCACAGATAGTTGCGATATTTTTTTTTCCGTGAGGCTTATTAAAATATGAATGCGGTCTCAATCTTGGTTTATGTTTTTCGTGTACTACTACAGATGATGGCATTTTTCAGCCGGCCTCAGAGTAGTCACAAGCGGTGCCAAAGTTGACTTACTTGAACTTGAATGCGTTACTTAAAACTGATTCAACTTTTTACCATTGTACAATTAATCATGATTGGCTGTGTCTTACTAAACGACACAAATAATGGACCTAATGATGCACTCTTACCATTAAAGTTACCCCAACCCCAAGTTTACAAGAACACATCTATGGACCTCCATAGTAGGTGGCGCATAGAGTTTGTTACCTTGACTTTTTGTGCGCCATACTTGGCTTCAGCTTCAGCCATGGTCATCCCGACGGTTCCGATCGGTGGGTGGCTGAAGATGACAGTTGGAATGTTTTCATAAACAAGCTTCAAGTTGGGCTTGTTGTTGAAAAGCCGCTCAGCAAGATAACGTCCGGCCGCAATGGCAACTGGCGTCAGCAGCCACTTTCCACAGACGTCGCCCAGTGCGTAGACGCCCGGGCAGGTTGTGTTCTGATACTCATCCACCTGAACATTGGAAAATCAGATAAAAGATGTCTCCACTATGATGGAAATTGTGAACAGAACTTTGGAGCAGGAAAGGCAGCCTTGTAACAAGTTTTAATAGAGCTTCCCATAGCTGTGGCAGAAACAAACTGCCAGGTAAAGAAAGTGATCCAGTTGCACGACTCTGCGTGCTTGTTTTCAAATGTGCTAAATCTGGTACAATGTGCATTCTGGTAAAAAACACGTTCCAGTACGGGGCAAATGCTGTTCTGTAGACTCATGGCCACCTACACTGAAGCAAAAAAGAGCAAAGGGCAGGCACGTAGACTGAAATAAATAAAATGCAACAGTGCTGTTGCTGCTCGTCACAAGGGCAAAGACATTGAAAGCAAACTTGTTGGTAAGCATGTAATGTTTTTGTCTCCTAAGTCGTGGAACTCGGTGTTGTCCACAGAAAGTGATACTAAAAATTCAACTTGATGTCATCAGGATAGTCATGTAACTGTAGTAGCCCATCAGTTGGGAATGTGTGCAGTGTATACCCAAGAAACCCAAGACATTAAATTATGTTAGATTAAGAGTGGATAATGCTGGATTAAGGGCGATCTATGGTGAATTATATTGGATTAAGGTTTTATTTCATTGCATTAAAGCGGACTAAACTGTACTGCAGTGGATTTTGATAGATTACGCTAAATTATGACAGATTGCAATGTATTGCGTTTTATTGGGTTGCAGCATGGTGGATTACAGTGAATTAAGTGGATTACGTTGGATTATATTGAATTTATGGTGGATTCTTTGGACTGCAGTAAATCAAAAGCCAACGCTTTTTTGCCTTTACAGCATGTAAGTAGTCCTAAGTGCTGTCCATAATTTTTCAGTTCACATTTCTGTGGTGCTTTTCTTACCATTCATAAATGAAAGCTGCATTTGAGATACTTTGCATCAACAAAGGAGAGACACCACAAAATTTTTAATTTTAGTTCATGCAGCCATGAATTAAATTAACAATTTGGGGAACACTCAGGTCCTGCCATTAAGGGTATGAATGACAATGTTAATGTCTTTCATCTGTGGCTCTCCTTGTGCCTACTCGATTGCATAATCACTAACCTCTAAATTTACACGTCTTATCTCACGCACTTACTAGCACACATTTGCCAGTAACCACATGTGTGAAAAACCACTAAAAGCAGATATAAAGCCCCATTTCAACCAAGCCGCACACAGATAGTGTGTCTGAATTGGGACCCAAAGGTCCTGTGTTTGATTCCCATCTAAAAGAAACAGCCCAAGTTGGCAGCTCCTCCCAATAGGGACATGCCAAGCGGTGTCTTGTGACGTCACTTGCCATAGGCGCGCTCAAAATATTTTGACCACTACGCTGCAGAACAGGGCCTTTTATGTTAACAAAAAATAAATAAATTACATGACAAAAAAAAGCGGTCCTGAAAAAAAATCTTCCATCAGAGCTCGCATTTGTGTCCTCTCTGATGTTGCTAGTATACTGTAAGGTACAGCGTGACACAACCCTCCCTATTCTCAGCCAGCTGATGCGTTAACAACTTGCTCTAATATCTTCACACCAATGCAACTAGGCTGGCTGCAAACATTTAAAATATAGTGGGCCACTCAATCCCGAGAGCCTGGCACGAATAAAATTTTATCTCTTTCTAGCACACAACATACCATTCTGCAATACTTTCAGTGCCATTCTCCAATGCAATGAGCAGCTGCGTTCTGTAGTGCCCCTTGCGCCTCACCATGGCTACAGCCAAGAGCTCGCTTGGACATAGCACTCATTCATTGCAACAAAAGTCAGCATCGGGTCTCCCTTAAAGACAGAGCGAGACCTCACATAGCTGCAGCTACACCGTGAAGAGGCGTAGCTACGGTCTCCTCATAAAAAAATTAGCCGGCCATGACATCTTAATTCACGGGTCACATTAACCCTATGCCACGGGCAGTAGCTGCCAACTCGGGTCGCTCCTTTCATATGGGAGGGTGATATCACAATCAGCCTGCCAGAACCGTTAGCATTATTGTTACCCCTATGACACGCGGGCATGTTCAGCCGGCTTGGTTGAAGCATGACTTTATACGTGGGCTGGCAGCTTACGCTCTCGAGTTATACCCTTAAAGGATGAGCTTAAGTGTCTCCAGTAATGTAGCCCTTTACACTGATAGGGAGTGATAGAGGAATAATGTAGCAGGCAAAAGAAGCTTTCTCCGTTGCTTTCACAATTCAGCTATGGTTAACCTGAGCTAAACCACAACTAATTTTTTTACTCTGCTAACCATTGAGTTTTTCCTATGACCTAAAGGCAAATATTGCAGCACTGCACTTCACCACGGACTCTCTGAGCATGGTGCAACTTAGAGCAGGACCGATATACTTTTTCGAGCTCACAGAGCGTAGTCGCCGAGTTGCCTCATTCCAAAAACGCTATTTTTTCCTGCCTGTGTGCCCCAACATTACGTTTCAATGAAGAGCGTATATAGTATCAGGTGCTCCTTGGGATCCATGAAGAAAATTTCTCAAATGAGTTTGAGAGAGGAAAGTAGATGGTAAGCACAAGTATGTGCTTGATTTCGGATCTGTAATAGTTACATTCAATTTCAGCTTAAGTCAGATACAGTCACGTGTCTCAGTGCTTACTGCGGTCGGTAATACTAGTGCGTGAACCAAAATACTACATTTTTTTTTGGACGAGCAAAGTATTTCAGAAAGTGACAGTTATGTCACCCGCACTTTTTACCCATAGATTGCAAAGCCAGGCAGCGGTCATACATTGCATGCAGAAGTGACTTCATGAATTTATTCGTGGAAATACCCACATCTTGCGCTCTTCAGCATGAACGCGACTGCCCGTTACTTGTGCCAGAACAGGCTTCTGCTTCCTGTTTTTTTTTTTGCAGAAACCATACTTCACACACAAAGATGGGTTTCTCGAGGCACAAATATAAGACGTGTTAACCATGATGGTTTTGATAACGCAATAGCAGACATCATTGGAATGTTTCTGTTTTATGCGTAGGCACTTCAAGCTTAGTGCAATGAATTTTGCCTATTTCCAAATGCTTTCGCCAAAGCGAGCGTTGCAGGGGCAACAACCAAGCCCAGCTTTGCTATATGTGGTTACACTATGAGCTGCTATAAGTTACCACGACCAGGTCAAGGACAACGCTAATTAAGCCTACTCAACAAAAAATTTACAAACAAAAGCTAAGCAAAGCAAATTGTACTTAAACTAAGTCAAACGTAGCTGAACTAAGTGAAACAATGCATAACTGTGTTGCTTTCACGCATAAAGCTTGCACGTCGCTATGGCTAAACAACTGTCATTTTTTTGTAATGCCAACAAAAAAGTGTATAAAAAATAACTTTTGTCTTTAATATTTACTCTGAAAAGAACGTCTGTTAGACGCAAAAAGAAATAGTTTTGACGGTGTGTTATATTTGGCCAATAAGAGAAAAGGCCATCTCTCATTTACGGCCAATTTGTGCTCATTTACATTCATGGGCTTTTCAGTTCATTTTTAGCAATTTATATCCAGCATATAAAATTCTAGGACACATGTGGTTGTAAAATTCTTCTCGAAATATATTTTGGCAAAACTTTACAGCTGTGCAGCCAGTAGCTTGTCGGCTTGGCATGCTTGGAGTGTTCATGGCAAATGAAATGCTGTTTAGAAAACTCGCAAAGACTGTGGAACCAGCAATAGTAACAACCAACCAGCAATAGTAATAGAAACCTTTAGGCAATAGTAAGAATAAGAAACTGCATGCTAGTAACCAATCGCAGTAACTAACGAAAGTAATCTTTTTAATGTTTAGCTCTGTTAACCAAGTCAGAAGCACACAGGTTCTTGCACCCATATTTTTGTTTTGCAATTAGCGTTTTGTTTAGGTGACAAGAGGTTTTTTAAATGGACAATCTCCTTATTGCAGGGAGTTTACTGCACACTTTTAACCCTTTTAGCTTTCACCTTTTCCTCGGTGTGCTGTACCCTGCAGCACTGATTACCTGTTTGTGGCACATTTGGCATCCTTCGTTCGCAAATAAGATGCTTTCTTCAAGCAAACTAGCAAACACGGCAAATAATATTCTTCAAAACAATAAACACGGTAGCACGTCCTTGGCATAAGTCCTCTGCCATTTTCTTATATGCGTTAGCGTTAAGAGTCCCATTAAGTGGAGAATACTATGGCACAAATGACATTGTCGCCGGTGTGTCAAGAAATTCCAGATTGGTCGAAAAGGTTTCACGTCATACGTGGAGCGACGGAATTGAAAAGTGATTAAAACATTACATAAACTCTGAGATGTCACTATGACATGCAGGAATGTAACTTAAATTAGTTGATAAGAATGGAAACTGGGCTATTGACTGAAAATTCGAGGGAGACTGTAATTGAGCCTGGGACCCTTGGACCTGAGTCAGACACACTTTTACCTGCTGAAGCACGTTCTTAATGAAAGAAAGGCCTTATGTGTCTTGTCTGACAGTGCCTGTGTCTGCGGACTGGTAAGCAAAGACGACAGGCCTATGAAGGGACTCATTAACACTAATGTGTCATACCTTTAAGGTGAAGCTTAAGTGTCCTACGAATTCCTGGCATCATGTGCACCCCAAAAACGAAGACAAAGAAAAGGATGTCATCATCCCCAGGATGACAATTTCACAAACTCTGGTATTTTAATATATTGCAGTTTTATGATAAATATTGTATTTCTATGTACAAACTTGACCACTGATTAGGCAAAAAAGTTTTGCCTTGAATCGAAATGATAAATGCACCCGAATAGGTTAAATTTTCAAGTCCTGCGGCCAAGGAACTCCAATGGACATAACCAGAAACCTTTGCGTTAAAAATCAATGGGTGACAGTTGCTTACCTTAATGTGACCAGTCTTATCAAGCTCGACGTTTGTTTCCTTCAGGCCAATGTCAACGTTGGGTTTCCTCCCCACAGCAAACAGGATGCAGTCGACGTCCTTGATCTTGACGTTCGTTGTCGTCGTAACCTCGTACCAGTGGGCCACTTTGCTAATGCTGGCTACAGTGCAGTTTTTCTCAAACTTGACCCCTTCCGAAGCCATGTGCTCCATCAGAGTGGAGCCCAGCAGTGGTTCAAAAACACGCAAGATGTGTTCAGTGCGTGTTAGCAGGGTCACGTCTGTGCCGAGTGCATGGAACACACCAGCCAGCTCGACAGCTATGTAGCCGGAGCCAACAACAACACATTTCTTGGGCAGAGCTTCCAGCTGGAAAAAGCCATCGCTTGTGATGCCAAACTCTGCACCTGTGGGGCAACATACAAACACAAAACAACCTGTATGCAGCATCTTGATGCCATCACATAGTAGGTGCAACTCAAACATGACAGTGAACTTTATGGTGCATCATTATTGATTACTACATCACCTGCGATGTTTTTTTCAACATGCTGATATGATATAAGAAAACTAATCGGAGAGAGATACTGGCACCAAAATGCATCTACAATCATTGTGCTAAGCTGCTCGCAACAAATTCATGCTTTCAGTGCCAGCGAAGGCAGCCACTTTTCAAGTGTGTTTCAGTGAAAATAAGAGAACTGTAGGCGAACAACATAAATTAAGAGATAAACATAAACTTCATAGCCCACTGCCCTGCAGTGGCATGCAAAACACTGGTAACCATTAGCTAATCCTTTTGTCCTGGCAGACTGTTACTTTCTAACACCTCAACAAAGCCTACATAACCAGTCTCATTTGAAGATGGTATGCACTGAATTCTAACAAATAGAAAATACATGATTGGCAGTTCATTATTTTCATTAGGTCTTTCGGGTACCCTCACACAGCTCATGAACAAATCTTGTGCTGGTAATATCATTTACAGCCGTCAGTCTTGCCTTGGACACAGAAATGATCTGCGCTACGGTGCAAGAAAAGATAATGAATGAGGGGACATTATTGTTCCACTTTCCTTTCAAGGGTGTGATGAGGCAGCATTAATGGCTCACATCTGCTTACCCTCTTGCGAATCCTCGTTCACATACATGCACTTTGCTATTAGCTTAATCACTAACCTCTTAATTTGTGCCTCTATTAACTCGCACATATTACCATGCAGTCGTAGGCTACCTAATTATGTGAAATACCACCCGACAGAGATAACTATACAGATCCACTTTAACCAAGCTGTTCAGACATGCCTTCACGGCCTAGGAAAGGTGGATCTTTCTCCTCGCCCAAGAGTCAATTATTAAATGAACCAACCATCTCAAAGTTTAAGTCCAAGTTAGCAGGTTGTTGCATGACGTACACAACCTGCCAACCGATCAGAATCCGGCCATGTCACCTGCCAACAACCACTTGTCAGAACCATGCCTATGATTGTTTTTGTCACAATGTTGACAATGCTGGATTTTCTTCAGAAAGGGGCCTGTAACACTATCACGATGTCAAGTGATTATGTAAAGGTGACAGCTAAGGTATGTGCTAATAGTGTTCCTGAACATGCTACAAGAATAGATAATAACAAAAATGCACATATGGCTGTACAAGCTGCACTCCTTTCTTCTGCATTTTCTTGCACCAGAACTGTTTGCATGAATGATGTCGTCAAACAGTAAAGTAGTATAACCTCATAAACCGATGGCTGCGTAAACCAGTAATCAATTATGTACGTGGCAAACGTGTCACGTGATCAAAGATTAAGGTGTGATGTGGCCTGTCGAACCCCTTTGCACATACCAAACCTGCAAAACACTACCGCCAACGCTAAAACCCGCGTCATACCACGCGCATGACCACTCCTAGTAAATGTAAATTGCAGTAAAATGCGTTGAGGGACTAGTTGGTTCATGCTCGTAAACTTATGTAACACATAAATTTATAATAAAGAGATTGTTTTTCTTGATATGTAATAAAGCGAGATGAGATTCCAGTGCCTTTTTGATATGAATTATGGCCGTGCACGAGCTTCTGATTTCATCGAGTCTGAATCTTTTAGTATTTAAGGCGACCTCAATGTTCCGAATAAATCAGTTGCAAGTAGCGCCCTGTCTCTCTTGTCCGATTGTGGTGTTTCTGTTGCGCTTTACATAAGTTCACAAAATGTAAATTGGTTTATGGGAAAGGAAAATATATCTGTCACACTTCTCGGTGGACAATTCTGAACCGCGGCGTAAGGAAAAGAAAGAAGGTGGGATTGAAAGAAGAAAATGGTGCCGTGGAGGAGGGTTCCGGAATAATTTCGACCACCTGAGGATCTTTAACATGCACTGACATTGCACAGCACAAGAATGCCTTTGCGTTTCACCTCCGTCGAAACGCGGCCGCCGCAGTCGGGTTCAAACCCACTCCTTCAATTTCTTATTTCACCATTCACCTGGAACTTTGGGGACGGTAGGGAAACCACCGGTGGCGATCAATACATGCTGGCCGCTGTAAGCGTTTTCGCCTACGTGCACCGTCTTGGGACTAACAAATTTGGCGCGGCCGATGATGATCTCAACGTTGCTCTTGGTCAGGTTCGCCCGGTAGATATCGTTCAGGCGCTTGATGTAGGCGTCCCGTTTAGCCTTGAACGTGGCCCAGTTGACGCGAGGAATGGGGCCAGGCAGGGTGAAGCCGTAGTCCGGGAGGTCCTTCATCATCTCGGCGTGGCTGGCGCAGTAGAAGCAAAGCTTCTTTGGAACGCAACCTACGTTAACGCAGGTTCCGCCGAGAGGACCATGCTCGATCAACGCTACCTTGGCGCCGTATTCGGCGGCCCGGCGAGCGCTCGCGATACCACCCGATCCGCCGCCGATTACCAGGTAGTCAAACTGGCGCACCTTTCTCAGCATGGAAGACATTGTGCACCTTTCGTATGGTGGCTCAAGAAGCTGCTGGCCGCTATGGTAAAGTATTAACGGCCGAGCTGGAACATGCGGTGGTAGTAAAGTCAGTAAAGTCTACGTAGCACCTCTTGCAGCCATCTGTAACCGCCGCCGGATCGAAACCACCGAAACTGAATGAACGACTGAACGTGGAAACCTTCACCGGCCTTAGCAATCCAACGCGATCCATTTACTGTAATCCAGTTAAATCCATTTGTGAGCTGTATGTGTGTTTGTAGAAGCGCGCTAACGCGAATGTGCTGTGTTAACATACTGCTAAAATGAATACCATAAAAGAAGGTAGTTACGCTGTTGTAAAAGGATCAAGTAACGTTCGACTGGTTCAGGTGGATAGCAAGAAGTGAGTTTCTAATGCTTCGACATTATTTGTATCGCACGTGAGAAGTTTGGCTCTGGCAGTTCAGTCGAGAACACAACGTGGTGACTTTTCGGGATGTAGAAAATTATTGTTATTTTCATTATCTTTTTCTACCTGTTATATTTTGTAGGACCATGAAAATAGTTGCGAGTAACGCCACGAGCAGATTTTGGCTTCTGTATTGCGCCTAGTTTCGGTTTTATGTAACTTTTTCATTTGTGTTATTTCAGGCCTGTATTTTTCGGCAAAAGGAAGTTTGGCATTAAAACTGCGATCGGCGAGGCCTTTGGGTCGGTGTTTGAGATCGACAACCGTGATCTACGCAAGATATCTGCTGAAGAGTACAGGAAGAGGTGCTCAGAGTGTGAGCTTCCTGGTGATGGTAATCACACATGCCATTTTGTAGTAATATCTGATTTGCTGCACTTCCGCTATGAAAAATTATGAGCGCGTACGTAAGCGTTCATCCAACTTTTAACAGCCTCACTTACCTACTTAGCAGCCTCACTGAGGTCTTAATGGACCTTTAACTCGAAAATGCATCTGTTCTGTTGCAGAGGCACAAACCAGTGGTCAAGATAACAGGAACCTTGTTGACGACGGCAAGTCTCAGAAACTGACAAGAGAAGATATTGAAACTTTTAAATCTGATGGGACGTCTGGGGAAGTAAGTTTTATATATCTTGCTTTACTAGCACGTGGAAGTTGTGTAGCATGTATTGCTGTAAACCCGAGGTGGCTTAACTTATGCATGAGCCCGCCAATACGGCCTTCCTCAGCTCCCACGGGGCCGTATCCTCAGCGGAAGATACGGCCCCGAAATAAAAGGCCCCTGAAGTAGCCGCAACTTTTTAGAAAAAAACGTCCCAAATGCACAGACAGAAAATGATTTCTTCCGGAACTCATGTGAAAACAATATATATATATATATATATCATTTTTTCTTGCCTTTGAGTTAAATGTAATCATCATTTGGAACCTGCGTCCTCTGCGCACCTGAGATGCTTACAAAAACTGCATAAAAGCATGGTGAAAAAGCCACTTGGATCTCTTTATACGTTGCGTGGTTCTGACTCCGCAGCTCGTTAAGCAATCATAAGACAGGTCTAATCAGCTTGGTAATACTGCTTGCTGAGAAAGGTACGAGCAGATCGGCGTGTGGTAGTCTCGAGGAACTGCTCAAAGCAGAAAACACGACTAGAATTACTTCCCAGACCTTCTGGTGACGAGGTTCAACCGTTCTTCTGACGATGGTGTAGAATGGTGATAAGGGTGATAATGATGTAAGCCAGGACGAGGCTTAACTGGTCGTGCACTATGGCCACCCTAAAGAATTGCTCCAGGCTTCTGGTCCGGTAAAGCAGGTGGTCAGCTCGCCGCAAAGCGAAGACTAGGCGCTTTCACCAATTACCGCCGCCATCATTTTTTCGTTATGAATGCCAGCGCCATATGCAGTTCGATGTTCGCGGTCAATTACAAGTTGACAGGTGAAACCGCTGTAATAAAGTTGACATGCATCATTCAGCATTGCAGCTCGCCACGAGGAAAAGCTGTCTACGCCCTATAGCGCAAGACTTCAGTCCGCGTTCGGGGACATTTTTTCCAAGGATGTTTCTTTTGGGGACATTTACTCTGGGGACGTTTTTACCGGATCCCCCCACTGTTGTTACTACCAAAATAACAGCTTGAGGGGCTAGTTGTTGTGTCTCTTCGCATGTGTTTGTGTTTGTGGCGCCACATTTCTGGTTACTGCAATGCGCAATATTTTGCAGCTCACATACTCATGTTAGCAACTCGTGGCCTACAAGTGAAGCGATTGCAATGATTTTAGCTGTCTGCTTTTGATTATGCTGTTGCTGAATTCTAGTTATAATGGCCTTGTAACATAGTAGGCTTGGCTATTGCTGCATAGAAAATTTGAATTCAACCTACCACCTTCCAGCCTTACACCGAACATTCATTTGTATTGAATTTATGAAACAAGTGAATCACGTGCCTCTGCGAGAATGTAACCTGCGCTAAATAGTCTCGGAGCATCATGGCGCAAATATGGTTTCGTGTGGGAATCTACATTTATGGTCCCTGGGGTAGCGAAGCCAAATATCAAAGTAGTTTTTACGTCCCAACAATTCCTGGGGAGGGTGAAGTGTTCTTTAGGAAATCGCATAGGTAGCTGTTTTCTCTCGAAGTAATTTTCAGAAACTCTATGACCCACTTGGGAAATTATAGTTGCAGTGTTGGAAGATGGATCGGAGCGATGGAAGCGCACAAGCATTATCATTCACTCTTCAAAAAATAGCATTTCTCTCTCTCTCTCTCTCTCTCTTTTTTCTTTTTTTTTTTTTTTAGTGTAAGGTTCAGTACAGCTTGCAACATGCTAGCAGTGGCCAAAGCCACTGCTTACTGCTGCATAGTTGTCTTTCACATGACGCGGACATTCAGTGCTCTAAGCAGCAAAATTGAGATGGTTCAGCCCACAGAGTTTTTCAGTATTACCTAGAAGGCAAGCTGGCAGCGGATGTGCAGGTATGCTGGAAAGATGAGATTTCGTAATTGGCTTAACTGTTGTTAGGCATAATCTGTATTCAATCGTAATAGATACAATTCTTCTTGAGGCAAACCTCAAAGAAATGTTTCGAAAGTTTCCATATAGGCCTGGCATTGAACTTTCACTTAGGAAAAAAAGACCTGAAGAAGTGGAAAATGCGCTGTTTAAATAATTTAATGCACACAGAGTAAAACTTTGTGTCATAGTCACTGATTATGAGCCATAATCCGTAATTTCAGCCCAATGCTAATCAAGGCGAATACACAATCTCGTCTTCCCAGCATTTCTGCGATGTATGAAGTCCTCTCTAGGAAGCTCACACAGATGATAGTGCCACTTTTCTTTTTAAATAATAATGAGAAGCTATAAATTCAGCCATTCTGAAAATGCATGCAGAGTTTTCTGTCCAGCTCTTCTTTTTTCTTAGCAGTGTGGCACCCATCTGGCAGCGAGTACACTGTCACTGTGTTTTGGTTTGTCATTGTGGTTCACTGCTGTCTAATCGCTCTGTGCCGCTAACTTGCTTCATTTTTTTTTTAACGAAGAAAGAGCAGCGTAGTGTGATTAGGAAAGTTTTATCGAAAACCAAGTTGTGAGCCCCGCCGCGGTGGTGCAGCGGTAAAACGCCCGACTACTGTGCCGGTTTAATCCCGACCGCCGGCAGCTGCGTTTCGATGGAGGCGAAACGAAGTGGCATCATCTATAAGCTGTGCAATGTCAGTGTGCGTTAAAGATCCCCAGGTGGTCGAAATTACTCCCGCACGGTTTCTCTCTTTCCACTTTCATTGCCACCTTTCTCCCTTCCCTTACGGTGTAGTTCAGGTGTCCACAGAACAAGTGTGACAGGTACTGCGCCTTTCCTTTCCTCTGAACCAATTATTTATTATTTAACCAAGTTGTGAGCAAAAACCGCTGCTTTAGAAAAAAAGATCAGCATTTATCTCACCGGCGTTGTTTATTACACACGTGTCTGTGCTTGAGCAGCTTGTCTTTTTCAAAGCCTCAAGAAACATCGCACATGACAAAGAAAAGATTAGCGAAGGGATGGTAGCTAACCTGCCTTGTGTTTCGCCTGCATCGAAGCACGGCTACCGCAAACGGCTTGCACCCGCGTGTTTGGGCTTAGTCGTTCAATGTGTTAACCGCAAGCCATTCTAGTGCACAACACAGTTTTCCCTCATTATGTTAAATTTTGAATAAGCGTCAACAGAGAAGGCAGCTTTCACGACTTCTGCAGCTACAAGACGACTATATTTTATTTGCAAGCTATTGGCTCATATGAGAGCGTCGCATTGCTGTTTGGGCCAATGTTACAGAATTTAATGAAATAGAACCAGCAACTTAGACAGGTGCCAACAGCAGGAAGTTACTACAGTCAGCTGTTGGCCTCACTTACTGCCCCCTCACGTACGAAAATGACAATTTGAGTTGCTACCAGTTGTGGTTACATTCCTGTATATGAAGTGTGTTTAATGCGAGCGATAGGAAGCACTGCACATGGGTGTGTATTCATATACATGGGTGCATGGATGCAGGTGGGCTCGTATTTTTAAAGAAAAATTCTTTTAACATAGTGCATTGACATGCATGCAGCATGGCCAAGCCCTTTTATTTCCACTTCGAAATATGTCTCCCCTCACACATTGTGACCCTCTAGTGCCTCTTGGTGGCTCTTTACTATTTTTTTTTTCAGTAAGAAACTTATCCAAGAAACTTTGTGCCTGCCGAATATGCAAATATTTTTTCGTTGTGCATTTTTTTCTTTAAGGGTGTGTTCAGATAAGAACAGTAATAGAAGTTCCATGACCTTTTTTTGTTTTTTTTTTTTTTTTCAATCAAATTTTTGTAGTTGGTGGGCAAATGTCTTTGCACAAAGAAATTGCTTTAGTTTTGCAAGATACTCCGTAGTTTTCTTGAAAAAAATATCCTATATTATTGTTCACTACAGTTGAAAAAAGCAATTTTCGCCAGTCCAAAAAGTTGCAAGTTTGGAGACCTGCGGTTAGCGTACTAAAATTTTGTAATCTATTCTTTTTTACCCACTAAATCTATGTAACTTTTACTTGTATTGGAGTTACTAAAAACAGGTTTTGTTGCTCCAGTTGGTTTAGTAAAAAATTGCTAACATTGCTCCAGAAGCAACGCGCTACAAAAAAGTCCATTTTCAACCTTAAATACAGCTAGGCATGATGCATTGTTTTTAGCATTGTCTTTTTCCGTTCTTTGTTAAAATAATGGCCTAAATTTCAGTTCTGCTATATGCTGTAAATTGCAAGGAGTACATAGTAGTTAGAATATGGGCTATGAAGGATGGTGTAGTCAAGAGCTCTGGATTATAACCACCTGGAGTTCTCTGATAAGCGCTGACATCACAGAGCACATGAGAGTTTTCTATTTCGCCTCTGTTGAAATTGGCAGCGTGGCCATTTTTGCCGAGATCTTATTCGCAACCTTGGTGCTGGCACCAAGGTTACAGAGCCATTTCAGCAGCTCCTGTATAGGAGTTAGTTAGAAAAGAATATTTCAGGTTTTATGCGAGCAAAGACATGTCGTCAGTATTTGCTTGTGCAGAGAGGCTGAAAATATTTATCTGGAGTTTCATGCATACAACTGCCAAATGGTAGCTGTGTCAGCAGTCTGTGAAAATAATACGCTTTTTTTTTTTTCCATGCGATCCCAGCACCACCCAGCACCAGAGTGCATTTGTGAACAAAAAAAGCACAGATTGCTCGTAATGTGCATTATTGCCTGTTCCTGCAAGTTTTTCACTGAAATTTGATATCTTGGCAGAGCATCATCAAGACACTGGTGGAGAACAGCACCACATTTAAGGAGAAGACTGAGTACGCTCAGCGCAAGTACCTCAAGAAGAAGCAACAAAAGTACCTGCAGCATGTCACCCTTGAGCGGCCCACAGCGCGGCTCCTGGTGGAGATGTACTACGCGCAGAACCCACTCAAGATTGGGTGAGCTCGGTGACATTTCTGCCTGCAGTTTTTTGGTTCCGAACTTCTTAAAAGGCTCACATATTAATATCTGGAGGTCTGCTTAGTAATTAGTAAAAGGTGTTAGACGTCATACTAGACAGCTGAAGTAATACTCGAAGATTAAAGAGTTGAAATGGGTTTATGAACCAATCATTACGTTCACATATTCTTTATGTCTTCTGATGCGCGTCTGCGTGTGCGTTCGCTTCGCCAGCTCGCCTCGATGATGTCTTCAACTCCCCCTTGAGGCTAGCAGCGTCTCTCGATAGAACACGTGATCTCCACGGTCTCTTCATCTGTCACCAGGCGCCTTGGCTCGGTAGCCTAGCACCCTAACTACTGAGCCACCGTGGCGGGGCCAGTTAACTTTTGCTGCATCCAAGGTGGCAGAGGAACTGAAGTACTGTATTTACTCGAATTTAGGCCAACCACGGTTCTAAGCTGACCTCCTAAAGTTGAGGGCTGAAGCTTTCTTCGAATGGAAACCGGCCAAAAAAAAAAAACAAGATCGGTGCCAGGAAGAGCACACAAACAAAACTTATTTGCACAAACCTGCTCCCGCATACTCCTCATCATTATCGTTGACATCCTTGTCACTTACCTTATGCAGTGCACAATCGTCATTACCATCAAGTGCATTGGAAATGCTGCTCATTCAGAACAAGCGTGCTACCAAGCCTTCTGGGATGTCTTGCCAGATTGCAGCGATGCTTGCCTCGTGTGGCCGGTTGGGATCAGCTCGCACGTTTTCACTCTTATGAACTGTCATATTTTATAATATGACTACAGAATCCTCAAATATAAGTCCACCTAAGAGTTTCTTGTCTCCTGCTTTCTTACAAAACTGTCGGCCAGCCTAGGTTCGAACAAATACAGTATTCATAGTGAGCTTAAGGACTGTGCTGCTGTTTTGTCCACCCTCTTTTCTCCTTCACTTAGATTGTGGATCGTGAAAATCAAAAGTAGCCCCCCCCACCCCCCAAAAAACGATGAAAAGCTTGATGAATAAGTGATTGCATGTTTTTTAAAGGGGGTGGCCCTTATGGCTAAAGGGAGAAGGACGAGAAGGAGTGGGTTAGAGGCTGTGCAAAAGGTCTGCCACTGCCCTTGAAGAATTCGCCTGGCAGTCGAATTCAGGTCTCCTATTTCAGTACCACAGTACGGTCGAGGTGGCACTCCCTAGGTATATATTGCATGAGTCCGGCACTCTCAGACCGTGATGAGCTGGGCCTCGGCAAGACCTTAGTCTGGGCAACAAAACACCGGCACAGAGCCCACCTGCAAGTCCTGTACTGGTACCCAAGACGAAGATTGGTCTGCTCAGGCTGGCTGCTGAATATCATGCCTCCTACCTGTTTTTTTGTTTTCTTTTTTTTTTTTTCTAACTTAGCACTTGTAGAGCCAAACACCAAGACAGAGTATAAAACTGCGACACAGTCTACTGCTCAGGCTGAATTCATCCAAGTTCGCTACTTGTTAGTTGATATACACAGAGTTTTAGACGTGTTGAATGCTGCAATGCACACCAGCACCACACTCAATGGTTGCTTTAGTGGTAAGCTGTGCTGCTAAACCGCTCCACTTAAAGCTGTGTAAAAAGCAAGTATGTATACAGTGTTTTGTAGGGATACCCTTCTGTGTACTCTTTTTGTGCCTGGCTGTAGTGGAAACTCATTGCAGTGGGCTGATTTAAATTTTTGTCCAAATCGGTGCAGAAGTTTGGCCAGGTTAGAATTATCAGGTGTTCTGAGCAAATGTCATAAT